>NC_066621.1:64296066-64596066 GCF_025201925.1 Gopherus flavomarginatus
TGTGGGTGCTCAGCATTTATTGAAAATCAAGCATCTTCAATGGGTCTCAAGTTAGGCACCCAAAAATAGAAGCCATACAAAATCACTAATCAATTTTGAAAATCTTGTCTGTTTTTTTTAAAGTGGTTTGTATTCAGTGAGGTAGGGAGGTGGATCTAGTAATTTTAAGCACATACCAACAGCACTCTGGCCCAGATCCACAAAGCTATTTAGGCTCTTGGCTTCAGGAAGTCAGGAATAATACCTTTGTGGAGCTGGGCTTCTGTGCTGCCCCTGCACTCGTGTGAGTGTGTGTGTGTGAAGTTCATGGTGCTGATTCTGATCCATAAATCCTTCAATGAGCTGGGACCCATGTCCTGTTGTAGCA
This sequence comes from Gopherus flavomarginatus, assembly GCF_025201925.1. Taxonomy (NCBI): domain Eukaryota; kingdom Metazoa; phylum Chordata; order Testudines; family Testudinidae; genus Gopherus; species Gopherus flavomarginatus. The sequence continues at coordinate 64,296,434 of NC_066621.1, forward strand.
ATTATCTGCTGCATCATTCTTGCTGGTGGTTCCTCAGCTAGAACTGCTGAGGACAGGCACGAAAGCACTCTAAAAGTTTTGTATGGGCTCAATGCAAAGTCGTTAGAAGTCACTGGAAAGACTCTCATTGACCTCAGTGGGCTTTGGATTGAGGCCACAGTTTCTAAGGAGATGCTCTCTCTAGTGGTACCCTGAGTTTTGTGAGGTTCAGGAAGCAGTGTAAAACCACGTCACTGAACTGACTACTGGATCATTTTAATGGCAGGGCATGGGGAATGTTGTTAAGCTTCCCTCTACAGTAAGTCACAAAGATAGGAAAAGGAGCTGTGGCGGAGGACCATGAGCAATGTGGAGGGAACAGCACATGTGATGCCCAGAAATTTACTGGCTTAGAGCCAGGATTTGACATGGGCTCTTAGAGTCTGAGGGCACTGACCCTCCTGCCTGACTCCCCTGTCCTGAGGGGAGCACAAAACAGCGGCTCTTGATTGAACAGGAGCATTTGTACTACAGTCCTTTAGCAAGACCTAATTTTGTAAAGGCCTAGTTTACTCTGCCTCCCAACTCCAATATTAACCTTTAGGCAGAGGGCATGAGCTGAGGAGGTAAGGGAAGCAAAGGAAAAATGTGCTACTACAGTCCCCTACCTGAAGATTAGCAGTGCCATATCTCCCTCCTCCCGAAACTTCATCCTGGCAGAGCAAGAGGAGTTCCTGAAGTACCTCCTTCAATAAGGGCTTGATCCTGCACCCTTTGAAGTTAATGGCAAGGTCCTTATTCACTCCAGTTGTACACAGTCAGGCCTCAGGTCACTAGGGCCAGAAAGTCCTAAATTACATTATCAGGATTTATTTCCTTTGAGTAAAATTTACATGCGATTCTCTTCTAAGCCAGTCAAGATTTCTGTTATATTTTTTGTATATTATAATTTAACTCTGTATTGAAAATGCAAGTGGAATAATTGCAGAACGAAATTGTTCAATAATTATAACAGATTTATCATCAAATTGATTGATAAGTCAAATTTGCTAGCCCTTAAGTGATAAGCCCTTGGGAACATTACCAATTTGTCAGTTGTTCAGCACTGTCATTCCTTACTATGGTAGGCTGAGACAGTAATGGGGAACATAAATATTGACTGGTTAAAAATCTGTGATGGCAGGAGTTGCCTCTGGCTGGTTCACCAGAAATCTGACAGAAGCTATTAAAATTTTCTCATTACCACCATGCAGTCATTCCACTCATATTCATGCACCTGCAATTGTATTTTACCCATTCTGAGAGGATAGACAGGATGCTACCAAGCTAATAATGCCAAATTCATGTTGAAATGAAGTTTTGTTTTTTGTAAAATCTGAAATAAAAAGGAAGCACTGGAGCCTTTTCTAAATTTCACAACTTCCTTTTTTGTTCTTCATTTTCTGTGTCACATAAAAATCTATCCAGGGAAGTGCTAAAAAGTTAAGTCGCTTTTTGGCATAAAAACTGAAGCAAATATCAAATCAAGAGCCAGTTCCCTTTGAAGTCAATGGCAAAACTTCCCATAGCCTCAAAGGATGCGGGATTATGCCACAAAATCTTTGTCAAATGCTTAAGATATATTAGATTTTTCTTTCGAGGAGTTGTAGTGTGTTGTTTTAAAAGCACTTTTTTTTTATTTTGAGGGAAGTACCATGCAAACGTTATTTACATGAAATGTGCACTCCAACTTGACTGTAAAACATTTTAATGAATCACTGAGGGACTGGACTAATGCTTTTGGCTGTTATGCTGTATGGAAAACCATGGACTGAATCCTTCACACTCACTGCTCTGACAGAGATTGTACACTGTTTGTAGGAAAGGGCAACTGCAGTTTGAAAAGCACAGGCTATGTATTGGACTGGATTAAGTATACTTCTGGTGACTGAAATGGAAAACATTCCTCAGAAATCATGTGGGAGCTAACAGCACTCAGCACCTTACAGATGGTGCTCAGCACTTCACAGAGTGAAGTCCTTTGAGAGGCAAAAAGGTCTTCTGAATGAAGTATGGAACTAAGAGCAAGAGCTCTACATCCACCCCTTCCACTGAATTCAGTGAAAGTAATTTGCCTACCTTTTTGTGAATGAGCAAGATGCACCAAAAATATACCTGACTCATTTTACTGTTGTCTCATCTAAATTGAAATAACCCAGTCAGGGCCCGAATTTTAGCTAGCTGCTCAGGTCAAGGCCGCAGCAATATGATCATTGTGTTAAATCCCAAATTCCCATTTCTTAAAAAAATCAAACACATCTACAGTTTTTCAAATTCAATTTCATGCAGGACTAGATTGTCTTGTCTCAATCAGCATCCAGCTGTGAAGTGACTGTCATCCTGACATATCACTCCAAGGTGGTTATCTTCATACAGCATCAAAATTGATAATTCTGTATAACACTCTTCATGAACATAATTTGTTATATTTATTACTGATGGCTAAATGAACGCATTAAGCTGCAAACATAGCAACTGGACATACCATGCAATGCTAAAAGATCTCAAATGTATAGAAGTACTATACCTCCTCAAAGCCATGGTACATTCCAGAATTTCACTGTAACTAGAGTGCATTTTTGCAACTAACAACAATATATTTTCACATTGATTGCTGAGGTCATAGTTAATTGAGCATGCACTGGTATGCCTTGCTCAAATCCTAGAGGCTAATTTAGCACAGACTATTAAATGTAAACTTAAATTATCATCTATTCAAGGTGTATTTTTTAAGTTGACAGGCACTTTAATGGTTCACAAACAGTTTAGTCCTGTTATACTGCTGACAAACCATTAAGATTAAGATGATACTGCAGGAAATCAGCCTATGAAACTCAACAAATATATTTATAAAGGTTTACAGTTTATTTCCCCCTGTGCTTTTCACTTTACCTGCTGTTTAGCTACAGCTGTACTGAAGGCCATTTAGTGAGGTCACAAAAAATCTAAGTCTGGTAACATAATTCATCTCCTCATTTGAGTGAATTGATAGGGCCATGAAATCTTTGTTTGACTAATTATAGAATAGTAATATTTAATTATTCTATATCACTTTTCAGCAGCAGCTCTCAAAGTACCTCACACAGATGGGTAAACACTACTATCCCAATTTTACTGATGGGGAAACAGAGGCACAGATGTGTGATGTAGTTTGGCCAAGACCACACAATGAATAAGTGGAATAGAACCCAGGTCTCCTGACTGCATTTCTGCTGCTCTCTTCCCTGGATCATGCTGATCAAAGTGAAAACTTTACTAACAGCTATAAATTTAAACTTGTGATATAGGCACCGGTATGTACTAGGAAATTAAAGCTGAGGCTGAACCAAACCCCTGGATTTGAACAGCAGATAACTCCGGTAAAATGTGGATCTGAACTTTGCAGCTTATACCTAGCTCCGCCCTATAGTGATAGGTAGCAACTCTCACAGTGTCCCATGAAATGATTCTCCCACTTGCCCTATTTCCAGCTGTGGATGCCCTCAGAATGGGGTGTTCTTGAAGACTTGTGGGCTCCAGGTTCGTGTGAGACATGCAGAGCCCATCCTATACAGCTGTCATTCTGTTTGTGGTGTGATGATAGAGTGACAGACAGGCATTAGGTGAACATTTGTGCTAAGAGAGGAGACAAGGAAAGCAATGACTGTTCCATTGGGAATGTGTGCTACAGCAGGTGGTGTGTGGTCGATGGGATAGATATAAAATAAATTACTGTGTGTATCTGAAAGAGGAGCACCTCTTTAAGTGGAAAATACAGATGTGCAGTATCTGATGTAATTTAGCTTTCTGTTAATACCTCTCCAATAAACACAGCTGAAGGGATTGAGGAGGGGGCATAGGAAGGGGGAGATTACTCATAAAGCCACACTATCCCTTCAGAGCAGAGAAATGGACCTAAACTATATTTTTTGCAGTACTTTCCAGGAAATTTCATTTCACTGTAGCATAAAGGATGTGGCTTTTACTTCTATTTCCAGAAGGGAAGTCATTTTACAGAAAAGGCAGGGTAGGCCGCACAGTAGGAAATTCCAGGGACCAAAGACTCATTTGTGCATAAATCAGAGAATATTCCTTCATTTGAAAGGACTCTAAAATTCACTCCTACATAAATTCAACAAAGCCCAACGATGTTAATCTGCAGGGCAAGGTGTAAGACTTTTCCTGAAGGAAGTATGTGGTGACATGAGTGTAAATGATTGTATTTCATTTTATTTTGTGGGTGAGGGAGAGTTGAGCATAAGTGAGTTTGGTCAGTATTCTTTACTGTTATATTGTCCATGACTATTCTCCACACACCCAAAAGGTTTTATGTAAGGCATCTTTGTATAAATCAAAAAATAAAATGAGAGAGCCCTCACATTTGCTCTCCAGGATTATCACTGATATTGGGTAAGTGAAGTTTATGATTACTAGTTCATATCTCATCATCAGGGTAAAGGGTATATAGCAAAGCCCAGCTGTGTCTGCACTGATGGCACTTTTTGAAAGTGGGACACTGCTTTATCTTAGTGTCTCTGCCTGCTGTTGTACAATGGGATGAATGCACTCCACCCCTAGGTAGCTCCCTTTCAGTGGAGCTATGTGGACGTGGTTTGGGAATACGTTGAGCTGTTTCAGGATTGATAGACTAAAAATATTTATTTTTTATTCTCATCAGTGCAGGGTGATCCTCAGGAGATTCTGAGGTACAGCACAGTTTGGATAACACTAGAGGAGAGTATCCCACCTCTTCCCATTCACCAACCTTCTTTGTGTTGAGTGCTGAAGTTTGGACTCTTCATAGCACTAGAGATTAGGCCTCTTGTCAAAACCTGTGGGGAATCTAAGGTTGATGGGATCTTGTCATGACTATCTGAACTCACCTTGCTCTGTACCTCCCGTACCGAATACAAGGCACCAAGGTACACTTTTTGTGAGACTGGAGAATGGTCTGGGATAACTTGACCGAAATACCCAGCCTTGGTGGAATGGCCTGCCATGAACCAGGCCAAAAGACTCAGTCCTACTTGGTCAAGGAGTGCTACTGGCTACTGTTGAAGCAGGTTGTAGGACAGAAGTAGAGGGATTCTTGACCCTTGGAAGAAGCTCAAGATCTGCATTCTAGGCAACTCCAGGGGAATTAGAATTAATAATTCAAACATTTCCATTGTGCATATTGGTACCCTATAGAACAGGGGTCTCAAACTCAATTTACCTTAGGGCCAGTGCCAGTCCTCAAATCCTCCCAGTGGGCCAATGTCACTCCTGCTGTCCAGAACCCACCCCCAAAAAACTCCGCCTCCCATCTGCCTAAGGCTCTGGGATGGAGTTTGGGTAGGGGAGAAGGTCTGGGGTAGGGGTTTGGGGTGCAGGCTCTGGGAAGGATTTGGGGGGCTGGGGGAGTGTGGGGATGGGGTGCAGGCTCTAGGAGGGAGTTTGGGGCTGGGACAGTGTGGGGATGGGGTGCAGGCTCTAGGAGGGAGTTTGGGGCTGGGGCAGTGTGGGGATGGGGTGCAGGCTCTAGGAGGGAGTTTGGGGCTGGGGATGTGTAGGGAGGTGGTGCAGGCTCTGAGAGGAAGTTGGAGGGAGCGGGGGGGATGGCGTGCAGGCTCTGGGAGGGAGTTTGGGGCAGGAGGGGGTATATAGGGAGAGGGTGCAGGCTCTGGGGTGGGGGGTCGGGGGTGTGATGCTTACCTGGGGCTCCAAGGTGGGTGAGGCCGGGGGGCCTCCGCGTGCTTCTACCCCCCAGGCACTGCCCTGGCACAGTCCCATTGGACACAGAGGTGCTTGAAGTGGGGGCAACATGCAGAGGCACAGACCTGCCCTGCCCTGCCCTGCCCTGCCCCTGGGCCGCAGGGAGGGGCTGGCAGCCACTGGAATGATCAGGCAGACACCGCTCAGCTCTGCTGCACTGCCAGAGAGCCTGAGGGGGGAGCACCCAGGGGTGGCAGGTGGGGCCAAGGGAGAGACCTGGCCCCAAAACTGCTGGAGTCCCACAGGCCACATTGGGGAGGCTCGCTGGCCACAGATGGCCTGCAGGCCAGGAGTTTGAGACCCTAGCTATAGAGCCATATCTCTCTAGCATTGGTCACCCTCATCTTCCCTTTCCTGTCCCCTTTCCAAATGTTTGTTGTAGCTTGTCTTCAATTAGATTATAAGATCTGGGGAAAAGAATCAGGTCTTCCTATGGTGCCCTAGCCTCTGTTTGCCAAATGCCGGGAATGAGCAACAAGGGTTGGATCACTTGATCATTACCTGTTTTGTTCATTTCTTCTGGGGCACCAGGCACTGGCCACTGTAGAAAGACAGAATACTGGGCAAGATGGACCTTTGGTCTGACCCAGTACGACCGTTCTTATGTTTTGAACAGTACCTAGCACAATGGGATGCTAGGTGGTGTATCAGGGTGCTGCCATAATGTAAGCAATAAATAATAATAATCATGCTATGGTCTGGAATACTTTTCAACTTCTCAATTAATAAATCTGGAAAGTGCAGTGAATGAAGAAGTTTCCAATACTTCTAGTTTGGGCCAGGATGTATAAACAGTGAGAAGGCTTTAATTAACCGACACTTGTCATCTGTCACAAGTAAATCCTGGATTGCATTTCCATGCACCACATGGCAATATTTCTGTCTGCAGCTGACAGATACATTCCATGTGTTTCTGTGCTGCTAGCTGGAGAACATCTGAGGAGAGCAGTAAAGTGGAATCTGGCCAAGTAACTTTTCATAACCTCATCCTTTGAAATTTTTAAAAACAAATTACCCTTCCCCTACCAAAATATTAAATAGTTTAAAACTGAATTAATAAAAGCAGGTTCTTCAGAGTAATCACGTTCTTAGAGGGAATACATAACAGGATTATGTTATAACAGACTATAACAGGGTTCAAAAAAGAACTAGATAAGTTTATGGAGAATAGGTCCATCAATGGTTATTAGCCGGGATGGGCAGGGATAATGTCCCTAGCCTCTGTTTGCCAGAAGCTGGGAATGGGCGACGGGATGGATCACTTGATGATTACCTGTTCTGTTCATTCCCTCTGGGTCACCTGGCACTGGCCGCTGTCAGAAGACAGGATACTGGGCTAGATGGACCTTTGGTCTGAGCCAGTATGGCCATTCTTATGTTCTTATGTATGTAGAGGATACCAGCACAACCTCACATCCCCAAAGTACTCTAGACAAAGTACTTGAAAGTGCTAAAGTATCTGATGTATGATCTTTATTCCAGAATTTTATTATTATTAAATATACTGATAGTTGTAAATGTTTGTCAGGATTGTGGAAGAGTAAGAATCAGGGCAGTCCCCAGCTATTCTGGGGCCCTACGCAGCCTCCTCACTGGGTGGGTGTGGGGCCCCAGGCCTCTGTGGGGGGGGGTCTGACTTCGGGGGCAGGGGGAAACTGCCCCACAGCAATCACTAGTGTCATGGCTGGGGCCAGGTCACTGCACTTCTTGCCGCCGGTGAGTGCAGGCCCGGCCCTGCTGCAGTCCTCAGAGGAGTGGGGGAGAGACTGGGGCAGGAAGAGGGTGGGGCTGGGGCAGAGCAGGGACGGGGACTTTGGGGAAGAGGTGGAGTGGGGGCAGGGCAGGGTGGAGCAGAGGCAGGGGCCATGGCGAAGAGGTGGAGCAGGGGCTAGAGCAGCTTGCAGCTGCTAGGGCACCAGGAAATTTGTGTACTTTGCTTATGGTGAGACTAGAAGTTGTCAAAGGTAGCTCCTCACCAATGCAAAGCAGGCACATGCCTTTTAAGGAAAATAAGGGGACATGTTTTCCTTTCTAAATACTTTCCCCCCTGCATGACAGTTTCTCAGCTGAGAGGAATATGATGAAGCATTTTTAAGGGGCTGCTGTGAACGCGGCTTCTGTCAGGGAAAAGAATGCTTTCTGACCCGCACGCTTAAAACGGGAAGAAGGATGTTGCCACAATCACACATAGCACTTCAGAGTGCTGAGGCCATGTTAAGGCCTCCAAAGGGTCCCAGCACTGAAGAGGGCATGTGCTTCCATGTACCCTGGAGCAGTGGTTCTGTCCACAACACGACACAGAGAGCAGAAGTCTCCATTGCCCTAAAGCTGATCCAGCAGCATAAAAGGCCTTTACAGAAGCCAGTCTTCCTCTTTCCCTCACAGAACAACCTTGGCATAAGGGGTTGCTGAGTTGACACATAACAGTAGAGGTCATGCCAAGAGGTAGGGAGCATCTCTGAGGCTCCTCTGATTTACATTGGGGCCCTGGCTGGGCCAGACCCAGAATAGCAAGAGGTGCAGTGACGTTATCTTATGTTTCTCTAGCCTTCTAGCTTCCCGGTTCCTGTGCTGAGCAGGGCTGGCCCCAAACCAACAATTCTATTTTGTGAAAAAAATTGGTATTTCAGAATTTGTTTTTGTTCTGCATCAGAATGAACCTGAACCCTTTCACCATTTTTTTCCATGTAAACTTGTATTCTCAAGTTCAAATCCCTGCTCTGAATTGGGCAGAGGAAGGAGTTGAGCTACATTGCCTACATCCCATGTGAGTGCCCTAACCACTGGGCTATTGGCTAATCCGAGGTGGTTTTCTTTCTCCCTGCCCTGTTTTGACCAGAAATTCCATTGTAGATCTGAGACTCCTTCCTAATTGAAGTTTTTTCATACCCCTGACAACAAAAGTTTTGCCGACAAAAGTACTAATGTAGACAAAGCCTAAGTGGCAAAACCTTTAGAAGTGGAATGCAGGAGCCAGAGACAAAATTCCCTGTAGTGCTAGAGTGCAGGAACCAGGTAGAGTTTCTGCAGTCTGGGGGTGTGCATGAGAACTATGGGCAATGCCTGCTTAATGGGGCATTGGCCAGGGGGCAGGATTTAGCCCTAACTAATCTGCCCCCCTCCTCCATGTGCCCATAAGAGGTAAGTAGGCATAATTCCACTTCACTCATCTAGCAGGGGTTGGGTAACTCACAATGACACTGTGCTGCCATTTCACAGAGGAAAGAGATAAAGGGCTCTTCAGCCCTGATTTCTATAGGAGAAATGCACTTACCTTAATTCACTCAATAAACTTGGTAATTGTTCACTTAAAAACCATCTGAAAACAAGCTTTAGTAGCTTCAGGAATTAGCAACTCTCAGAATATTCCACAGCCTGGGAACAGAATTAGATGATAATGATTTAATTGATGGTTGAGTGCGCAGACAAAATGTACAGACAAAATCCTTTCTGTAATTATATCTTTTCAGGGGGCCGCAGGCGCTAATAATTTAGGTCTCAGACTGTAATTACAAACCAGCTGCAATTTTAGGCAGAGTGTGAGCACATCTGTGGTGCTTATCTTGGAGTAAGAAACAAACAGAAACACACTGTTGGAGCACATAGCAGAGAGATGAATAAAAAACAATTAAGTGAAGTAATGTAATATTATGCATAGAATAGTGCCAGACATGCCATATAGCTGAAGGTCTATCATGGTTTCCTTAAAATACCTTAATTTTTCGTGATGATAATATGCTTTGTGTTGAATTCTTTGGGTCTCAAAGTTCAGATTTCATTTGTAGGCTTTCTTACATGAAAATCTTTAATGGGAATATTGGCTGAGTAATGACTGTAGAAATGGGTTAATAATTTGGGGATTCTGAATGGCCAGTATGAAATCTTCCTTGACAATGAAGAGTGGAAGTTTGTGCAACAGATTAAAAAGATTGTTCCCATAGATTTACAATAGGGTCTTGGGACTAGCTGGGTAAGTCTGGTGATATGGTCTTTAATTTATGTGATCACATTCTATTTTTACACAGGACTTCTGTCTCATTCAGTGCAGAGGTTGGATCTTGTTCCGGGGATGAACCAGGGTTGTGTGAATCAGTGAAGGAGGCTGTTGTCTGTAAACCCTCTGCTTTCTTTGGTGCAGAAGCTGGAAGGTTTGTAGTGAATAAGACAGGCAATTACAGGAAGAGAAAGTCTCGTTATTCAGGCAGTTTAATTCTGCCCCAGAGAACTAGATTCTATTCCTGCCCCTGCCAAAAGTGTGTGATGGTCGGAAAAGGTCACTTAAACCAAACTTTTCACAAGTCGTCACTAATTGGATGTACTTCATTTTCTTGGTTCCCAGTCTGAGACCCTGGATCTGATTTGCCGAAGTGCCGAGAACTCAGTTGCAAATTAAGTGGAATAGAGCTGTGCTCTGAACAAACAGAGTGCTATAAAAATGCTAAGTATTCTGAAAAATCGGGCCCTAGGCTTCTCAGATTGAGCACTCAAAATTAATGGATAGTTTTGAGCTTAGCTTCTCTGCATCTCATCTATAAAATAGGGATGATAATACCGCTTCACCTCCCATGGGTGTTCTGAAAATAATTAATGTTTATGAAGCACTTAGAGACTATAGCGAGGAGCGCCATATGAAAGCCCATGAGGAATGGTGTGCAGTAAATAAGGAATGGGGCCACATGAGGATAATATAAAATATTTAATTGCCGCCTGGTCAGTGAGGACCATCCATCCTGTGCAGCGAATGAGGCAGGAGTCCTGTGGAAAAAAATAATACATGCTTTTGTAATTAGAGACTGCAGCATAATACATGTGCACAAGGGGATCAAATCAAGGTTGCATAGGCAATCTTAATTCTGACATTTTGTAACTTCTGAGTGCTTGATTTTGCAACCTTAACCTTTAAAGTGCTTTGAGATGAAAGGTGTGCAAGTCAATGGAATGACTCAGCAGTCTTTTTGTGTGCAATGGGGTTTTAAAGTGCTTTTGAGATGAAAGGCATGTAAGCTGGTGGGATGGCTCAGCAGTAATCAGTGTGAACAGCAGAAGCACATAACAACTAGTTCCATTAAGGAAAGACAAACATGAAAGGGTTCTCCAGTTTAGGGTTCACTCAGCACCTGGGTCTGGAGCCCTGCCTTTCCACAGGTATGCTCCTTCGCAGCAGCCCTTTTGTATAGCTCTTCCCTTGAGTTCAGGGGAGGGGAAGTAACAGTTATGTAGTAGGGAATAGCTAGTGCTCCTGCCTTCTTTCGAAAGGTGATATGCACATTTATTATACATTTAGATAAGTCACTCCTAATTCTTAATTGTTCAGCTTCACAATCCACCAGCTAACCACCTTCTAATGTGGCTTGGTTTCTATGAATCATTCTTTCTCTGTGTTGGTTTATTGTGTGTGAAGTGATTGAGATCAAACAAACACATCACCTGCTGAGGGGAAATGCAAGCTTTTTCCCTTCCCCTCACAGGATGATAGCCATTGACTCCACTTTGCCACTCTGAATGACCAGTCAGCCCAATTTCTGCAAAGAAACCTCCAAGATGTATTTGCAAATATGTTAATATGGTCCTATGCATAAGACCCAGGATTAAAAAGCAGGAGAGATGAGTCCCGGATTCTGGTGCATCATTCCTGCAATGAGCACAGGAATAGAGGGTGGGGGTGGGGGTGGCTTTAAGCTACCTTTTACGTTCTCCATATTCTAGAGCAGCCGAGGGTCTGCCTGGCACACCCATGTAAGCTAAAGAAGTTTCAGGGCTGCTCTTGTTTATCTTTGCTACCCATAGTGAGCCATGGGCATCGATGTTGGCAGTATGATAAAAAACCTGCGGCACTGAGTCTCAGAGCCCAGGTCAGCTGACTTGGGCTTGGGGGGCTCAGGCTGCAGGACTAAATATACCAGTGTAGACATTTGGTTCTCTGAGGCCCTCCCCACTCACAGGGTCTCATAGCCTGGGCTCCAGCCCAAGCCTGAACATCTACATTGCAGTTTTATAGCCTGAGAGGCCGAGCTGGCTGACTGGTGCCAGCCATGCCATGGACCTTCTATTGCCATGTAGACATACTCTACAGGTCTTGGGAAGTAGGGAACAACGCCTATGCTGGGAGCTGGAAGCAGGGCTAGCATTCAATCTTCCCCTTACATCAGTTCTACTCTGTGCAGTAGGGTATTCTCTGGAGGCTGTTTCTACCCCTTTAAGGCCCCTGTATGTAGTCAGAGTGGCATAAGTGACCTTAAGGTATGTCTAAACTATGGGATTATTCTGATTTTACAGACACTGGTTTTTGGAAACATTGTATAAAGTTGAGTGCATGCGGCCACACTAAGCACATGTATCGAGGCTAGCGTCTTCCATAAAGCGGGGGCACACATGACGGAGGGAGCTTCTAGGCCAGGGGTCTCAAACACGTGGTCCATGCGGTTATTTTTTGCTGCCCACGAACTCCTCGCTGCCCCCCTGCCCTCCCAGCCTTTACCTAGAGCGGCTTCGTCTGACGCACACCGGGGGCAGGGCAGGCTCCCTGCCTGCCTGCCCTGCCCCTGCACTGCTCCAGGAAGCAGCTGTAACATGGAGAAGGGGGGACAGAGGGATCTGTGTGTTGCTCTTGCTTCAGGCAGCGCCCCCAGAAGCTCCCATTGGCTGTGGTCCCCATTCCCAGGCAGGCAGGGAGCCCGCCCTGCCCCTGGTGCGTACTGGGCCAGAGCCTGCCCCCCAAACCTGTCCTGCAGCTGAATGCTCTGCGCTGAGACCTCTGCCGCATCCCTCCTGCACCCTGACCCCCTGCTGTACCCTGCACCCCTCCTGCTCCCCAACCCCCTGCCTTGAGCAACTTGCTGCACCCTGCACCCCAACCCCCTGCCCTGAGCCTCCTGCCACACCCCTCCTGCGCCCCGACCCCATGCTGTACTCTGCATCCCTCCTGCACCCTGAACCCCCAGCCGCACACTGCACCCTTCTGCACCCCAATCCCCTGCCCTGAGCCCCCTGCCACGCCCCTCACCCCTTCTGCACTCCTGCTGTACTCTGCACCCATCCTGAACCCTGACCCCCTGCCCTGAGCCCCCTGCCGCACCATGTGCCCCTCCTGCACCCCAACCCTGAGCCCCCTGCCACACCCTGCTCCCTGACCCCCTGCCCTGAGCCCCCTGCAGCCCCCTGCACCCTGACCCCTGCTGAGCCCCATGCTGCACCCCGACCCCCTCCCCTGAGCCCCCTGCCGCACCCCACACCCTTCTTGCAGCCCAACCCCCTGCCCTAAGCCCTTGCCACACCCTGCATTCCTCCTGCACCCCAACCCCCTGCCCTGAGCCCCTGCTGCACTCTAACCCCCTGCTGCACCCCTCACCCCCTCCTGCACTCCACACCCCAACTCCCTGCCCTGAGCCCCCACCACACCCTTCCTGCACCCCCTGGGGGCAGGGAGGGGGTGAAGTTGGGGTGGAGATTTCGGGGAAGGGGTTGAAATGGGGGCAGGGAAGGGGTAGGAAGAGGTGGGCAGAGGCGGGGCCTCATGGAAGGGGTAGAGTGGGTGCGGGGCCAAGGGTGGGTGCGGGGGAGGTGTCAGTAATGCGGCCCTCGGGCCAATGTACAGTCCTCATGTGGCCCTCATGGTCATTTGAGTTTGAGACCCCTGTTCTAGGCAGTAGCTGTGGTCTCAGGTCTCAGCAAGCTGATTTAATTAATAATGCAGTGTACTTAAGCCTGGGGTCAGCTACTTAAAGGGGAAATGCACATTTTTTCTCTTACACACAGGGTGTGTCTCTGTCTCTGTCTGCCCTCCCTCCTTTCATGCTGCCTTGTAGAGTGTTGTGAGAGTTAACCCTTGAGGGCTCAGTCAATTGTTAGTTCATTTAACAGTAAGGCATTCCCTGAGAAATATCCCACCCTCTGACTCCTCCACCTCAACCAAGCTTCACAATCATCATCACTGTGTACCAGTATTAAATTGTTGAAAACTTACACTCTGTGTGTGTGTGTATATATATATATATATATATATATGTGTGTGTGTGTGTGTGTGTATATATATATATAGAGAGAGAGAGAGAGAGTCTTTTGTCTGGTGAAAAAAATTTCCCTGGAACTTAACCCCCTCATTTACATTAATTCTTATGGGGAAATTGGATTAGCTTAACATTGTTTCGCTTAAAGTCGCATTTTTCAGGAACATAACTACAACCTTAAGTGAGGAGTTCCTGTATCTATTTATGGCTGTGGAATGGCACAGTACTGCATTCCTGCCATGATGTGATGCTGTGCCAAGTTATGAAACCAAGCTCACTCACCTGACTCCAAGAAGGCTGCTGCCAGCAATATACAAGCAATGCTGTTTTTTCAAAGGAAACCCAGACCTCTGGAGATGTTTCCCTTTGTAGGGGAATTCTTCTCTGAGACAAGAAGGGACCCAGGTTCTATTTCTATAGAACACTGGATAGGGAAACAAAGGGAAGCATTCCTGCACATAGTTTGCCTTTTGGATCTCTAAGTGATATTTCCTTAAGGATTAGTGTTTATATACTTAGGATAATCTCTTCTCAGGCCCAGCGCCTTAGGCTTTTTGTGGATTGGGCTACTCCACTAAAGAAACCGAGAGAGTGTGAAAAAGAATATAAGAGAAGCAGAGAAAAATAGGGGTAGTGTTTCATTTGAATCTTCATTATTATCTTTTTTGGGCCTTGTGCAACCCTGTTGATTTTAGGGAGGCCCTGCTGATGTAAGTGAGAAATTGATCCAATGTACTAAGTTCAAAGTAGGATTAGGATAAACTAAGGGTGGGAGGAACAGTGCTCCCTTCTCCTTTCTCTGGCTTGGGGGAGCAGGCCCCCTTTCTTCATGTTTCAGCCCACTTTAACCACTGGTTTAAAGTGTCCAGATGTAAGAAAAAAGCAGTCTTGAGAAAGCGAGGAATAGCTGTAGAAAAACAAAGGGAAATAAAGAAAAAAAAGATGGAGAATAGTGAGAAAAACAAAGAAATGAGGTTTCTTAAGGCAACAGCCACGTCCATAATGGTGACTGTTTTCAAAACAAACGATTATTTGTTTTCTGTATTAAACTGCTTTTGTGCTAAATTTGATCATGTTCTGACATTCCCAGGACCTCTTGGAAATGATCAGAACATTGATCTTGGTCCTACATACTGTATAAGCGTTCTCCTAGACTTTGTGCAAATTATCAGTTTACAGAGTAGTTCATTACTGGCGATTGCCTGATTTTGTTTAATTACCGAACAAAAAAGTGCCTTCTGTTTTAATAGGTGTGATCACATGAATCTGCTGTGATCCTCAGGTAGCTTCAGTTCCCATAACTCATTGATTTTTCTCTTCATTTGGGATGAAGGCATAATTTATTCGTAAGACCTTTGTGGCAAAATGTACCCAAGAGCAGAGAGCCCATTCAATATCTTCGATGCTATGTTAACCCTGTGTTTAGGCTCAAGAGCTGATAGGGTGACCAGACAGCAAGTGTGAAAAATCGGGACGGGGTGGGGGGGTAAAAGGAGCCTATATAAGAAAAAGACCCAAAAATCAGGACTGTCCCTATAAAATTGGGACATCTGGTCACCCTAAGTGCTGAATACAGTCATGCATGCAGGTGAATTTCACCCAGGGCCATTATCCTGTATCAGACTGTGCTAGTGAAGACTCCTGCATCTATGGAGTCCTATGGAAGTCAGGGAGACTCCCCTGAGTGCAGGTGTCCAGGCTAGCAGGATTACAAACACAGAGAGCAAAGCTTTATAATACATTGAGCCTGATTCTTTGGTGCCCTGTGCTATATGGGGGTCACCAGTGTAAAGTGGGGATAAAATGCTACCATATCAGAACAGTAGTGTTTTAGGAGTGAGGAAATATCAGTGCTGTGATCATGAGGGATTTTTCTTTTGCAGAACATCAAATGTTTCCTGGCAAGAGTTTGATCAGGAAACAACTGACTGATGAGTTTTGAATTCACACAATTTAGTTTAAATAAGCAGTTAATGTTTTAAAAATACTATTTGTTTGTTTATTAATATTTATCTGTTGATTTCATAAATAAAAATAATCATTTTTAGAAAGAGAAAGTAGTTTAAAATACCCTTTTGGAATATTTGGGTATTTTTTAAATGAAGATTTATTTTTCAACTTTTTTTTTTTTTAAGTCATGAACTGAGCTCTACTAACCTAATGTCTTGGATATGCATTTATTAGTTAACAGGATATGACTAACCACCAGAAGTGACACATTAGAGATGGACTGCAGCATGGGGCATGGGTCACTTGCTGGAGGATTCTCTGCCGCTTGAGATCTTCAAACCACAATATGTGGGCTTCAATAACTCAGACATAGGTTAGGGGTTTGTTACAGGAGTGGGTGGGTGAGATTCTGTGGCCTGCACTGTGCAGGAGGTCAGACGAGATTATCATAATGGTCCCTTCTGACCTTAAAGTCTATGAGTCTATGACTCCTACAGTCTGTTAGATGGAAAATAGTAAAGCTTTAAACTTTTTTAAAGGACTATTTTCCACACAAAAACAATCTGTGACTTTCCATTTGTTTCATGACTAAAATGCTGTACTGATGAGTTAGCAAGCTGGTAATTCTCAATGTGCTGAGAAACAGTACCTCTTAATGGATCACTTAATATTGCTGACTACTTTGGTTAGGCTCTTAGTGTCTTAACAGACAACGTGGCATAAATTATAGCCAATGGAACACTTACGAGTTTTCCCAGTATTTTAAACCCCATTTGTATTTGTACTGGAACACTAAAGCAATTAAATGTTATTTGCAAATTATTAAATGATTCCAAGTTTTATCACATTCGGTTTAAATTGATGACCTTTTTAATGACTCTGTGTGCCAAATTAGGACATGTGGTTAATTAAATGTGAAATGGCTAACATTTCTAAATACATCCAGTAGATTACTGGGCACTATTTTAGAATGGCAAATCACTGTAAAGATTTGGATCAGGAAGATTACATGTTACTTCAAATGCACTTTTTTTTGGTTAATGTTCCACTATGGGACAATTTCAGCTGTCAGGTACAATCATGGGGACTTTCTACTTGCACAAGTTGTGCCAGTGCATGATTTAGACCTAATCAGTCAGCTGATTTTGTTGCAAAGCATGCCATCTTTTTGTTTGTTCCCTATAGAATATGCACTGCAAATCTTATTTTACACAATTTGTATATTATATGTATTGCAAACAGCTGCTGGTTTCTACCATAGCAAATTCTCTTGCTCAGGCACAATGGTTTCAGCTGTGAATGGAACTAGTATATGACAGAACAATATGTCACCCAGTTTCCGGAAAAAAGCCAGTTAAAAATCACTCATTGTACTGCCCTTCTCCTTCCTTTGGAAACAGTATCTGATCCATCCTTTTGCGGCTTTCTTATACTGATTATTGGAATGCTATTACTAGCATTTCAACTTGCTTGAGTAGTGGGCTATAAACAATACAAAATTCAGCTGTTTATATTCCTGCTGGCAGCAGGTGATTCCATATCACCTCAATCCTATCCAAAATGTACTGGTTTCTCATCAAATTTCATATTAATTATAAGTGTTTGCTAATTCAGACTAAGCTTTCTCACAAAACTAGGTGACTGGGCAACAAAATGGCATATTAAATTCAATGTTGATAAATGCAAAGCAGTACACATTGTAAAACATCATACCAACTATACACATAAAATGATGGGGTCTAAATTAGCTGTTAGCACTCAAAGAGATTGTGGAGTCATTGTGGATAGTTCTCTTAAAAAAGTGAACAGAATGTTGGGAATCATTAGGAAAGGGGTAGATAAGAAGACAGAAAATATCATATTGCCTCTATATAAATCCATGGCATACCCACACCTTGAATACTGTGTGCAGATCGGGTCACCCTATCTCAAAAAAGATATATTGGAATTGGAAAGGTTCAGAAAATGGCAACAAAAATGATTAAGGGTATGGAAGAGCTTCCATATGAGGAGAGATTAATAAGACTGGGACTTTTCAACCTGGAAAAGAGATGACTAAGGGGGGATATGATAGAAGTCTAGAAAATAATGACTGGCGTGGGAAAGTAAATAAGGAAGTGTTATTTATTTCTCCTCATGCCACAAGAATTAGGGGTCACCAAATTAAATTAATAGGCAACAGGTTTAAAACAACAAAAGAAAGTATTTTTTTCATACAATGCATAGTCAACCTATGGAACTCATTGCCAGAGCATGTTGTGAAGGCCAACCCTGTTCCTATAACAGGGTTCAAAAAAGAACTAGATAAGTTAATCAGTGGTTATTAGCCAGGATGAGCAGGGATGGTGTCCCTAGTCTCTGTTTGCCAGAAGCTGGAAATGGTCAACAGGGGATGGATCACTTGATGATTACCTGTTCGGTTCGTTCCCTCTGGGGCACCTGGCATTGGCCACTGTCAGAAGACAGGATAGTGGGCTAGATGGACCTTTAGTTTGACCCAGTATGGCCATTCTTATGTTCTTAAACAGGGTCCAAGTTATCTTTTGGAGTTCCTGCTTTCTTACCCTACTGACCTTTGGCTCAGGTCACTCATAAATTTCATCTTGTGTCTTCTCTCCAATTGTATCACTTGAGGCTCTTTGTGGAACTCATTGCTTGTTGATACTCGGAATCTACCTACTTTCCCATTGTCTAAATGTAGAGAGCCACATTCATCCCAGTGCATAAATTTCTGAAGTTTACTGTTTGGACCAAAGTGTGTTTGTTCTCATTGATTTTTCAATTAACTAAATATTAACTCTGTAGGATCTCTTGACTGTTCATATTTAATATTATGGTGAAGTGTTTTATTTGCTTTGGAATGAGGTGTTTCAAGTGCTGATGATATACAGCACTAGTAATGAACTGAAAGTGGCAAACAAGTGGCTGGTAAAGTCTGTCATAGTCACAAATTTCTTCCGGGCACCCAAAGCATAAGGTACTTCGTCTGTTTCAAGTCTGCAGTCTGAATGCAAATGCTCAAACTGTGAACAACGTGGGAATATCTGTTGAAAGAAGATAGTAGTTTCAAAATAGAAATAGTAAACACCAAAACATTTAATGTGATACCAGTTTTCAGTGCTGTCTATTTATAGTATATTATTTAAAGAGAAGTATGATTTCAACTGATCTGTAAGTGCTCTTCTTCAAATATCTTTCTGCTGTGATGTCTTTATCAGCTAGTTAATAATGGCTTGAGGGGCAGATGGGGATAGCTGGCATTTACTTTATTTATAATTTGGGAGGAAAAGGAAGAGTGTGTGTGTGTGTGTGTGTGTGTGTGTGTAGATGTATTTATTGAATTATATCTTTCTCCTACCACCACTGTATATCTCTTGTCCCCTTAGATTGTAAGCTGTTGGGAGCAGAGATTGAATCTTTTTATATGCTTATATGGCCTCTAGCACAATGAGGCCCTGGTCCTTTTTTGGATTACGATTAAATACAGTGTCAACTTCAAAACTACAATTTTGCTCTAAATTCTTCCTTATATTTCTGGGACTTTCAAATAGTTGAAAGAGCAGTGTTCTACGAAGTTGTTTTTAAATTGCTATTCTACATCCACAGAACTTACATTCTGGGGACTAGTCCATTAACATAGCGGAAGCAGGTGGGTAGAGATCTTCCAAATGAGTTAATGGCGAGCTTGCCAGATGGATTCTTGTTTAATCAGATTCAATGCTGGACCAGTCATGCATGTTCCATTCACATCAATGAGAGTTCTACATATCACTAGGTTTGGAATATGACAAGAAGGAGGCCCTGCTAGGGCACCTGATACTGGATGGGGGACAATGTAAAGGAGGACATGTGATTGCCCCATGTGTCTCCTCTGGGAGGAACTTCCAGCCCCACCTCTCTGGGTCAGGGCAGCCAATCCCGCCATCTCCTGTGAGGGAGGGGGCTGAGGCCACAGGAGAGGGGAGCACACATCTCCGGGAACTTGCTCCCAGTTCCTTCCGTAGCAACCTCCCACCCTGTGCCCAGCCTGGGGACTACTGCGTTCTCCCTGCCCCACCAAAGTTACCTGCAGGAGGTGGGAGAGCTTTTTCCTTCTCCCACCGTGCTTCCCTCCCCCAGCACATTTGGCCAGTCTCCCTGGCAGCTGGGCTTGGGCGGGGAGCGGAACAGAGCTGCTTCTCCTAAGGCTGAAAGTGGCTGCTTAGGGTCGCTATGCTGTGCAGCGTGGCGGCTGCCTGAGAGGAAGCCCAGCTGGGGAGGCAGTGGCGTCTGCTCCCCCCTGAGCCCAGCTGCCAGGGATGGGGCCAAGCGAGCTGGAAACATGCTGAGGGGAGAGGGGACTCTGGCTCTTTGGGCCCCTGTCCCTGGCAGCCGGGCCCAGGCGGGAAGCAGAAGCTGCCGCCTCCCCAGCTGGGCTCTCTCAGGCAGCTGCTGTGCCACATAGAACAGCAACCCAGAGCAGCCAACATGAGAAGCAGCTGGCCCTGCCCCTTCCACTCCACGCCTGGGCCCGGCTGCGAGGGACAGGGGCTGAACATGCCAGGGGGCAGGTGCAGTGGGAGAAGGACAGAGCCCCTCTTCCCTCCCACCCCTGTCCCCCAGGAGGCCAAGCAGAAATCTGGGGGGACACTTGCTCCTGCATGTCCTCCCTCTACGCGTCGCCTGTGCTGCTAGGTATAACTTACTTAGTCATGCCAGTTTCTTATTTCTATACACTCTTTTCCATATGTGTCTATACTCTACCTCAGCACAGCTGGCAATTTCCCTAGGCTGCATGTCAAGCTCTGACAGGAAGAATACTGGTCTGGTTAATTTAAACAAGAAAATCATACTTTGTCACTTCGAAAATTACATGAAAATTTGAAATATGGTGGATAGAGCAAAGTCAGGATGCCCTTAAATTGCTAGGAAATTATGCTTCACTCTGCAGAAAGCTTTCTGTAGCTTTCTGATTTTCCTCTTTGAACACCCTGTTTGTGTGATTATTGTGTCTTTTACTTCATCTACAACATGAGCTCCATGCTCATTTTGTTTTAAAAATAGATGTTCAGAATTGTACTAGAGAGGTTTTCCATTGCTTCCTATTGATAAACACTGAATTAAAACATCTCTAAAGTGTTACATGTGAGTTCTTTAAACATTCACTTAAACTTTAATATATAAATACAAAATAGGAATAAATAACAATTGCACAATGTCTTAAGAACAAAACTATTTGTATAGACTAGCTCTATATAAATAAATCAAAGTACATTTTACTTGTGTTTAGAAGAATGATATACTTTTTATAAAATTAAGAAAATTTAACTTTATTTACTTTATCCCTCAAACCATTACTGCAAAGGAATCATGCATTATCTCTACTAAACAAAGATAAGATCCACCTAACTGAATGAGTCCTGATAAAGATGTGGCTCTACTTTCCAAAATTAGACAGAAACATAGACATAACAGGACTACTCATTGAACAAGAAATAGTAAAGTAGAATACAATGTTCATGTGTTGTAAAATCAAAGTTACTGTATATCAAAACTGTACTGGTCTCTTTACATACCTTTGTGATGAGTATTTAAAAAAATTATGGCAACTGGCCAGCATGCAACTGACTAAAACATTCCAGTTTTAGGGATGTCTGAGTCTGGCCAAAGGAAAAAAGGAACTAAAAGAAACCAACAAAACAAACAAACATCCCAGATGCTCACAGTCCCCTTTGTGTACTTCTCGTCTGTGCCAGGTCTGTTAATGCTTAGTTAGCCGCTGAGATGGGTCTTCCTGTATGTGGTCCATCACTGCCATTTGGATTCATAAATTTCATGTGCCTTCATGGAGATGGCGGTCCTTTCAGAGAATTGCAGGACCCTGGAGTGCTTCCAGCTGTAGTTCCTTGCCCAACCCACTGTATTAGAAATCACCTTTTAATGCAATTCTTGAAGACATTCAGCAATGTCCATAAATGTCACAGTTCCATTTACACAGTATTATTCACATTTACACAGCTTTGTTCACATGCTGTAAAGTTTGTCACTTCAGAACAGAATTAAGATGTAAGCAAGGATGTTCATTAATTACAGCAGAAAGAGAGAGCTTTTAAACATCTGTTATATATCCTGTTCTGCTTCCGTTTTCACCTGCACAAGTGCTTTTATTAAATTCAACTATATTATGCATTGCTAACTCTACATTTTTTTCCTTATAATAATGCCATTTTTTCCCCCATTTGATTCTAAGGTATAGTCATTTTACAGTGTATTGTTCTAAACAGACGGTCAGAACGTTGAATTGAGAACAGTTCTGTTGGTTTCAGCCTAGTTTAAGTTCTTCTATTTTTTTCTCTCCAGTTGAAACACAAAATGTTTGAACAATACACTAAATTGCACTGTATTTCTAATTGGGTCAAACAAAAACAATTAAAAGTTCTGATTTTTTTTTTAAATCAGTTGATGTTTTAAGCAATTTTGTTTTTATGGCAAATAGGCCTCCTTAATGTTTTAACATTGCTGAGTGGTGTTGGCGTGAAATATGTCTCTTGTACCTCTTCATTTATATCTTGTGTGATAATATGAGTCAATATAATCCTAGGTTTAAAACTCCTTCTAAATCCCCCTGAAGGAAATGTACCTGTTTTTCAGTGATACCCACTCCTGAATGGAGAATGACTCTCATCCACTTAGTCTTCTTGTAATTCTTTGGATCTCTTTCCTTTCATGCCTCTCTGTGGGATTGATCCAACTTCTGCTGAAGCCAGTGGGACTCCTTCTCTTTTCTCCAGTGGGAGTTAGATCAGGCCCTTGTGTAACAGGCTGTCATTACCTTTTTCATGTTTACTGCTCTTAGCTGATCCATGGATCAGCTGGAAAGAATGCTGAAATGCACATGCACTGGTACCATCATCCTGAGACACATGCGTCTCCTCTGCTACGGGCCTGATTTCTGCTCTGGAAGCACCTGCTGCCCAGCAGTGGAGTTGTATATGCACTCATTCACTGCCAGGTACTTTAGACACACATTTATGCTTTGTTTATGAAAAGAGAGGAGAATTTTTTTTATAAAACTATAGAATAGAAATGTTTTTAGTGCTTTGTAAGTTCAGTAAAAAGAGTTTGTTTTTTTTAATTTTAAAATTCATGTGCAGCAGTGATGTGATGTCAATATATTAACAAGGAACTTCCACAAAAATGCCCTTCTAGCCTGCAACAACATGAGTGTCTTGGAGGGATTGAAATATTTATTTTTTTAATTTCCTCTTTAAACAAAAATGCTCTCTTCTACCAAGGAAATGAGGCAATAGGTGCAAAATTCCCATGGACTTCAGTGGGATCAGGATTGCACCCATAATCTCTTAGTGATCAAATTTATGGAAGTGTTTTGTTCCTGAAAACTATACTGACTGTATAAAGCACAGCATAGCACAAGTGTACAGTGTAATCTGAAGTGGCAGTAAGATGAAAAACTTGTAGGACTGTGTTTGGGGCGGGGGGCAGTTTTTTCTCTTGAGGAAGTATTCTGGAAATTACCGTACCTTCCATTTGGAGCAATTTCTTCCGTTCCAAGGGAAATATACAAAATTTTAAAAAGAGGGTTGGGATTATTTTCATGGGCCCTAGTGACAAGTTACCCATGGGAGCAGTGTTTCAAAAAGGAGTCGACTGTGTCAGGGTCAAGGGGTCGACTGTGTCACCCCAACTCTCCTGTTAGCTCTGTGGCAGAATTTAAACATGATCTCTGGGGTACTCCACCTAGTAAAATGCTGCCCTGCAGGGGTGGAACCCCAAACACAGTAGCATTGTGCTAATGCATGAGAACCAGAATATGAAATTAACTGATCGAGTGGATTTCATTGGTCAAGGGGGTACAGAGTTAAACAGAAATTATCAATGGTGATACATCAATTATGAAAAAGGAAGAATGTTAATATTCACAGTATGGTGCTAACCTACTGTGTGCATCTTTTATATAGTACTGCCACCCCCAACTGTTCAGGCATCCTGAGTTGGGCACCAAAAAATCATGAGAGTTAAAATAAATAAATGTTGGGTTCTTTTTCTTTGCCTTCTGGTTTCTGAACCTTTTAGGGTGCACTCAGGTCAAGTTTCCAAGTGCTTTCTCAATAACTGAGCCAGCTAGAAACTCCCCCACCTCTCCACCCTCAAATGACACTGCATGAGAATCTCAGCTTTCTAGATCCCAGCAGCTGGGGCTGTAAGTAAAATACCATATAATGTGAGAATGGCAATAAACTAATGAGAGTAGGCAATACTATATATATAACTTTTATGTCTATAAAGGTGCCTCTTTAACATGCTGGAGATGCAGAAGCTGTGTGAGAACTTTCACATCCATCATGAGTCTCTCTCTCTCTCTCTCCCTCTCTGCTGGTGTTTCCCTTTCCACTGCAGCTACCAATCCTGGCACTACACTGGGAATAGTAGTTACAGTGGGTAAGTATGCACCTGTCTGATTTGCATTCCAAGCTGGGATGCATGCATTGACTTGCCAAGGAATCAAAATATTTCTCTTACAGGACCAAATTCATTGACCCCCATGGGAGTTTTGCCTGAATAAAGAGGACAGGCCTGAAATGAGGTTCATGCATGACAGATAGAATACTGTCACAGTGCCACAGGCTTGCTGATACCAAGGAGCTGCTCAGACACTTTTTGTTGAAAGTCTAACAAGACAGAAACAGACTGACACTTTTTGCAAATTTTGGGCCAGCCTCGTAGGCATGTGCTCAAGACTACCTACTTGTATTTGCATATGCTCAGTTGCAAATCCAAAATGCCTAATGAACATGCAAGATGGTGTGTGGACACAAAGGAAAGTGTGACTATGCATCAGGCATTTTGCTCAGACAAAAGTGTACACAAGCTTGCATGTGTATGTTTTAACATTAGGGCTTTTACTAAATCCTTGAAATTAAAACTATGCTGGAAAGGCTTTAGACAGCTAATTACATGCACAATAGAAGATATAGTGAAAGTAGCTTTTTATCTCAGTGGCTCTTGTTCCTGGATGTGGATTTCTTGGTGTGATACTGCCCAGTACTGTGATCACCTTTCAAAATGTGTCAGCAATTACTACACAGTGGCATCTAGTTATTGCCTATGCAAATTACAGAGAAAGCTCCTATGCATTATCTGTTGGTAAATTAATTTAAAATAACAACCGTGTGGGTGTTACAGGGCAGAGCCACCTTTGATCTGCACCTATTTTATACAGAGGTGAACAAATCTTCCTTATTCAATGTTACCTATATAACTGAGACAGCTGTTGAAAATGGATCTTCAAAGAGCAATGAGGATTTACAGGCTACATAAAATACAAACACAATCCTACTTATTCTCCTTCTTGCTGAAGGAACATCATGTCACTAAGGTTGCCGTACCTGTCTCATTCTTGCCCTACAGACAGTAGCTCCTTCTTTAGTTTCTTAGATTGTAAGGTCTTTGGGGCAGGAACCATGTTAACCTGGATTTTTGTACAGGGTGAGAGGGGACACCAATCCTTACTGGTACCTCGAGGCATGACCACAATATAAATGTATAATGACAATCACTCTTGAAGAAATGTATTTGCAAGAATATCCACTACAGCATTCATTTTTTTGTTTGAAAAATATTGAATATAAGAATGAAACTGGTTGCTGCACCCAGCTGCAAATCACACTGCTTGCTGATTTCCATTGCTATCAGGCTTGCTATTAAAACCAAACTAATTCTCTGGAAATGGGATGAATGTAGCTCACCATCTGAATTTGGGCAATGCTAGTATCCATACCAGTAATTTGTGGGTACCACCAAAGGCCTCTGGGTGTTACTGTTACTCGCAGATTCTATCTAAACAAACCACTCTTCACATAGTTGAAACATTTGTTTGAAAACTGAGGGTCTTATTCAGCAAATAGTCAAGAGTCTTATAGCTCTGGACACAAAGGCTCTAGAAGCTTCCAAAGCTTAGCTATCACTGAGCCTAATCCTGATTCAGGACCCAAAATTATATGTTGTTTGTATAAATATTTCTCTGCACATCTTGGATGCTTTGGGTACCCTCCCCCACTTGATTCTTGGGAATTCCAAACATATGCCTCTTTGTAGGTCAGGTAGATGTAAAGTGACCCACATAATGACCGCTGAAGAACTCAACTGAGCACATGCTGAGAGAATAATGATGTCAATTAGATTCTGACAGCCCTTTCTCTTCTATGGACAGGACCTCTGCAGCCCATTGCCCTCAAAGAGGGAAATATGGGTTTGATGTAAGGGCATGCATAACCTCTGCTAACAGATGTTGTCATACTGGTTTTCAGTGCTCCACGGGGGTTCTGTCAAGCCACTCGTGTCATTGCTCGACTACAGTTAAGAACAAGGTTCTCTGTTTTCCAAGCTCAGCTCAATTGGAGCAAAGCACAATTTTGGCTCTTGCCCCGTCATGAAAAGGAATAAAGTGCCATTGATCATGTATTCAGCTTCTCAGTGAGCCCAAAGCTTTGTGTGCTGAACTTCGCCACCTTGCTTGGACTGTTTCCAGGTGCCATAATCTTCCACTCCATTCATTCAGGCAGTTTGTGGGTGCTCAGAGGTCCCAGACACGCAGACTGAACTGCAGTGGGACCCATTACTAAACATGATCAGTCATGGAGATGCGGTCCCAGTAGGATACTGCTATCTTTGTACAAGGGCTTCCTGGTACTTGCCAACTGTCTACTGAAGCCATCTATGGTTGACACCTATAACTTAGCAAAACTGCCATATCACTGTAAGCATCCACAATTACATTCTAATCAATACAACTTACATAGAGAGGCTGCCCACTAATCATATCTCTGAATAACTTATGGGCATCATGGCTTGGCTCCTGGCTAGAAATGTCAATATGGCAGGCCTTCCCATCCTTCTGCGCTGAGGGTTAGCATGCTATACCTCTACCCCGATATAACGCTGTCCTCGGGAGCCAAAAAATCTTACTGCGTTAGAGGTGAAACCGCGTTGTATCGAACGTGCTGTGATCCGCCAGAGTGTGCAGCCCCGCCCCCCCAGAGCACTGCTTTACTGCATTATATCCAAATTTGTGTTATATAGGGTTGTGTTGTATTGGGGTAGAGGTGTAGTTGTTAAACAGGCTACCGTATTTATATCCATAAGCCTCTGGAAATGGGTGTGAACATGTGTTGCCATCTGAATTTAGACAATACGTGTAACAATAAAAGTAATTCCCAGGTAACAGCAGAAGCCACTGTTACTGTTTGTATTACATTTGCCTAGATTAGAGCTACATGATGGTAACTTTCAGAAATCAAGATATAGCTGTGTCTATGATGTATTTTTGTGTCTCATGAATCAGGATTAGTATTCCCTGGGGAGGGAAGGGAGTGAGGGGGAGGGGTTAGAAGGATGTCTGTACCCCTCTGGACTCTCTGCGGAATGGCCCCTGAGGAAATGGCTAAGAAAGAGATCAACAGGAATGCCAAATTTCTGCTGAATAGGTTAAAAGGGTGAGGAAGCCTCTTCGGCAGCCATCCATGCGCAGAAGGCCCGCATAACATTTCTGCTGAATAGGGCCCTAAATGAAGACAAAAGAAACATAGGAAGCCAATCGTAACTTGAAGAGCTTTTCTGAATTTGCGGTTTCTTATTTTTACATTTGCTAATCTCCAAGGACATTTTATTATTTTCGGTGCAATTAGACATCCCTTTGGACATGCCAATGGAATGAAAATAAAGTATTACAAGAGAGTGAGTCATATTTTTATCTAATATATAAATGTAAGACATCCTAACTATTTATTTAATTATTCCTTAACAGCTCTAAACAGATGGATATGGTTTAGCCAATATACAGTGAAAGTTACTCAAAGTTTTATATGTTATAAAAATCATCCTATATATAATGCCTGAGTTTTAAGTTATATATGTATATTTTAAAAGTTTGAAGTATTTTACATCCCACTAAAACGGATAGGAGCTGATTTTATGTCCCTGCTACTTCAGGCTCACTTTAAAAACAGGAGTTTCAAAGCCCTTTTCTGGGTTTAGTCTACAAATGTAAATCCTGCTATTTTGTTCACAAAGATTTTATCCATCTTCTAGTTTCGCATTAAAGAACTTTCACAATTCAAGTAAATACGCAGGAAATGGAAATCTTACCTCTGCAAGTGGATGCCAATGAGCAATTGGTTTCCGAGGATACGAGAGCATTTCATTCCAGTGGTCCCGGCCTAGACTCTCTGCATTGTTGCCTATTTGACACACTCCAATGACCTCATTGTGACCTACACTGTGAAAATGTGCCATAATATTTTTTTCTTAAAATTTTACATTTGAGAACAAATATAATTTAAATTCGTTATGACAGACAATGATTTAGGATGCTGGGAAAACTTGATGAGCTACACAACACAGGTTTGAGCTTCATCCCTTTCTTTCTCACTAACATAGATAATATACCAATAATTTACTCTTTTATATCATGTTAGTTCACACTGTGTGTGTGTTGGCTTTTATGAAGTAAATTGACAGTTGAACTTTTATTTGTCTACACTCCAATTTTAACCAACTGAAAAAGAGAAAAATAACTATACATCATACTTGTTCTGACTCCAGCCCACCCAAAGCATCCGACATGTAAAGACTACTATGTGAAATGGGATATCTGAACAAACAGTACACCTATTCCAAAGCACTTATTTGCAAATAGAATATACTGTGGGCCACATTTTCAGAGGAAATCTGAGTAATTAATAGGCATACAAGTGGCCATTCAGAGTGCAAACTGTTCATTTGGACAGGCAATCATTACAATTCTAGTAAATATAAATGCAAACGAGGCATCCAAAGTTATGGACGCAATTCTGTATCTCAAAAACTAAGATGGAAATGCTGTTTGATGGTACAGAGAATTGTAGCCCTCTGCTGAGACCTGCATGACAAAACATTTTTAATCAATACCACAAACTGAGAGAAAACTATGAGAATTTGTGCCAGCTTTTTACAATCTTTTGCTTCGTAAAATCTTGCATAGTAGAGTAACAGCTACAGGTATCTCACCGGTCATAATCCATAACTGCTATTGACAAGTTAATTTGGTCAATGTTTTCCGGAGGGACATCAAAGACTATGGCTTCATTGTAAACAGGATTGAGGGTATTCCTCTTGGTGGAAGTTTTCCTTTTCTTTAGGCGCCTTCCCTCGCACATTAAGGAAACCTTCACATAGGGATCTGTGTGAATCATAATAAGCAGTTTTGTTAATTTAAAAATAAACGCAGATGGAAAGCAAATGGAGTAACCTTTAATGTATGCCTATATCTATATACATAATAACATAATCTAATTACAGTACCTAAATTAGAATCTGAGCTCCTTCAATAATGAAATGCCTGGGAGGTGCTGGCAGTTAAAAGGTCTTCCTGGTTGAATTACTATAATGAACAATTAGATGTTCATTCAGGAAGCTGGGTTTTGTCTTGTCTTCTCAAAGAATGTAAAATTTTCCATTATGACACAATGTGCATTCCCGTGTTTGTAACAGTCTGTGTAATTGATTATATCTACAGCAGAAGTAGAACCCGGACACAATCAGATAATGTGGTCAGCGTTAGTATTTGCTGATATGGAATTAGTTATGTTAACACTTTAGAAGTATAATAGTTTGAGTGGTGTACAATTATTGTTCTTTTTAGAGGTACAGTTAAAGCTGTGGGTGTAATAGAAGACTGCCCCACTTGGGGCACCTGTTTCATTGTAGCTCCTTTCTGACAGTACTATTACCCCTCTCCCCCTTTGCCAGTGGATTGAAACAAGGCATCTGTGACCCCTTTGTAGCAAAATCCCAAACTGGTTTCATTTTGTTTTCAATACCGACCCTGAAACTAGTTACTACAATGGACCAGTGAGCTTCATAATCTTGGCTCAAGCATCATTTATATCAGATTAATGGCTGTTGAACCTCTCCATTGTCAGTGTTAGTTTATACTGTACCCAACATAAACCCCAACAAATAGCAGGCAGTGCAAAATTAAATTCTGTGGTTACAGTCCCAGCATGGCCACGTCCAAGTATTTAAAAGCCAGGCCCCTGAAATTCTTGAGGTCTTTACAGTAATAAACTTTGGGTTCTTTTAAATTGCCTTCTAGTTTTTGAGCCTTTACAGTTCACATTTTTTAAGCATTTCTTTGCAACTAGGATGGCTAAAATCATTTGTTAATGAAAGAATCTTCCGTAATCAAATAACTCCAGAAACTAGGGCTTTAAGAAAAACACCAAATATCAGAGGAGTTGGAAACACTGTATCATTATCTTTAATTCAAGGGGGAGAAGATGAAATTGTAATGTTGGGCGTGAAAGAAATTCCTACCTGATGCTCCTGTTATGTCCATTGCCTTTAAATTCCTAGCCTTTATTATGGTAATAGTTAATCTGCCAGCTGTTGGAAGGTAGCAGAGTGAGAACATCAAGTCACCAAGATCCACATTGTCCTGTAAAAAACAAGTTTGTGAAACAATAATAAAACACTCTTTCTCTCTCTCTGCCTAGAAAGGCACAGAGTAACTAATGATAAAGTATATGTATTTAGGAGCTCTGGGTTATTCCAGAGGAAACTTAGTTCTCACTTGCAAAGCACATGGCAGAAGCTGCTCAGTTTGTAGGCAGAGTTCTGACACCAGCAGTATCATGAGTTGTAAATCTCATTACAATTTTGTAGTAATCAGTAGTCAGACAGGAGCCATGTCTTAGTGATAAGAACAGGAGTAGGTACCTGGAGATCTTTGTTCTACTACTGACTTGCTGTATGGTGTTGGACAAGTCTCTGGAGCTCTTTATGTCTCAGTTTCCCTTTTTGCAGGGAATTTACCATAACAGGGTTCATGGGAGGAACAGCAAATTGACAAGGTAGGATACGGTTTCATACAACTGCCCAGGACTTGTCAGGCCAAACACTGCAGTAGGGAAGGTCAGTGAAGGGAGCACCATCAGGGGTTAAAGTAACCTGGAGTAGGAGGTAGTGTAACTCTCCCTCTCCGCCAAAAGCAGAATGAGAATTTTCCTCTCTCTGGTTTGCAGGAGCAGCTCTCCCCTTGCAGCCCTCTCTTCTCCTTAGCTGGTGCAGTGACTGCATCCCTTTCCTGGTCACACATAGCAGTTCAGTGGCAGTTCAGGTCTCCTGAATTCCAGTCCAGTGTCCTATCCACTACTTACACTGTCCCTTTCTATCTTTTTTCCTTCTTGCAATGACCCTGTCTTCCCCCTTAGCTTCTTAGCCCTTTAACTTGTTATAGCTGACCTTTCAAATTAAAAAGGTCATAGAGTAGTTTTTAAACTAAGAGCTGGGGGAAAGCCGACAGGTGTGGAGGAGCACATGGTTCAGACAGTGACATCCCTTAGAGGATGATCTATTAATGGAGATTCTCTATGTCTTAGTAAGGAGGAAAGGGTGGAAATACAGGTAGGATCTGATGAGAATGAGTCAAATGAAAAAAAGTCCCATTCAATTACATCATGTAATGGCAGACAGCTAAAAAGTGACAAGTTTTTAAAGTGCTTATATGCACCAATGCTGTAAGTCTAAATAATAAGATGGATGAACTAGAGTGCCTAATATTAAATGAGAGCAGCAAAGAGTCCTGTGGCACCTTATAGACTAACAGACGTTTTGGAGCATGAGCTTTCGTGGGTGAATACCCACTTCGTCAGATGCATGTCTTTTACAGATCCAGACTAACACGGCTACCCCTCTGATACTTAATATTAAATGAAGCTATTGATGTAATAGGCATCACAGAAACTTGGTGGAATGAGGATTATCAATGGGACACAGGGTAAAAAATATATTGGAAGGACAGAACAGGCCGTGCTGGTGAGGGAGTGGCATTATATGTGAAAGAAAGCGTAGAATTAAATGAAGTAAAAATCTTAAATGACCCAAACTGTACCACAGAATCTCTATGGATAGTAATTCCATGCTCTAATAATAAGAATATACATCTCTACCCCTATATAACGTGACCCGATGTAACACGAATTTGGATATAATGCGGTAAAGCAGCACTCCAAGAGGCAGGGGGGGAGGCGGGGCTGTGCGCTCTGGCGGATCAAAGCAAGTTCAGTATAACGCAGTAAGATTTTTTGGCTTCCAAGGACAGTGTTATATCGGGGTAGAGGTGTAGCAGTAGGGATATATTACTGACCACCTAACCAGGATGGTGATAGTGACTGTGAAATGTTCAGGGAGATTAGAGAGGCTATTAAAATAAAAAAACTCAATAATAGGGGATTTCAGCTATCTCCATATTGACTGGGTATCTGTCATCTCAGGATGGGATGCAGAGATAAAGTTTTTTGACACCTTAAATGACAGCTTCTTGGAGCAGCTAGTCCTGGAACCCACAACAGGGGAGGCAATTCTTGATTTAGTCCTAAGTGGAGCACAGGATCTGGTCCGAGAGGTGACTGTAGCTGGACCGCTTGGTAATAGCAGCCATAATATAATTAAATTTGACATCTCTGTGATGGTGAAAACACCACAGCAGCCCAACACTGTAGCATTCAATTTCAGAAAAGGGAACTAAACAAAAATGAGGAGGTTAGTTAAACAGAAATTAAAAAATGCAGTGCCAAAAATGAAATCCCTGCAAGCTGCATGGAAACTTTAGAGGCTCAACTAAAATGCATACCCCAAATTAAAAAAAACATAATAAGAGAACCAAAAAAGTACTACTGTGGATAAACAACAAAGTAAAAGAAGCAGTGAGAGGCAAAAAGTCATCCTTTAAGAAGTGGAAGTTAAATCCTAGTGAGGAAAATAGAAAGGAGCATAAACTCCGGCAAATGAAATGTAAAAATATAATTAGGAAGGCCAAAAAAGAATTTGAAGAACAGCTAACCAAAGACTCAAAAAGTAATAGGAATTTTTTTTTTTAAGTACACCAGAAGCAGGAAGCCTGCTAAACAACTGGTGGGGCCACTGGATGATCGAGATGCTAAAGGAGCACTCAAGGACAATAACACCATTGCAGAGAAACTAAATGAATTCTTTGCATCGGTTTTCATGGCTGAGCATGTGAGGGAGATTCCCAAACCTGAGCCATTTTTTTTAGGTGACAAATCTGAGGAACTGTCCCAGATTGAGGTGTCATTAGAGGAGGTTTTGGAACAAATTGATAAACTAAACAGTAATAAAACACCAGGACTAGATGGTATTCACAAAAGAGTTCTGAAGGAACTCATATGTGAAATTGCAGAACAACTAACTGTAGTCTGTAACCTATTATTTAAATCAGCTTCTGTACCAAATGACTGGAGGATAGTTAATGTGATGCCAATTTTTTAAAAGGGCTCCAGAGGTGATCTCAGCAATTACAGGTCGGTAAGCCTTGAGTACCAGGAAAACTGGTTGAAACTATTAGTAAAGAACAAAATTGTCAGACACATAGATAAACATAATTTGTTAGGAAATAGTCAGCATGGTTTTTATAAAGGGAAATCATACCTCACTAACCTACTAGAATTCTTTGAGGAGGTCAACAAGCATGTGGACAAGGGGGATCCAGTGGATATAGTGTACTTAGATTTTTCAGAAAGCCTTTGACAGCTCCCTCACCAAAGACTCTTAAGCAAAGTAAGCAGTCATGCGATAAGAGAGAAGGTCCTCTCGTGGATTGGTAACTGGTTAAAAGATAGGAAACAAAGCGTAGGAATAAAGGGTCAGTTTTCAGAATGGAGAGAGGTAAATAGTGGTGTCCTCCGGGGGTCTGTTTGGGGCCCAGTTCTATTCAATATATTCATAAATGATATGGAAAAGGGGGTAAACAGTGAGATGGCAAAATTTGCAGATGTTACAAAATTGCTCAAGATAGTTAAGTCCCAGGCAGACTGCAAAGAGCTACAAAAGGATCTCTCAGAACTGGTGACTGGGCAACAAAGTGGCAGATGAAATTCAATGTTGATAAATGCAAAGTAATGCACATAGGAAAACATCCCAACTATACATATAAAATTATGGGATCTAAATTGGCTGTTACCACTCAAGAAATAGATCTTGGAATCATTGTGGATAGTTCTCTGAAAACATCCACTCAATGTGCAGTGGCAGTCAAAAAAGTGAACAGAATGTTGGGAATCATTAGGAAAGGGATAGATAATAAGACAGAAAATATCATATTGCCTCTATGTAAATCCATGGTATGGCAACATCATGAATACTGTGTGCAGATGTGGTTGCCCCATCTCAAAAAAGATGTATTGGAATTGGAAAGGGTTCAGAAAAGACCACAAAAATGATTAGAGATATGGAACGCATGCCATATGAGGAGAGATTAATAAAACTGGGACTTTTCAGCTTGGAAAAGAGACAACTAGGGGGAATATGATAGAGGTCTATAAAATCATGACTGGTGTGGAGAAAGTAAATAAGGAAGTGTTATTTACTCCTTCTCATAAGACAAGAACTAGAGGGCACCAAATGAAATTAATAGACAGCAGTTTAAAACAAACAAAAGGAAGTATTTTTTCACACAATGCGTAGTCAACCTGTGGAACTCCTTGCCAAAAGAAGTTATGAAGGCCAAGACTATAACAGGGTTCAAAAAAGAACTAGAAAAGTTCATGGAGGATAGGTCCATTAATGGCTATTAGCCAGGTTGGGCAGGGATGGTATACCTAGCGTCTGTTTGCCAGAAGCTGGGAGTGGGCGACAGGGGAAGGATCACTGGATGATTACCTATTCTCTTCATTCCCTCTGGGGCCCCTGGTATTGCCCACTGTCAGAAGACAGGATACTGGGGTAGATGGACCTTTGGTGTGACCCAGTATGGCTGTTCTTATGTTCAGAAATAAAAAGTTGACAGACAAGAATTAAGACACACTACAGGTTACACTCTAGGACCTTCTACTATTGGAATCCTCCTTATTCTTTTCTTTAAACACTCCCATTGGTATAAGAAGTCCAGATGTCTTCACCTCTTGGCAGTAGAAGTAAACACTT
Organism: Gopherus flavomarginatus; assembly: GCF_025201925.1. Lineage (NCBI taxonomy): Eukaryota > Metazoa > Chordata > Testudines > Testudinidae > Gopherus > Gopherus flavomarginatus. The sequence continues at coordinate 64,331,119 of NC_066621.1, forward strand.
TGGATAAGTTGTTTGTGGTTATTGCGAAGCAAACAATTAAAGGGCATGACACTAGTACAAGATGTCTGGGGCGACTCACCCTGTTTAATGTCTCCAAACAGTTCACAGCATGGAAATAGACTGCCACCACACTCTTTGTGTCACTGACTCATGTGGACTGCTGGAAGATCAAAGTGGTGTTTGACAAAGTGATGTTTAAGAAGCCCTCAGGACTATAAGTTGTGTCACCACACTCAGAGGCAATACTCCTTTGCTGAAATCTGCACTCAGCTCTGGGTGAGGCATATCTGCTTTATCAGATTTCACTGATGAATAGTTGGACATGATTATTTTCTGACTGAGAAATTTTCCCTAAATGGTACATAATCACTGCACTGCTGCCATTTCTGATTCTGGGGGGAAATGTTTCAAGAGATTGGCTGGAAGTTTCCCAGGTCCATGGGGATTCTGAGCTATACAATTTTCCCTCCTGTGATGCAAACTATGTACCTCTTTGGGGGAGAGAATTCCATGGTCCATTTACAATAGTTAATGGCACCTTTTTGTGTCTGTATTCTTCAAGAACTTGCCCCCATGAACCAAAAAAATTGAAGAAAATTCCAAAGGAGGGATTATCCCTATCAAATTGCTCATGAACTATTAGGAAAATCTGGCACACTAATGAAGCCTGTAATTTTGCCTTAAACACCACAAAGAAATCCCCTCCCTTGTTTGTTTTAGTTGCAGACAGGATTTCCTATATTCTTTCCATTCTAGCAGTGTCATTCTGTATTAAACCCTTGTATTCTACTCAGTGGCTATATAATTCATTATCTTGTTACTGTCACTGGTTTATTGTAAACAACAACAAAAAGACCACCACTCTCAATTTCCCTACTTTCTCTGAATTTATCAGCCTGCCTGATGCTTTCAAAACTTCAAAACTTTTCAGCAATTCATGGCAAGAAGAAAATATCATCTCAATGAGATACTGTGAAGTGGTTCTGAATATGAGAACTTCCCAGAAAAAATATACTTACCAATTCAGTATGCTCTCCTTACAGTTGGCATAGATATTAATAATGGATCATTAATTCTAGTGGACAAAAGCAGATTTCTGTAACTAACTGATTAAATACATTTTTATTTTGTTGTAAAGAGCAGTCACAGTAGATAGAACTGGACAAATAAAAACAATGAATATGTTTCAGTGGTATTCATTACCTTTTTGATTTGTTGTCTACGAACATTTCTAAGAGCAACTTTACTCACAAGAACATTCAAAGAAAGTGAAAGCCTAGCATGTACTCATGAGAATATGTTTACTGGAGGTTTCAGGCCAGAAGAGTTCACCTTTATATTTCTTTATACAACAATCATGATTGAAACAATAATCAAATCAAGAAATGATGCTGTCGCAGATTCGGTGTAATTGCATTGTTGACTCCCTCTATGGTCTGATCAAGGAATGCCATCTCAGGCCTCTAGCTGTCACCTGTCTCTGGGTGGCACCCCAGGTCCATCTCTCTCCAGACCAGGGTTGTGGGCTGCAGCTGCCTGCAGTTGCCCTATGATTATCAAAAGTAAATTCTGACTGATGTCCAGCATCTGTGCTTTGCTTGTCCTCTCAGAGCTATGCCCAGGGAATGCCAGAGCTTGCAAGTGATCACACAGCTCTTCTAAAGTACACTTACTTAAGGACAGAAGCATAGAGAGAAAACATAGCAAAAGGTCTAAAAGCAATCAGTCCCCATCAGTCCTATGGGGACTCTGGCAGGTTCAAGTCCTCCCAACTCGGCTGGTGGGTTTGGCCCTCCTTTGGATTAAAGGTCATGTCCATTTACTGAATCAAACCAAAGTCCCCCGTGCTGTTCCCTCCGGCCCTTTATAGCACAAGTTCTTTCTTTGTCTCCTGTTTCTCTTGGAACACGGCCTGTGCCAGTCTATATAATCCAGGCCAGGGGGTGATACTTCTCAGAGCTGTGTATGGTCCCCACAGTCTGCACTGCAGTAATTACCCTGCACTGGTTTTAGTTTTGGGAGGAGCTGTGGTAACTTTCCCCCATGGAGTAGAACACAATCCCTGGCCCATAATAATAAATATAACATTCATAAAGTTCATACAATAGTCCCCAAATATATTGCATGTGGCTGCAATATCTATCAGATACCATGCGACTTACCACATGGTACCAAGTGGCCAAACACAGATCACAAATAGTAAAAGATACAGATGAAATAAACAATCAGTGAATAAACCTAAAGATGAAAATAAAATGTTCAGACAATTAGGAATGAACCATTGTTTGTGGGTGGTTCATAAAAAGAATAAAGGGCGTAAATTTAAAGAATAAATGATTGTCTGCAAATAGCTCTCAGTTCTAAGAGCAAAGAATTTAAGGCTTTTAGAAGAACTGCAAGAGAAGAGCTTAAGAAACTACTATGAGTGTACTTCAGGAAATTATCGTATAAAACATTTATCTTCAAGCTGTGTAAACCTCCTCACATTTGATAAGAGCTCTTAAACTATAAAATTATATATTTTGAATCAAATAGCCTCAGGAACAAATAGAGCTGGTTAAGATTTTTTCAAAATCATGAAATTTCAATGATTTTTTTTAATGTTGACAAAAAACAGCAAAAAAATCAACATTTTTACTTTGTGAGGTGATATTTTTCAGACTGCTGTAGTAAAAAATACACTTCTTATCCCAAGTTCTTACTGTGCAGGAAACCTCATGCATAGTTACATGATAGACTTCCTTATTACTATGAGAAGATTAAAAAAATAATTTAATTCTAAATGGTGGTAATTACAATAATACTGTGCATTTTCTATAGAATCTTTTTTATGTGAAGGATTTCAGAGCAGTTTTACAAATGTTAATTAAGCCTTAGAAAGGACTAATGCATGTGAGCACACAAACACACGTGCATCAAGTCATTCATGACTCTCGTGATCTTAAATGACTAGATTACAAATTATTGTTTCACTAAAAAAAAAAAAGTCATAGTTTCAGATATTACTTCTGCCCCTGAGACAACTTGCCAGTATATGTATGTATACACAAATATTTTTCTCTCTCTTCTTGCTGTGTGAAAGACGAATATAAACATGTGGAAGATGACTGTCTGGTTATACAGTAGAAAAAAGTAAGCTGACTCATTGGAACTCAACATAAAATGCTGGTAAATGTGCAAAGTAAGCAAACTGAAAATAAAGAGAACATAGCTTTTCCTTTCTCCAATCTTTTTCAGTTCTAGTAATTTTAGATGTTGTCTGTAATAATAGTGAGTGGTAAAAATTCAATGCAGAAAAGGTTATTTTACAAATGTTGATGCTGTCTCTTTTAATAGCACACAGTAACAATACATTACAGTTTAGGACATGGATTGAAGACTAGTACAGTAACTACTTGAACCAACAAAGTCAATTAAGGTAGGCAGAATGTAACTGCTTAGAATTTGGCCAGGAAAACAGGGTTGAATGCAATTTCTAGTGAAAGAACTCTATCATCTTTAATAACCCACAAGTGGTTAAAATCTGTTTTCTGTCATCTGAAAGATGGCTCCTCCAGTAGCATAGTGCTGTTCCACAGCAGTGTTTCAGTACTATTTCTGAAGGTACATAATGATGACCAGTCTATGTCCTGCGGTGGCTAGATGTTCCTTAGTGTTCCTTCTCCTAAGTTCAGATGCATGTTAATCTTGATTTAGCTAGGAGATCCCATGGAATCTCAGCAAACAAATGTGCTCACAAATCGATCAATATTTGATACTTCCCAGTCTCATCAAGCACTTTTATTTTGGTGACTCTGGAGTTAAAATATTTCAGAGCACTGATTATCTGGGAAAGATTAAATTATTATCTTGCTATTGAAATCTCAAATGTTAGTAAATTTCTGGTGAAGTGAGCCTCATAATCTCTTTCCCATTCCCACTTAGCAAACTGCTATTTATTTTTACTGCAGGGTATTATATCTTATCATGTGAGAGTGCTGTTTCTATCACAGTTTCTGTCCCAAAAATGTTAAATTTGCTTTGGGGTTTTCAAGCCTTGACTACTTATGAGATGATGCTTTTATGCTGAACCAATAAATGCAACTTGACACAGTGTGTTAATTTAAATGATGAAATAGAGAACAGAGAGAACAAATTGAGCTTTTTGGTTGACAGTCAGTGATGTCACAGAAGTGGCCAAGACACCCAGTAAATACATGAGTTCTGATATGTGTTTTTGTTTCATTTTGTTTTATTTGTAAATTCAGTTTCCCCGAGGCAGAGAATGTCTAGAGGATTATTGCATATCTTGGGTTGGTTTAATATCGCTGAGCCTTAGGGCTTTGTGCCATGTACCATCACCCAATGTGGGCTGTAACTGTCAAGAAATGAACTGCATTTTCAGCTTAGAATTAACAAACTTAACTGGTAGGATTTTGAGTGAAGATTTTGTTTTCAGTATGAGTTGGGTACTTCTATATTACTATGTATACAAAACAAAATATGACTGTATACACATTATACTTTCAGGGCATTGTTTTGTATTCTTGTTGTTAAAAGTGACTCAGTAAAATAACTCTTTTGATTTGATCAATGAATGTGTTTGTATTCAGTTTCCTTAGGCACGTCACAATTGGCAAACATTTATTTTGAAATAGCTGACATATTAGTAAATTTTGGATTCCAACTTGAAAATAGTTCTGCATCAGTTATTGCAAAAACAGCTACCACCTTATTTGTACAGTGCCAGGAGGGAGCTATACATTTGGAATGAAGTTATTCAATGGTCTGGCTATGTTGTTTATCTTGCCCATGTTTGTCGATAAGCACTGTTAGGTAGATGCAGCCAATTACTCCAAAGTTGGGGAGCCTGAAGTTCCTTTCCTGAAAGCTAGTTCTGAAAAAGTCTCCTCTGCTCTGCTAGCTCACCTGTGGAATTTAGATTTTCTAGGATAAATACATCTGTTTGCTAGGGTAACTGTTGTCTGGAGAACTCTGGCGAGGGTTGCTGAGAACTGAGCATTAAAACCTTCACCATTCTGAGCGATGGCATTTCCAATCTTACATTATTCCAGGTTTGTGGAGCATTTTGCAGAGATACAATTTTCAGGCAAGAACAAAAAATTCCATTTTGCAAACACAAGGGAAACATGAATTTTTGCTGGGGATCAAGGGTTATGAAATCTTATCACCACCATATCACACTCCATTTTTACAGCTAACATTTGATCTACCATCGGAATTGTTTTAGAAGCTACGCAAATATGCTGGCAGTTTATTTCAAATGATTTTGATTTACCCAGAAATGTTTTCCTGATTTCCTTATGCAAAGCTAGTGTAGTGAGCATCTATCTTTAAATGTTGAATTTCACTGGTAATTCTAATACCTTGTTAGTTAATCTGTTTTTTCACACATTATTAATAGACATTAAAATTATTAATTTTGTTGGATGTTAGCCTGCAGGCTGAGTCATCCCCTAGTACTATGTCAACAGTCTTCGTACTGGTTCGAAGGTGAGTATAGTTCAGCATTAGAAACAGTGAAATGTGTGACTGTAAAGAGAGCTATGACAAATGTACTCCTTAATGGCTCCATTTCTGATTCCCTTGGGGCTGTGTTGAGTCAGACTTCCGCACAGAGATCTGTAAATTACATTGGAGTGGGAGGATTTTTGACAAAATGGACATACCATTGCAGAGCGGGGTCCCCTGTAGATCAGCCGCCCCCCTCCTGTGAAATCATTCATGTCTGAGTAGAGTGGATATGCAGAATAGGTGGGAAGAGACTGAAGTCAACCTTCCTTCTCTGATAATGTTTGAGGTCTCGGGGAAGGTGCACTGTGCTGTGAGGCCAGACATCACATATTCTAATCTAGACTCACCTCTTCTACAAACTGCTTTTAATATTTTTATAGTTCACAATGCTTATCAGGCATTCTCAACATTCGGTTCGTATATTGTTATAACTCCTTTGGTTAGGGCTTTGATTTTTGTGTGTGTGCTGAAATAGTTGTACTGGTACAATTTCCCGCCCTTAGGGCATGTCTACACTTACCTTTGGAGTGATCGATCCAGTAGGGGTCAATTTATTGCGTCTAGTGAAGATGCGATAAATCGACGACCAAGCGCTCTCCCGTCGACTCCGGTACTCCACCGGAATGAGAAGCATAGGCGGAGTCGATGGGGAGTGTCAGCAGTCAGCCTACCACAGTGAAGACATCACGGTAAGTAGATCTAAGTACGTTGATTTCAGCTACGTTATTCACATAGCTGTAGTTGCATAACTTAGATCGCCCCCCCATCCCCAGTATAGACCAGGCCTTAATGTGGATGCAGTTTTATCAGTAAAAAGGTGACTTACACCGTCATAACTTATTCCTCTTGCCATACAGGAGTAGCTATAAGGCACCTTTATATGGATATTACCAGGAGGTTGGACTGCTTTGACTAGACTGGTATAGTGAAAGCAGTATGATTTTTATGTGTAAACAAACATGTACAAAGGGAGGGCTTATATTTCTTCCTGAGAATAGGAATACAAGCAACGTCTCATTCCCTTGGCCACACTGCCTTTCAGAACAAGCATGCCCAAGGTTCCTGACACCCAGCATTCCATTGTTGTCTCATCAAAGAGTTGTGTAATCCACAGGCAAATATTACGCTGCATCTGCCTGTAGTGCTTACTCCATTTAAAGCATAACAGCCAACACCTGTTACCTTTGGCTCAAGTAGTAGAACTGTTTGGTATTCAGCTGAACGTCCTATAGTTCAAACTATTTATTAACACAGGGTTATGGCTATGCTAATGAACCATGTGAGAAATATGTGGTCACATAATTAAAGACTGTATCATAATCCGTACACACAACTGCTTTAAGATTTGGCAATCAAGTTTGAAAAAGTCATTCCATAATCTTCGACACCTTAGAGCACTGATAATGTTTCTCTTGGAAATAGAACACCTTACTTTTTCTCTTAGATGTTAAGATCTTATATTGCCCAGAATCTGAAACCTGGTGCTTTTCAGACAACCAATCACATAAAGATTAGTTTGGTTTAAACCAATGTTTGGAATTATGAAAAAATCTGTCTTCAATGGCAAAAGCTAATGTATTTTACTGTCTACAGCCTCAGCTGCATGGTTGGCAAAGTGTTACTTACTGTTTTATATTACTAATGTGTATGTGATTGGAAAAATAAATAGTGGCATCTCTATGGACCAGGAAAAAAAAATCTTCCTGTTTGGGGTAGTTGTTGCGAATTTCAAAATTCCATTTGGACAAATATTAATTGTTACGTCAGAACATACAAAATGCCAAATACAATAAAATTCAGTACAAAATTCTGATGTAAAATAAGCCATATCACCAAAAAATTGCAAGTATATTGGCTAAAAAATTGGGCATTTTTAATGAAATTCTGGGAAAATATATTTTGTCGTTTTCACTTATCTTTGGTCCCTGTATTTGGATTTGAGCATGAGAGTCACTTTCTCAAACACAATGTAAACCTCTCCTCTATTCATTACTTGTGGTTGAAGGGCATGTCACAAGATGTAGCCAATTGGTAAGGCTACTGACTGTTTTGTCTCTCAAATGATATCCTAGGTGCAGAGCCATATTAACAATGTTCTATAGGATAGGACTCTGAACTGGGATACAAGAGACTTGGGTTTAAGACTTGGCTCAGTCACAGATGTCTTGTGTGATCTTGGACAGGTCACTTCTTTTATTCTGTGCCTCAGTTCCCCATTTATAAAATGGGGGATAAAGTTCTTCTACTTTTCTGGTGTGTTATGAAGATAAAGTCCATTAGTGACTGTGAGGTGCTCAGATACTGTGGTGATAAGGGACATATAAGTACCAGTGAGAGTAGGAACACTCACAGGAAGTGATGTGTTTTATTATTGTGCTGATGTTGCTCTCAAGTCAGATACATACTGAAAGAGCAATAGTACTCATCAAAGGCAATAAGGATATGAGAGAACTTCTTTATAGTTTTAAACTAATTGTGCAACCCACCTAAAGATTCTACATGAGATGGCAGTATCTTATACCACCTCCCCTGACAAATTCATACAGAAAATGTCCCTGGAGTTGCAAACCTAATTTTAAAAGGGAAAAGTCTAGGTTCAGTATACCAGATATCTATAGGCACTTTGTGATTGTGTGCAAGCTAGACACCATATGAACAAAAATGATGCAAATACAAGCATATTTATCAGTAACCAGACAATTTCATTTGAACTTTTGAAGCATGTCAAGAACTGCCAACATTTTAATTAACTGCTACTGTAATATTAGGTAATAATCTTTTATTTTTCAAAAACATCGCCTCATGATTTATTTTTTTCTAAGTTAGCATGGGGCATTAGTTTGATTTAACCAATAAATCCTCCTAGTTCAGTTAGTCCTTAATCTTCAGTAGAATTAATGGAATTATGCGTCTCTGCTGCAAGATAAAATTTTACTTTATGTCCTTCCAATCTTTGGTAATGTGGGGTTTGGAACTATTGCAGTGATTTATTTAGTGGAGTTACACTCAGTTAAGCTGATAATAATGATGTATACTTATATAGTACAATAACTACAGATATTACATCCAAATGAATGCAAAGTATGCCATCAATCTGAAAAATGCTGTATGCTTTTTGGGAAATCAGTTTCTTATATTGGAGATGAGTTGTGTTGTAAAGTCTGGATTCAGATTCATGTATGTTCAGTCCTGCATTTGGTTCAGATTTACATCCAGGATACACACACTATGAAAACTTCCTGCACTACACACACACAACTTGAGTTTAGAATCTGATTGTGAATGATTGTGCATAACTCTAAAATCTTTGATTTAATTTACAGCATAAATTGATGACATTAGTTCTACATTTTCAGCCATTTCACTGTAGTATTTTCCAAGACATTAGCGAATTTTTTTCATGAGTTTTATGCATCAGAAATGTACATGAAAAAGAACTCTGGTTAGTAAGCTTTGATTTAAATTGGATTTGTACATCACTAGAAAAGTGCCAACTACATTCTCATTAGATTTTCTTTAGTCATCTTAATGTATGATTCCCTCTCAGACTAGAAAATTCTATTTTCATTACACCTTAAATCAAATAAAAAAAATCAGTTGTTGTAAAATAGGCTTCCATTAATGCCTCAATCAAATTATATTTGCAGAGAGATGATTAACAGTGACTCATGAAAAATCTGAATAGCCTGTCTTTTATAATTATCCCCTCCATATATCTACTTCAGATTATATTTGATGTTTTAAGTAATTTGTAAATGACATTTATTTTCTTGGTGTGATAGCAATTCTATTTCTTTTATTTTAAAATGAAAATGGATAAGTAGACAAGCTTTTAGAATTACATGTTAGAATGAGTCTGGTTTTATTTGCTAGAAAAGAGTATAGGGAATAATTCAGTTCTGAAACTTAGTTTTACTTAATTAAAGAAAAAAATCACAAAAGGCTGAATTATCAGGTAGTAATTCGCCTACATTTGATCCTGTTTTAAAGTACAGTATAACTTTTGCTACAGGCAATAGAGAATCATAGAATCGTAGGACTGGAAGGGACCTTAACAGGTCATCTAGTCCAGTCCCCTACTCTCCTGGCAGAACTCTGTATTATCTAGACCATCCCTGACAGATATTGACATATATACTGTCAGTTCATCCGGCATGCTTGTGCATCTATGTAAAGAAGCCAATATTACAAGTGATATGAGAGGACAGGATTGATTTCCTAGTGTTTTACCCATTGGTTTGTCTGTAGTACAGGCAGCAATTATTACCCTCTAGTTAATAAAAGGGAATTACCCTCTAATAAAATACTAGACATGGAAGTTTCTTGTGTGACAGACACCACAAAATACATGGTTCAGCACAATGCATGTTTTGAAACAGCATGGGGCATCTTGATACTCCAAAACAAATGCAATACAGAATAGTAAGCCCCTCTGATGTGTGACTCCTTCATTTCCATAAACGAGTCACATGGGGAAGCATGAGCATTTGAGTATGGACATGATATAACATGGACAGACTCAATGTTTATTGATCTAGTTGCTAATTACGCACTTTGTGAATAAAAAGTACAAGTTTTGTGTCATTTTTAGTTATGTATATTTTTGTCCATTATATAACTGGCTAAAAAGCATTAGCAACGAGGGAACGAAAAACAGACAAATGGTATGTGGACAATCCTCGATTATGGTGAGCAACAGAAGTTATTCCACATAATTTCTGTTCTATTTATACATTGGAAAAATGCTTTCCATCTGACAGAAAAAAAGCTCTACCTCATTATTCAAATAGGTATTTTCACTCTGGAAAAATGTATTTTAATTCAGAGTGTGTTTATCTAACAAAAATATAATAATGTTGTACCTTTCAGCATCTTTCATCAGAGAATCTCAAAGTGCTATATTGCACTAAGGGATAAATTCTGACCCCCATGCTTAGTCTGAATAGCTGAGCTTGATGTTGGGATTTCCCAGGGAACTGGAGGAGGAAGGAATGTCTGTGCCTGGTGGTAGAATGTCTGGGCCTAACAGATGTCGGTACACTAATGCGAGGAGCCTAGGGAACAAAATGGAGGAACTAGAGCTACTGGTGCAGGAAGTGAAACCAGATATTATAGGGATAACGGAAATGTGGTGGAATAGTAGTCATGACTGGAGCACAGGTATTGAAGGCTATGTGCTGTTTAGAAAAGATAGAAAAAAAGGCAAGGGTGGTGGAGTAGCATTGTACATCAGTGAGGAGGTTAACTGTAAAGAAATAAGAAGTGATGGAATGGACAAGACAGAGTCTGTCTGGGCAAAAATCACACTGGGAAAGAAAGCTACTAGAGCCTCCCCTGAGATAGTGCTTGGGGTGTGCTACAGACCGCCGGGATCTGATTTGGATATGGATAGAGACCTCTTTAATGTTTTTAAGGAAGTAAACACTAATGGGAAATGTGTGATCATGGGAGACTTTAACTTCCCAGATATAGACTGGAGTACAAGTGCTAGCAAGAATAGTAGGGCTCAGATTTTTCTGGATGTGATAGCTGATGGATTTCTTCACTAAGTAGTTGAAGAACTGACAAGAGGGGATGCCATTTTAGATTCGGTTTTGGTGAGCAGTGAGGACCTCATAGAAGAAATGGTTGTAGGGGACAACCTTGATTCGAGTGATCATGAGCTAATTCAATTCAAACTAGATGGAAGGATAAACAAAAATAGATCTGGGACCAGGGTTTTTGATTTCAAAAGGGCTAACTTTAAAGAATTAAGGAAATTAATTAGGAAAGTGGATTGGATTGAAGAACTTGTGGATCTAAATGCGGAGGAGGCCTGGAATTACTTTAAGTCGCAGCTGCAGAAACTATCAGAAGCCTGCATCCCAAGAAAGGGGAAAAAAATCATAGGCAGGAGTTGTGGACCAAGCTGGATGAGCAAGCATCTCAGAGAGGTGATTAAGAAAAAGCAGAAAGCCTACAAGGAGTGGAAGAAGGGTGAGATTAGCAAGGAAAGCTATCTTAGTGAGGTCAGAACATGTAGGGATAAAGTGAGAAAGGCTAAAAGCCAAGTAGAGTGGAACCTTGCAAAGGGAATTAAAACCAATAGTAAAAGGTTCTATAGTCATATAAATAAGAAGAAAACGAAGAAAGAAGAAGTGGGACCGCTACACACTGAGGATGGAAAGGAGGTTAAGGATAACCTAGGCATGGCCCAATATCTAAATAAGTACTTTGCCTCAGTCTTTAATAAGGCTAATGGGGAGCTTAGGGGTAATGGAAGGATGACAAATGGGAATGAGGATATGGAGGTGGATATTACCACATCTGAGGTAGAAGCCATACTTGAACAGCTTAATGGGACAAAATCAGAGGGCCAGGACAATCTTCATCCGAGAATATTAAAGGAACTGGCGCATGAAATTGCAAGCCCGTTAGCGAGAATTTTTAATGAATCAGTAAACTCAGGGGTTGTACCGTACGACTGGAGAATTGCTAACGTAGTTCCTATCTTTAAGAAAGGGAGAAAGAGTGATCCGAGTAACTATAGGCCTCTTAGTTTGACATCTGTAGTATGTAAGGTCTTGGAAAAAATTTTGAAGGAGAAAGTAGTTAAGGACATTGAGGTCAATGTTAATTGGGACAAAGTACAACATGGTTTTACTAAAGGTAGATCGTGCCAAACCAACCTGATCTCCTTCTTTGAGAAGGTGACAGACTATTTAGACAAAGAAAATGCGGTAGACCTAATTTACCTCGATTTCAGTAAGGCATTTGACACGGTTCCACATGCGGAATTATTAATCAAATTGGAAAAGATGGGCATCAATATGAGAATTGAAAGGTGGATAAGGAACTGGTTAAAGGGGAGACTACAAGAATGGGGAATTATTAATCAAATTGGAAAAGATGGGATCAAAATGAGAATTGAAAGGTGGATAAGGAACTGGTTAAAGGGTCGTACTGAAGGGTGAACTGTCAGGCTGGAAGGAGGTTACTAGTGGAGTTCCTCAAGGATTCTGGTTCTGGGACCAATCTTATTTAACCTTTTTATTACTGACCTTGGCACAAAAAGTGGAAATGTGCTAATAAAGTTCACAGATGACACAAAGTTGGGGGGTATTGCTAACACGGAGAAGGACCTGGATATCATACAGGAAGATCTGGACGACCTTGTAAACTGGAGTAATAGTAATAGGATGAAATTTAATAGTGAAAAGTGCAAGGTCATACACTTAGGGATTAATAAGAACTTTAGATATAGATTGGGGACGCATCAGTTGGAAGGAACAGAAGAGGAGAAGGACCTTGGGGTATTGGTTGGTCGCACGATGACTATGAGCCGCCGATGTGATATGGCTGTTAAAAAAGCTAATGCGGTTTTAGGATGCATCAGGTGAGGTATTTCCAGCAAAGATAACGAGGTGTTAGTACCGTTATATAAGGCGCTGGTGAGACCCCACCTGGAATACTGTGTGCAGTTCTCGTCTCCCATGTTTAAGAAGGATGAATTCAAACTGGAACAGGTTCAGAGACAGGCTACTAGGATGATCCGAGGAATGGAAAACCTGTCATATGAAAGGAGACTCTAAGAGCTTGGCTTGTTTAGTCTAGCCAAAAGAAGGCTGAGGCGGGATATTCTTGCTCTTAATAAATATATCAGAGGGATTAATATTAGGGAGGGAGAGGAATTATTTAAGCTTAGTACCAATGTAGATACAAGAACAAATGGGTATAAACTGGACACTAGGAAGTTTAGACTTGAAATGAGACGAAGGTTTCTAACCATTAGAGGAGTGAAGTTCTGGAACAGCCTTCTAAGGGGAGTAGTGGGGGCAAAAGACATATCTGGCTTTAAGATTAAGCTTGATAAGTTTATGGAAGGGATGGTATGACGCGAGAGCCTAATTTTGGCAATTGATCTTTGATTATCGCCAGATAGGTATGCCCAGTGGTTGGTGATGGGATGTTGGATGGGATGGGATCTGAGTTACTGCAGAGAATTCTTTTCGGAGTGCTAGCTGGTGAGTCTTGCCCACATGCTCAGGGTTTAGCTGATCGCCATATTTGGGGTCAGGAGGGAATTTTCCTCCAGGGCAGATTGGCAGAGGCCCTGGAGGTTTTTCGCTTTCCCCTGCAGCGTGGGGCATGAGTCACTTGCTGGTGGATTCTCTGCAGCTTGAAGTCTTCAAACCACAATTTGAAGACTTCAATAACTCAGGCATAGGTTAGGGGTTTGTTATAGAAGTGGATGGGTAGGGTTCTGTGGCCTGCTTTGTGCAGGGGGTCGGACTAGATGATCACACTGGTCCCTTCTGACCCTAGAATCTATGAATCTATGAATCCTTTCTGCAGACTGTAATAGCGGATCTGCACCATGGCTGCCCCTCAGCTCTGAGACTCTCTCTTATCTTGCGGTTTAAGACCTATCACTCTAATCTGAGACCTTTGATGTAAAATCGATAGCAACAGCAAAGTCCCCAGTGGACTTCATGGAGTCTGTGGCACTTTTCCTTTTTTGGAGGATAAGACTACCTGGGGAAAGGCTTTTGTTGGCCTTGTGCTTCCTGCTCCTTTGGCGACTTTGGTTGGTGGATCTGCAGAACACAGGATCTACTGGCCTCATTCGAGCTCCTTCCCTAGTCTGCCTGTGCCCCACCTCAAACTCAGCTGCATGCAAGCCCTCAAAGAGCAGTCTTCCAGAACATGCAAAGGATGCATCCCTTTGGGCAGGCTCCCCATATCCTTACCCTCTTTTCACTGTAGAACCTCCTGCATTCCACTGTGTTGAGGGTGAAGGAGCAGGACTAGGCCCTAACTGATTTTAGCCTCCAAGGGTCCCTCTGAAGTGGATATTGTAAATAGTAGTATTCCCATAGTCCAGGATGGGAATCTGAAGCACAGACAATTAAATGACTTTCTCAAAGCCACTCACTGAGTCATTGTCAGAGTGGCAGGATGATTCCCTGCCATGCCCTTTCTCATTTGGTGTAAGAAGTACAGTGGATTTAACCCACTTCTTTGTTCTCTGATGCTTTCAGTTCTGGTGGCTTCCTTATTCCCACCAGAGCCCACAGAACCGCCTCCTTCCCCAAAGGGTTTTTTTGTGTTTACACCCACCCAATATCATGACCACTTTCCTTTCACAGGCAGCACTTTACAGCACAATAGCACAAATCCTCCAAAACAGAATTCTGTGATCCATTATGGGATGGTCAGCATAGAAAGCTCAAGATTTGAGCAAGTGAGACCAAGGGACATGTTCTTGTAATATATTTGAGAGCAAGTCCAGATAATACTTATGAGAATAATATGCATGTAACCTGCACTTGCCATAATGTCATTCATAAATGAAAAACAAAGTTCCATTCTCAGAGCCACAAGATGGATCTTGACTCTGATATTCTGTTCTCGCGACATACACAAAGCCTCCATGGTCACAAATTTATGTAGTGCAGTTGTAATAAGATGGCTGAGAATCGGAGATGAGATCTGCCTCACAAATCAGAGAGCTGAATATTGCCTTTACTGGTCCATCTGCACAACATCTGGTTTTATCACAGATCCAGCTGATATTTTGATAGTAAATTATTCTTCATTAAGGGCCTGATTCACTAAAGCATCCCTGTTCAGCAAAGCACTGAAGCACATGCTTAAATCCCATTGACTTTAATTGGACTTCAGGGTTGTGCGTGCTTTGGTGAGTCAGAGTCTGATAGTGGATTTTAATTGATTACTCTGGAGCTATGAACAGAGATAGATCTTGAGGTGTTACAAGGTAAAATGGTGAGTTGGGGAGCCAAAGCTTGCAGTGAACAATACAATGCAAATTGGCAATCAGGTGTGAATAAAAAGATGGAATTATTCATTCTGCTTGTGTGTGTCACACACTGTGTTAAAGTTATTCCACAGACATAACTGCTAATGGGGAATTCTGAAAAAAAACTTCTCTAGAGAGCTAAGAGCTCTAAAGTAATCTTTGCCTCCTGAACAAACTGAGATGTAAAGAAGGTTGGTGAGAAAATGAGTTGTTTTATAAGTTATTCCATGTATCACTGTTGAAGTCAGAAGGGGAGATCAGTTAAAAGCAATGTGCTTCAAAAAGGTTGATAAGTCTCTCACTGAATGACATCTGTGTTGTGCTTAATGAGTCTTAAGGTGTTTTGCTTTCTTAAATTTCATGTTTTAGTCCCACATTTTGTTACTTGCTGCCTTCCTGCCAGTAGACAGTGTGCTGTGTTTGATTTAAAAAAAACAAAACAAAACATCCTCATTTTCCAGAGACAACAATGTGTCCTTTGATCATTCTGGTTCTCTCTCAGGGAGAAAGCAGAGAAAACTTTCAGGGGAAAACAAAGTGTCTTCCTGATTATATGATTCATTTAAAAATGAAAATTTCATGTTCTCGAAGACATGAATTAACAAGTGAGATTCTGGGCAAGCGATAACTGCTCCTCCTCCTCCGCAAATATCTCTTGCTTCACATCCATTCATAAATGCCTGTATTTAAAGCTCTCCATTCTTTGGTATTGTACTTCACAAGCCTTTACAATGGAAGCACCGTGAGGGTGGATTAAATGGTTTCATAATGTTAAACCTTTTAAAAGAGAGCACTTTTCGTGCTGAAGTCACTGCAATATTTCTCTTTGTAGGCATGAGTGTAATTCTTTAGAATTGTTGACAAACTGAAGAAGAAACTGCAGCTCACTTTGAAATGTTAAGTGTTTGTGTTTGGAAGAGTATCAAGGGGAGGAATGGACAGCTCAGTGGTTTGAGCATTGGCCTGCTAAACCCAGGGTTGTGAGTTTAATCCTTAAGGAGGCCATTTAGGGATCTATGGTAAAAATCTGTCTGGGGATTGGCCCTGCTTTGAGCAGGGGGTTGGACTAGATGACCTCTTGAGATCCCATCCAACCTTGATACTCCACATTTAGAGAACAAGTTGAAGAAAATTTCTAATGGGAAACACAAGAGTTTTGGTGGTAGGTAGAGATGGTGAGAGAATGCACAGGGCAAATCATATAGGGTCCAGGTTCCAGATGTCAGTTCAGGTAAAAATTCCCAATGGGGAGATCTGAAGGAGTATGGAATAGTTTCCCAAAATAAGTGGCAGTAGGTCCAATGCTTGAGACATTTAAATTGGGTCACGTACTGAGGAATATAGTCATGTACAGAATAGTCACATGTTGGTAGACAGTTGGACAAGATGGCCCACTAAGTCCATCTCTAATTTCTATGAAATATTAAGCTTGAAAATATAGAGAAAAGAGAGGTTACTTCCATTGTGGCACTAAATATCTTACAATACAAATTAGCAGCTGATCTATCATAGATATCTTAAAAGAAAACTCTCAGTGGTAGTCATACAGGTATAAGGAGAAGAGATTGTAAACTCCTGTGGTTTGAGGGCCAAATTTAGATCTGTTATAATTTGAGGGCTTAATTTGAGTTTAAATTTTCACCATCACTAAGAGGACTGGAACGTGTTCAAAATAAAGCAGCAAAACCACCCTGTGGCTTAAAATCTACTTCTGCTATATATTCAGGTACATGTTGTTCTTTGCCAGTTCCTTGTCACTTCTATTCTGGTACAAGGTGGAAGGAACTTTTATTTCTCTCTGTATACTATTAATTATACTACTATGAAAAAACATGTAAAGGAGGAAAATGTTTGTGAAAATTAGTTAATTAAAATATTTCCATCCAGAATGTCTTCTTTGTCAACATTTGGTACTGATGAGCTAAACTGAAGATGTTGAGATCAGTTAAACTTGTATGTGGACAAATGCAGTGATATATCAGACCACCCTCAGTTGAGTGGCTCTGTATGAACATACACACTTGCTAAAAACTTCACACACTGCTCTGCTTCCTAACCAGTCTCTGCTAAGAAATGAAGGACCATGGGGATAAAATTACCTTTTCACACCTGAGAATTGAGAGTGATCAGTCTTTATATAGGGTGAAGTCTAATGGAATGGCAGAGCTGCGTGGAAAAAGCTTATGTTAATACAGTTATGCTACTAAACTTGGATAAAACAAAAGCTGTGGACTCCACTGTTGACAGTCACTTGCCTTTCGTTAGCATTGAATTGCTTCCTCTGAACTAGCCACCTGTGTTGAATAAAGCAGCCTACTTACTCTTATTCCATTTGTGAAAATCTAATTTGAATCGGATCACATTGAAAAGGATAGGAACTAAATACCTGGGTAGTATTGAGTGAGATGGAGAGAGAGGCAGCCGGTGAGAGAAATAGAGATGTCATTTTCAACCTTTAAAAGCAACTTTTGTAAGTGCTAAAGTATGTATTCATTACACTTACATTAGGATAATTTCCTTTCCACTCAGAACTAGCACAGACTCAACTTTGAAGGGCTAATAAAGAGAGAATCCTTTGATAACTATAAAGTCCTCTTTAAAAGTAATAGAATTTGTACTGCATTTGCACAGCCTGACAGGGAAGGGATTGAGTAAAGGTCCAAAGTAATACAGAATTCTAAAGTTAAAACTAAAACTGCCCTCTTCCATTGCATTAACATGTCCAAACTATATGCCATTTTCATTGTACCACAAAGAAAATAAACTTTACTCTTAAGGTATTCTTTAAAAACATAAGAATTACCAGCCATCTCTCAGCAGATTTCATTCATCTGCTTTGTGATTCAGTCTGCATGCTAAATTTAAGGGAGGATATAGAGAACTAGGGTGCACTGACAAACTTTTCTGGGAAAGTACAGGATAACCATTTTATTTGAAAATGGACATGTCTGTAGTGAAATTTCTCTGTTCTCTTTTCAAGTTATAGGCCCAAATCTTGGTCCTACTGCAGTTAATAGCAACAATCCAATAGACTTAAGCAACACCAGGATTTAGCCCATCATGTCTAATCTCTTTTTGTTATATTATCTTAGCAAATTGATGAGAGATCACTTCATTTGTCCTTTTCAGCTGAATAAATCCACAACACAGAGTCATATGGTCAATCAAGCAGTATTCTCCCTGGGTTTGACATACTCTGATTGTGATGGCCCCCATCACAGACTGCTGCAGGAAATTTACTAATGAATAATGTACTGACATTTTTACAGGAAAAGTGTTTGTCTCATGTTCATATCCTAGCTGTGATACTCTGAAAGCAGTATACAGTAATAGACAATCCCAGTCTACAGTAATAGACAATCCCAGTACTTCCAATTTGAAAGCAGAAATACTATGATGGTGTAGAAAACTATATGTAGGTGTCGTGAAAGTATGTAAATGTCATGAAGCTGCTCACTTGAAAGATCAATGCTCTGGCTAAATTCTGTATTTTGAAAAACATACGTACAACAAGAGTCTTGGTACAGTCACTAGAGAAGAGCATATCTTCAAGCAGAGGAAGAGTCTTGAGATGTGTCAAACATTCACAGCCATGCATATTTTCTTTTTGTTGTTGTTACTGTTTTAGCAGCTACATTGAACTTTTATTGCCACATCTTTCCAGCTTGCATAATTAGGAAAGGGTAAAAAATGGGCACAATTAAAAAGTTTATATCTCATCTTTTTAATGGTAGGTGAGATATTGCTGCTTTGAACAAGTATTCCTTATACAATAGAACCTCAGAGTTATGAACACCAGAGTTACTAACTGACCAGTCAACCACACACCTCATTTAGGACGAGAAGTATGCAATCGGGCAGCAGCAGAGACTTCTCCCCCGCCCCCAAAAAAAGCAAATACAGTACAGTACTGCGTTAAATATAAATTACTAAAATAATAAAGGGAACATTTAAAAAAAAAGATATGACAAGTTAAGGAAACTATTTCTGTGTTTGTTTCATTTAAAATAATTTGGCTAAAAGCAGTATTTTTCTTCTGCATAGTAAACTTTCAAAGCTGTATTAAGTCAATGTTCAGCTGTAAACTTTTGAAAGAACAACCATAACGTTTTGTTCAGAGTTACAAACATTTCAGAGTTATGAACAACCTCCATTCCCGAGGTGTTCGTAACTCTGAAGTTCTACTCTGTTTACAATGGGAGATATCACTAGAACCAGTAATTTTTCACCTATTGGGAAAAGGCACATAGGGAATTTTAGCTGCACCCACTGTATCCTCAAGGATTTAATGAAAATGCATACAATCATCTGACTTACACATCTGTACTCTAGAGGGCCTTTAGCTACCCAGACCTTATGTCTTGTACAATGGTGGTGAAACTAGACTCTTGTGTGTACAGAGGCCACAAAGAACATCTGAGCACAGCCTCAAGTGACAAACATTGTCTGCTTCACATGGCACCTTCTCAGTTCCCTTCGTTCTTTTTGCTCATCTTCTGTCCCTTTCTCCATTTCTTTCTTTCCTAGTTCTGTCCATCTCCCCCTACTCCATTCTCTTCCATTTGCCCTCCCTAATTCATCCTTCTCATTGTCTGAAGCTTTCTCCCTTTCCACCAAAACACACTCTTACATTTTGGAATAGTGATGAGTCATGTCACATGCTGCATCACGCTGACCGCTTTTTGAAACACAACCTTCAAATAGGCTTGAGCTCCATTCCCCACTACATTTGGGACAATGGATTACACACCGGGCACCAGTTTGAGCCTGAAGTTTGTTATTCCTGACCTAGGATTTTGCAGGCTACACCTTTACTTGTAGAAGCCAAGACTGCTGCTCTCTTAGCTATTTCCACCGTGACCAAAAAATATCTAATCAATCTATTCATCTATGTTATTTAGTATGTGAGGGTTACCATAGTATCAAAGTTCAGAATTAAAAAAAAATACAGGTGTTTGATCAGCTTTGATGTCAGTTCTACAAAAACATTAGAAGCAAGAGGAAGACCAAGGACAGAGTAGGCCTATTACTCAATGAGGGGGGAAAGACAATAATAGAAAACGTGGAAATGGCAAAGGTGCTTAATGACTTCTTTGTTTCGGTTTTCACCAAGAAGGTTGGTGGCAATTGGATGTCTAACATAGTGAATACCAGTGATAATGAGGTAGGATCAGAGTCTAAAATAGGGAAAGAACAAATAAAAAATGACGTAGACAAGTTAGATGTCTTCAAATCACCAGGGTCTGATTAAATGCATCCTAGAATACTCAAGGAGCTGACTGAGGAGATATCTGAGCCATTAGCAATTATCTTTGAAAAGTCATGGAAGATACGAGATATTCCAGAAGACTGGAAAAAGGTAAATATAGTGTCCATCCAGAAAAAGGGGAATAAGGACAACCCGGGGAATTACAGACCAGCCATCTTAACTTCTGTACCCTGAAAGATAATGGAGCAAATAATTAAGCAATCAATTTGCAAACACCTAGAAGATAATAAGGTGATAAATAAATAAATCAGTATGGATTTGTCAAGAAATTGTGTCACAGTAACCTTTCTTTGACAGAGTAACAAGCTTTGTAGATGGGGGAAGCAGTAGATGTGGTATATCTTGACGTTAGTAAGGCTTTTGATACTGTCTTGCATGACCTTCTCATAAACAAACTAGGGAAATACAACCTAGATGGAGCTACTATAAGGTAGGTTCATAACTGGTTGGAAAATCATTTCCAGAGAGTGGTTATCAGTGGTTCACAGTCATGCTGGAAGGGCATAAGGAGTGGGATCTCGCAGGGATTGATTCTGTGTCTGGTTCTGTTCAATATCTTCATCAATGATTTCGATAATGGCATAGAGAGTACACTTAGAAAGTTTACGGGCGATACTAAGCTGAGAGGGATTGCAAGTGCTTTGGCGGATAGGATTAAAATTCAAAATGATCTGGACAAACTGGAGAAATGGTCTGAAGTAAACAGGATGAAATTCAATAAGGACAAATGCAAAGTACTCCACTTAGGAAAGAACAAGACATACAAAATGGGAAATGACTGCCTAGGAAGGAGTACTGCGGAAAGGGATCTGGGAGTCATAGTAGATCACAAGCTAAATATGACTCAACAATGTAACACAGTTGCAAAAAAAGCAAACATCATTTTGTGATATATTAGCAGGAGTATTGTAAGCAAAGACATGAGAAGTAATTCTTCCACTCTACTCCGCTCTGATGAGGCCTCAACTAGACTATTGTGTCCAGTTCTGGGCACCACATTTCAGGAAAGATGTGGACAAATTGGAGACAGTCCAGAGAAGAGCAACAAAAATGATTAAAGGTCTAGAAAACATGACCTATGAGGGAAGATTGAAAAAATTGGGTTTGTTTAGTCTGGTGAAGAGAAGACTGAGAGGGGACATGATAACAGTTTTCAAGTACATAAAAGGTGGTTACAAGGAGGAGGGAGAAAAATTGTTCTTGTTAATCTCTGAGGATAGGACAAGAAGCGATGGGCTGAAATTGCAGCAAGGGCGGTTTAAGTGAGACATTAGGAAAAACTTCCTAACTGTCAGAGTCATTAAGCACTGGAGTAAATTGTCTAGGGAAGTTGTGGAATCTCCATCATTGGGGATTTTTAAGAGCAGGTTGGGCAAACACCTGTCAGGGATGTCTAGATAATACTTAGTCCAGCCTTGAGTAGAGAGGACTGGACTAGATGATCTCTCAAGGTCCCTTCCAGTTCTATGATTCTATGGTCTAATACCTTTGGCCAGTACTACTTTTGTGAGGGAGTTCTGATTACTTTACCTGTTTAAGATGAGAGTATCAGTCTAAAGAATCTGTGCTTGTAAGAAACTGTCTGACACAAGTCCAGATTTCTTCACTTCCCTTTTAAAATTTAATTTTACTTTAGGTGCATGGCTCTTTGTCTAGCTTCTACCTATCTCCAGCACCTATTTGATCCCCAGACTAAAGCATCTATCAAATGTACACATAAGAATTATGGTTTGTTCCCTCCTCCCCAACTCTTCTGTGCATCTTTATTATGGTAGAAAAGCTAAGTGCAACAACCAGTGCATGGGTGGTCAGAATTGATGACAGCGTCAGCTTTAAAGCAAAGATCAGAGCCACAATCAGGTACCAAGCCAGGGGCCAGAGCTGGATACAGTGTCAAGAACATGGCATAGGGGCAGGGACCTGGAGGAAGGCAGGACAGCAGGAACTGGAAATAGATGGGAGTCTGGGATAGGAGGACAGGAACCAGGAGCAGGTGGGGAGGCAGGAACCGAGAGCAGGCAGGAATGCAGGACTCAGGAGTCACATAAGCAGGAGATAGCAGCCAGCCAGGGATTCCTCTAGTTGCTCAGACAATTTCCTGTGCTACTTCCCAATTTTATACTGAGCTCCTCTGCCAGTTGGGGGGTTTTGGATGTTTTCTCTAATCAGGAGCTTTAGGGATGGGGGCTGGAGCCCTCTGCATGCTGGTTCCTCCTCTGGTTACTCAGGTGAGATGCTAGGTGGCCTGAGCATTGCTTGTGGACCTGGGTTTGAGGCCTGTGACCTCCCACACTAAGTAGAATAACTGTGTTTTACATTCCTTCTTAAGGAGGTGAGGTTTCTAGTCCTTCTGATTTTCAGGTAGCTCCACTTTTGTTGGCTGGCTGCTGAGGAAGCTGCCCTCCCTTGGTCACCAGTCTCTAGTCTTCTGCCACAAGCATTTTTGCAGCACTGTGCAGGTGAACTTGCTCTTTTTGATAGGCTTGCCTTGAGTCACTCCGACTCAAAACCACTTGTTTGATAACAAATGCATGGATACAATTAAATGAGATATTTGTAATGTTCTCTCTCGTTCTCTTGCAAAGGTATTCAGGAAGTATTTGTTCAATATTGTGGTTATCCTGGTCCTTGACGACTACATCCTGAATATTAAAATACTCTTCCTGACAGATTTTAATCTGATTATGCTGGAAAGCTTTTGTTGAGGAGTGTTTGGCATCTTTAACTACTGCTACAATCAAAACCTCTTTGCATTTCTAGTATTCCTCTTTGGCAACTGGGAATATATGTAAACACTCCATGATAACCCTTCCAGTTCAGCTGTTCATAATGTTCTCCAACAAAACCCTTATGGGTTGAAATTCTCCATGTTTGGTCTCTTCTAAAACTTGGGGGTAGGGGAATTGTTGTTTTTTGTTTTTGTAAAATCCATCTGGCCATTTTTGAGTTCTTCAGCTCTTGAATATTTTGAATTCTCAAAAACATGTTAATTTAAATGAAAAAAAAATTGCATTATGAATATTTTGCCCAGTTCTAGAAGATGCCTTGCATGCATTTATCTTTCTCTCCCTCTCCCCTGCTCAATAAAATTACGATCAATTTTATTGAGGTGAGAAGTTACGGAAGTGTTGCATAACTAATAAGGCACATTCAAGGAAGGTTTTGGAGTGTAATGTATTTTTTTCACACCATGTGTCCATTTAGTTATTAGTACCCATTTCTCACTTGAGGCCAGGATGGTGATATTGTGAGTCTGTTTTTGTAGTCTTCTTCCAACGTTATACAGCAATTTTGTTTCTCATGTTTTAGTGGGAAACTTTTTATTCTTGAATAAGTATTTTCATGTACTACCTTATATTTTGTACAATAGAGGAGGAAGAGTCGCTCAGTTTGTCTCTCCTTTGTTTGGTCTCCTTAGACACTCCCTTTCTATCTCTTTCTCTCCATCCCAGGAACCAGTCTCAATCTTTCACAACTACTTTCCTGGCCACAAGTAATTTCTTCCTAGAACCTCCTTTTTATTTCATTACATTTGAAATTGTGACTTACTTACTATTAAATAGACTCATTGAATGCTCCGAAGTTGGCTGATGACATGTTGTAAATGCTGGAACTGATAAGCAATATTACCGGTACCACACCATACTTAATTAAATGTGCAATCCACTGAAAACTTCAGTTAAAGAGAGGAAACCATTACAGTTTAAAAACATGTCTGGGAGCATTCCAGGTTTTCATTAGATGGTAAGCAGAACTAAACTGAACAACATTCATTTTATCAGCAAGATCTGTCTGTAAAATGACCCATTTTTATCAGAAGTAAAGAAATTTCCATCAGGATTTCATTTATTTTTTAAGTAATAGGTTCATATAGAAAAGAAAATCTCAGTATTTCGAAGTGGAACAGCCTAAAGTAATTACAATGATAGTACTACTCAATGAGTGGGTTATTGAGTTGAAAGTTGTGAATCTAACTATGAGATAATCAAAGAAATATAAAATGGAATGAACAACCAAACCATCATCTAGATGGAAGAAAAAGTCACAGAATCCAGGGATAGTCATTATGTCCTACCAAATGAGGTTTGGTAAATGGCAAAATACCCAGATGCAACACTGAGATTCCAAAATACTGAAAGGAAAATCTCTTTCTGTTGAAATGCAAAAGGAACCAAAATAGCAAAAGTTAGGAAGGAGGAGTGAGAATAAACTTAAAATCACTGACAAGGAGAGAGTCTCACTCCGAAAGTGTGAATAACAAGACTGACGAATTTCATCATTGAATTTAGGTTCTCATGGTATAAAAAAATGTTACCACCTCAATTAGGAGAAAAAAATCTTATTCTTCTAACAGTTACTATTACTAACTTCATATGTAATTGTTATTAGCCTTTGTTTGCTGCATAAACATACTCAGTACATGATGCCAAAACTTTCATCAGTGCACATATCCCTTATCCCCTGAGAAAATGCCAGTATTTGTGGAACTTTCATCTGTGGTGGTGAACAGGCAAGGGGTTAATTTAACCACTTGTCTGGGAGGGAGAGGAAATGACTTCAGTGATTCTACTGATTTTAATAGGCTTGGCAGAATTTTATGATTATTTTTTTCATAATTTTGATAGATATCAATGTTTATTTTAAAGCATTTTTAAGATTTTTATCCCTCTAAATTTTCACTATTGCACAAAATAATGGGTTTCAAGCATTTTTTAATTTCTATTGATTTAAATTTTCACAATTGCAGGAAATTAGGGGGGCGGGTCAGACAATAGTTATTGAGATTAAAAAAGTTAAAGCTTTATAACCATTAAAACATAAATTGTCAACATCACATGGCAAAATATACAAAGTAAAATATCCTTCAATCAAACTCTAATAGCAGCACTTTTCTTACTTTGCCTAGCTGAAATTTTCAGTTATTATAGATAGAAATATTTTTTGGTCAATTAGTGTGTGTAGGGTGAAATCAACATTTACTGACATTTACCAATAAAAATCTAATCCTTCCAAGCCTAGATATAAACAAGTCCAGATTGGAATCTTGACGTGGTGTTAACTGAAAGGCCAGGGTCCTGGACATTACACGGCTATGTTGTCCTCAGAGGTGGTTCCTCCAAGTTAAAATTAAGTTACATTAGCCACAGGAGGGGGGATTTGTGCTGCCACTGTGCATGATGAACCTGATTTACAAATAAATGGATGACTTCACTCCTCAGATCTGTCAGCCAGGCACTCTACCAATCTAGCGCTAAATCCACTTTAAAAACCTGTAACTAAAAAAGATTTCAAAATAAAAAAATTAAGACTCTGAGGAACTTGCTGGGGTGGGGGAGGAGAAGAAGAGAGAAATCTATCTGAGAAACTGCAGACACTGCAAAGAAGTGAATCATCAACATGCTCCAGGTGTCTACAGAATGAGCAGGTGAAAATGTGATTATGTGGCGTGTGATAGCAGTTCTATTTCCATAATACTTATACTTCAACAGATGTACTTGTCTCCACATTATATTTAGACATCTGTGGCTGGCAGTTTTAGGATTATCTCAGCTGGGGAGCATTTTTTTCCCCTTACAGAACACACAAGAGGCTGTATAAGATATGGGATAACAAGAGTGCACTTAACATAGGCAAAAGGATCTGATTGTTGTAGGTACTGAAAAATGAATCGAGCATTCCAACCTGAAGCAAATTATCACCAGCAACCACACACCACACAACAAAAACACTAACCCAGGAAGCTATCCTTACAACAAAGCCCGTTGCCAACTCTGTCCACATATCTATTCAGGGGACACTATCATAGGACCTAATCAGATCAGCCACACTATCAGAGGCTAGTTCACTTGCACATCTACCAATGTGATATATGCCATCATGTGCCAGCAATGCCCCTCTGCCATGTACACTGGCCAAACTGGACAATCTCTATGCAAAAGAATAAATGGACACTAATCAGATGTCAAGAATTATAACATTCAAAAAACAGTCAGAGAACACTTCAATCTCCCTGGTCACTCAATTACAGACCTAAAAGTCGCAATTATTCCACAAAATACTTCAAAAACAGACTCCAGCGAGAAACTGCAGAACTGGAATTAATTTGCAAACTGGACTCCATTAAATTAGGCTTGAATAAAGACTGGTAGTGGATGAGTGTTGAACATTTACACCTTGTTTCCAATCTGATTTTTTCAACTTCCAATCATTGGTCCTGCTTTGAGCAGGGGGCTGGACTAGATTACCTCTTGAGGTTTCTTCCAACCCTAATCTTCTATGATTATACGATTCATTGGATTGTGTTATACTTCCTCTGGTAGGCTGAAGAGCCCATTATCAAATATTTGTTCCCCATGTATGTACTTGTAGACTGTAATCAAGTCACCCCTTAACCTTCTCTTTGTTAAACTAAATAAGTGGAGCACTTTGAGTCTCTAGAAACCATATTTTTAATACTTCAATCATTCTTCTGGCTCTTCTATGAACCTTTCTAATATATCAACATCCTTCTTGTATTGTGGGCATCAGAACTGGACACAGCATTCCAGTGGTCACACCAGTGCCAAATAAAAAGGTAAAATAACCTTTCAACTTCTACTTGAGATTCCCCTGTTCATTCATCGAAGGATCACATTATCTCTGTTGGCTATACCATCACACTGGGAGCTCATGTTCAGCTGATTATCCACCAGGACCCCTCAATCTTTTTCAGAGTCACTCCTTCGCAGGACAGAGCCCTTCCCATCCTGTAGGTATGGCCTACATTCTTTGTTCTTAGATGTATACATTACATTTAGACGCATTAAAACATATTGCTTACTTGAACCTGGTTTACCAAGCAATCTGGATCACTCTATTTCAGTGACTTCCTCTTCTTTATTTACCACTCCTCCAATTTTTGTGTCATCTGCACAAAACTGTGATGATTTTATGTTTTCTTCCACGTCATTGATAAAAATGTTATATAGCATAGGGCCAACCTGCAGGGCAACCCCATAAACACGCTTGCTTAAGTATGATTCCACATTTACAGTTACATTTTGAGACTATCAGTTAGCCAGCTTTTAGTCCATTTAATGTGTGCCATGTTAACTTTATATCATTCTAGTTTTTAATCAAAACAGCATGCGGTACCAAGTGAAATGCCTTATAGAATCATGTCTCTCCCAATTGTTCAAGTAGAAACACTCCTCCCCCTCAAAAAAGCCTGAAAAAGTCTAAATGTTTAATTTCAACATTTTCTAAACTGAATGTCTTCATTTGGTCAATTCAAAAGAACATTTTGTTTAGAAATTTCCTTCTATTTTATTTTTAAACATCTAAAAAGTTACAGGATGCTGAAAACTAACGAAACATGTCATTTCAAATCAAACAAAACATTTTGTTATCAGTCTGGTTTTTTAGGAATCAAATCTTTGGTGAACAGATCAGCATTCTCCTGTATTAGACTCATAGACTTTAAGGCTAGAACGGACCAACCTGATCATCTAGTCTGGCAGCATAACCTCACTTATTCACTCCTGTAATATGCCCATAAACTCTGGCTGAGTCCTGAAGTCCTCAAATCTTGATTTAAAGATTTCAAATGACAAAGAATCCACCACTCACTCTAGTTCAAACCAGCATGTGGCCCCTACCCTATGCTGCAGAGGAAGGCGAAACACTTCAAGGGTCTCTGCCAATCTGATCTGGGGGAAAATTCTTTCTCAACCCCAAATATGGTCATCAGTAAGGATAAGATAATGCCACAGAGGTCATGGAAGTTGACTTCCAGAGACATTTCTGCCATAACTCTGGGGTGATGGAGCTGGAGCTGTCAGCTCTCAAGTGCTGCGGGGGACCCCTGCAGCTCTCAGTTGCCATGGGCAGGAGGGGGTCCCTGTAGCTCTGAGCTGCTGGTCCTGGAGCTCCGAGCCACTGTGGGCGGTGGAGGCACCCAAGAGTGCCGAGCTGCCATGGGGTTACCCCAGAGTTCTGAGTCCCCACGCGTGCCAGGTGCTGGTTCTCCCTCCCTGTAGCAGGGCTTGGGCTCTTATCCCCTCTCCTCAGGCTTCAGTCATCCCTTGTCAGCCACTCCTTCCCCTCAGTATTTTTAGTAAAAGTCACAGACAGGTCATGGCCTTCTGTGAATTTTTGTTTATTTCCTACAGTCTGTCAGTGATTTTTACTAAAAATAACCGAGACAAAATCTTAACTTTAATGATCTCTTAGACCCTGAGCATGTGGGCAAGACTCACCAGCCAGACACCTGGGAAAGAATTCTGTGTAGTAACTCAGAGCCCTTCCCATCAAGAGTCCCATCTCCAGCCATTGGGAATACTTACTAATAGCTATCGTGGATGGACCATATACTATTGTAGACAATCTGATCATACCATGTACGCCATAAATTTATCAAGCTCAATCTAAAACAACTTAAGTCCTGTCCCCCATCCCCCCCCCCCCTTCTCCTTTTGGAAGACTGTTCCGGAACTTCACTCCTCTGATGATTAGAAACCTTCATCTAATTTCAAGCATAAACTTATTAATGGACAGTTTATATCCATTTGTTCTTATATACTCTTTGTGTTTGAAGGAGCACAGTCCATTTGCTCTGGTGCCTTATAGAATCCTCAAATGTATCTTTCAGTGGTATCAACTGATACATTCATTTTATTTCCCAGGCCTCTTGGGACTGATTCCAAGGTATTTTCTTGCTATGGATTTAAAATACCATGGGTGAAATCCTGACTCCACTGAAGTTAGTGCTCAGTGGGAGTTTTGCTTCAGTGGGTCCAGGATTTTATCCTGAGAGTTCAAGCTTAATGGAGAGGTCTTTCCAGACTGTAACACAGGGGGCCTTGATCAGATATGGTAGATTCATTTGGTTCATTCCGTACTATATTCAGCACAGTTTTCTGAGCAAGGAAAATTACTCATTTTGATCTAACCAAGATTTTGCAGCCACAATGTAAGAATTTCTTGTTAGCTTAGCACTTACTCTAAACTGCTAAACTCAGTGGAGCACAAACACTGAAAGGTTTTCCTGATTTTTAAAGTAATTCCTTCCCACAGTGCTAATAAATAACCTTTTGGGGAACTGAAACTAATGTTCTTGCACCATTTCCCCCCCTTCCTTAGTGTATACAAACTTGTTTTATCATAATGTTGCTTGTGCATGTTAGAATAACAGAGTGGGTCATATGGTTGATTAAGGCACTGCTGATATTTTAAAAAAATCTTTTAAAAATGACATTTTTATAAAAAGAAAAAATGGAAATCCTATGGAGTCTGAAAACAAGCATACAAAATATGGTGAATGAGTTACAATGGTGAATGAGTTATGAATTCTCGTTTTTTTTATTCTATGAGCTAACTTGTATTCTATGAGCTAACTTGTCTGTTATTGTTTGGGTAACTGATTATGGATTAGTAAGAAATATTAAGTATCCAGTATTTATTACAAGTTTCATATTCATAGCAATGAGGCACCAAAATCATCATGATGGGGCATGAAAGGGAAATCCATTTTGAGGTTGCAGAATCTGTGGGTTTCAGCAAATTGCACTGTGACTCTCAGTAGTTGGGCATTTGAAAAGTATAGTCATACCGCCTAGTGTTACGACAAAGACTTCAGTAATGGTTGATGTAAGGCCAGACTAGGTGAAGGAGAGACAACCAGTCTAAACATTTAGGGTTCAGAGGTCTTATCTAGACCGTACATCACATGGACTTCTTTTTACCAGAGATCAATAAACCGACAAAAGGGTTCTTTCTTCTCCTCAGCCTGGGGTGAGTCTGGTTCCTAAGCCTGTGCAAATCCAAGGTGTCTGATCCTGAAAGATATTGAGCACCCATGATGCACACTGATTTCAGATGGAGTTCTGGGTGCTCAGCATCTCTCAGGATAGGTCCTCAAAAAACAACTCTTGAAAGATCTCTCCTAATAGGTCAAGTCGCTCAAGATGAGCTCACAGCATTCCCACTTTGGCAATGAAGGCTTGCACTCAGAGTTGGCACCCATCTTGTTTTTACCTGGACAGTCTGTGTCTGGGTGCCATTTAGGGTTGCCAGGTGCCCAGTTTTTGGGGATGTGGCAACCCTAAATGGCACCTGAAACAAAAACCTAGTTACTGCAAGGCAGGGGGAGGCACAGGGTCATAAACCTGTGCCAGACCCTGCTTAGCCAAGGTCACCTCCCACCTGCAGACAGGCTCCTTGATGGGGGGAAGGTGGGAGAGGAGTGAGCAATGGGGATGGGTCCTTGGGGGAAAATGTGGAGAAGGGGGTGGGGCCTTGAGGGAAGAAGCAGAACAGGGGCTGGGCCTTGTGGGGGAAGAAGTGGAGCAGGCGTGGGGACTTGTGGGAAGAGGCAGGGCAGGACCTTGGGGGAAGAGGCGAGACAGGGGGCAGGGTCTCGGGGGTCCGGTTACCAGGAATTAGAAAGGTTGCAACTTAATTAGTACTTGTGGCAAACAGTCTGTTCAGTAAGGGACAGAGTGTTCCCTTTCTCTCCGCCATCCCACTGGATGGGGTGTAGTGATACAGTCAAACCAAACCCTGTCTGTTTCATTTGGATGGTAGGATTTTCAGTGTCCAAAAAACCCATTGTTAGAAAGCAGGTTAATGACAAACTCCCTGCATATATTGGCCTGTGGCATGGGACCAGCACAAACTAGAAGAACAATGTGTACCACAGTAAGGGCTTGGCTACACTGGAGAGTTGCAGCGTTGGTGGTGGGTTTACAGCGCTGCAACTTAGTAACTGCCCACACCTGCAAGGCATATCCAGCGCTGCAACTCCCTGGCTGCAGCGCTGGCTGTACACCTGGTCTGCTTGGGGTGTAACGATTCCAGCGCTGGTGATGCAGCGCTGCTTATCAAGTGTGGCCACCAAAAGCGCTGTAATTGGCCTCCAGGGTATTAGGAGGTATCCCAGAGTGCCTGCTCACAACAAACCGGAAGAATGGCTGAACTCCGAGCTCCCCCGAGCTGCTTATCTAAAAAACAAACACAGCTCCTGTTTGCTCAAGCGGAGTTAGGCAGGGGAATTGCTTTGGAAGGTTCACAGCTGTTTGCTTGAAGAGAGAAGTCACACGGCAGAGGGGAAAGGGGGAGTCCATGTTGAGCAGCTACTTATGTTGTCTGAAGGCTATTTAGGAGTGCATAATTTGCATTTAGTGAATAAGAGAGGGGTGGGGGAAGGGCTTGAAACTTTTAAATTGATTGCAGGTTGGTGATGTGTATGTTCCAGTCCTTAGAACTTGCAAGGCAGGGAGCTGACAGATCCAAAAATCCACTCTCTCTCTCTCTCCCCCACGTTCCCCCTCACCCCCCTCTTTTGAAAAGCATGTTGCAGCCACTTCAACACTGGGATAGCTGCCCACAATGCACCACTCCCAACAGTGCTGCAAATGCAGCAAATGTGGCCACACTGCAGCGCTGGTAGCTGTCAGTGTGGCCACACTGCAGCGCTTTCCCTACACAGCTGTATGAAGACAGCTGTAACTCCCAGCACTGTACAACTGTAAGTGTAGCCATACCCTTAGGGATAGAGCAAATTGTGCTTCCCCTGGCTGCCTTGCAGCCCAGTTCTTCTCCTGGGGTGGTGCAGCTCTGCACCTCATTGCCCTCAGAGCTGTGGCTTTAAAGACCACAAACTAGCCCTTAATATATACTACCCACCATTTTTATTACTTATGTTTTCAAATGTGCAGGTAATATAACTTTCTGAGGGTGGCGGAGGTCGAATGGATTGATATCAGATAGTTGCCATTTTTTAAGGAGCCTGCATAGTGCCAGAGTCTGCCCATGCATCCGAGCCCAGAATTTATCCCCAAGAGTTCATACAAAGGACTCCAAAAACCAGCTCAGTTATTTTCTATCCTCTTATTCATCACAACCGGGCTGCCATCACTTGGTGAAAAATCTCTTCTCTTGGTGCTATTTGTAGTTTAGTTTGATACCTTCTGATGAAAGGGACAGAGAATGATCAAGCATTTGCTAAGGTGAGCTGTATCCTATGACAGCGCTTTGCCTGAAGAAAAGGGTGCTTAATCAAGCAACTAAATACTGTAACAATGTGGCTGCATCGATCTTAAATGTCATGATACTGCAAACATGAATATAGCCTCTCTATCTGAGCTCATCACTTCACCAAAATAAATGATGTGAAATACCCTAAAGGCCTGTCCCACTCCTCAACTAGGCAGCCACACTAAAGCCTTGATCCTACAAAAATGCATGTCCTTAACTTTACCCATGCAAAGAGTCTCACATCAGGATTACCCACATAAATAAAGTTAAACACACTTGGGAATGTTCGCAGAATTGAGGACTATCTTGTAAAATCACCTACTGTGTTTGAGATGGCACGGGCAGAGTGGATTTTTTCAAGCTATGTGGCAATGTGTTTCCTAGGAGGGCAGAAGTGAGATATAAGGTGCCAACTCTTTATTGGCTGGCTTGAGGAAACTTTGTACTTTACTTTGTCATTTCTCAAACATATATTTCCTTCTGAATATTTAGAAGAACATATATGCATGATGTACGCTGTGTAGTTGTAACTGTGTCGGTCCCAGGATATTAGAGAGACAAAGTTGGACCAGCTTCTGTTGGAGAGAGGGACAAGCTTCTGAGCTATGCAGAGCTCTTCTTCAGATCTGGGAAAGGAACTCCCAACATCACAGCAAAATGCAAGGTGGAACAGGTAGTTTAGTGTAAGTAGTTTAGCACATATTGAAAGGGACCATTCAGGTGGAGTGGCCTGGAAGTGGACACCACAGAGCAGATGAAAACACACTCTTGATCATTACATTGACTGCTTCAGGGAAAAAAATGGACTGCAAAATCCTTAGCAAACATCACATCCACCAGAATGTCTCCGCCGCTGACAGGAGTGCCATACAGTCTGTGAAATCTAACCACTAGATACTGATCAAACCAGCACAAGCTCCCCACAGACCAGAACACACCAACTCAAAGGGGCACCAGACCCAGGCAGAACAACAAATGCAAAACCTGCAGACATAGCTCCACTGTTACAATGACCAGCGCCCCCATAACACACCTTTCAAGAACCATAGATCCTGCACATGCCTATCATAACGTATGGTGGACTTCTCTGTAGTGCACTAAGGCCCCGTTTACACTGACAAGTTTGTGCGCAGTAAAACAGCTTTGAGCACTGTAAGTCCTGAGCTGTACACACTGCCAAGCCACTTAGGGCTTGGCTACACTTGCAGATGTAGAGTGCTAGGAGTTAAACCAGCCTTCGGAGACCGCAGCAGGAAAAATGCTGCCATGTGTTTACACGGTCAGCTGCAAGTGCACTGGCATAGCCATATTAGCAGCTCTTGCAATGCCACACAGAGCAGTGCATTGTGGTAGCTATCTCAGTGTGCAATTGGCTGCAATGTGCTTTTCAAATGGGGGGAGGTGGAGTATGACAGGGAGTGTGTTGTGTGTATGTGGGGGGAGAGACAGTGTGTTTTGGGGGGCAGAGAGTGTGTCAGCATTCTGCCTTGTAAGTTTAGACAGCAGCAGACCCCCCTCCCCTGTTTGCTCTGTGATGCATGCAGTGGTCTCAGCGCATCTTTCCAGGTGACTATGGGTACGTCTACATTACGGGATAAATCCGATTTTACATAAACCGGTTTTATAAAACAGATTGTATAAAGTCGAGTGCACGCGGCCACACTAAGCACATTAATTTGGCGGTGTGCGTCCATGGTCCGAGGCTAGCGTCGATTTCTGGAGCGTTGCACTGTTTGTAGCTATTCCGTAGCTATCCCATAGTTCCCGCAGTCTCCCCCGCCCCTTAGAATTCTGGGTTGAGAGCCCAGTGGCTGATGGGGCAAAAATCATTGTCGTGGGTGGTTCTGGATAAATGTCGTCAGTCATTCCTTCCTCCAGGAAAGCAACGGCAGACAATCATTTCACGCCCTTTTTCCCTGGATTGTCCTGGCAGACGCCATAGCATGGCAACCATGGAGCCCATTCAGCTTTTTTTTTTTTAGTCACAGTATGTGTACTGGATGCCGCGGACAGAGGCGATATTCCAGCTCTACACAGCAGCATTCATTTGCTTTTGCATGATAGCAGAGATGGTTACCAGTTGTTCTGTACTGTCTGCTGCCAGGGTAATTTGGCAATGAGATGACGGTTATCTGTCCTTCTGTGCTGTCTGCTGCTATCATGGGTGCCCCTGGCTGAGGTCGGCCGGGGGTGCAAAAGCAAAACTGGGAATGACTCCCCGAGTCAATCTCTCCTTTATGGTTTCTAAAAATAGAGTAAGTCTTGCCTAGAATTTGGGGCAAGTGTACTAGAGAAGCAGTGTATCAGAGAGTACAGTTGCTCCGTGTCAGATCCCGCAGAAATGATGAGCTACATGCCATTCACGGGGGGTACCTCTGCAACAACCCCACCCGTTGCTTCCCTCCTCCCCCTACCTTCCTGGGCTACCATGGCAGTGTCCCCCCCATTTGTGTCATGACATTATAAAGAATGCAGGAATAAGAAACAGTGACTTGTTAGTGAGATAAAATGAGGGGGAGGCAGCGTCATGGTGCTATGACAGTCCAGGCAGGACATTAAGCGGTGCGGGGGAGAGGAGCCCAGCATCCCGCTGCTATGATAGTCCAGGCAGTACAGAATCTTTTCTTTACACCAGAAAGGGAGGGGGCTGATGGAGCTCAGCCCCCCGTGGCTATGATGAAGATGGTTACCAGCCATTCTGTATCATCTACTGGGAATGACCAGGAATCATTCCTATTTTTACCCAGTTGCCCCTGAGGCCAGCCAGGGGTATTCAGCAGTTATCAAGCATGTACCATCTGCCACCAGGGAGGGGAGAGGAGAGGATACTGCTCTTCACTGCTGCAGCATTGCGTCTACCAGCAGAATTCAGTAGACATAGGGTGACATTGAAAAAAGTCAAAAAACGATTTCTTTCCCTTTTCTTTCACGTGGGGTGGGAGGGAGTAAATTGACAAGCTATTCCCTGAACCACGCCGGACAATGTGTTTGACCCTACAGGCATTGGGAGCTCAGCCAAGAATGCAAATACTTTTCGGAGACTGGTGTGGACTGTGGGATAGCTG
Organism: Gopherus flavomarginatus; assembly: GCF_025201925.1. Lineage (NCBI taxonomy): Eukaryota > Metazoa > Chordata > Testudines > Testudinidae > Gopherus > Gopherus flavomarginatus. The sequence goes on from NC_066621.1 coordinate 64,366,781, forward strand.
AAGTCCTCAGTACCCCCTCCGTCCCTCCATGAGCGTCCGTTTGAATCTCTGGCTTCCCGTTACGCTTGTCATGCAGCACTGTGTAGCCTGTAGATTTTTTTTTCAAACGCTTTGGCATTTTGTCTTCTGTAATGGAGCTCTGATAGAACAGATTTGTTTCCCCATACAGTCCATGCTGGAGCTCTTTTTGGATTTGGGACTGCATTGCCACCCATGCTGATCAGAGCTCCATGCTGGGCAAACAGGAAATGAAAATCAAAATTTTGCGGGGCTTTTCCTGTTTACCTGGCCACTGCATCCGAGCTGAGATTGCTGTCCAGAGTGGTCACAGTGGTGCACTGTGGGATACCGCCCGGAGGCCAATACCGTCGATTTGCGGCCACACTAACGCTAATCCGATATGGTAATACCGATTTTAGTGCTACTCCTCTCGTTGGGGAGGAGTACAGAAACCGATATAAGGAGCACTTTATATCGATATAAAGGGCCTAACAGTGTGGACGGGTATAGCGTTAAATCGGTTTAATGCTGCTAAAATCGGTTTAAAAGCATAGTGTAGACCAGGCCTATGCCTGCTGCTGGCACCAGGTGATCCCCGGCTTGGAGCAATGCCGAGCTGCTGGACTTCATCTGCATTTTGGGGAAAGGAGGCTGTGCAGTCCCAGCTGCGCTCCAACCATCAGAATTATGATTCCTAAAGACAGATTTCTAGATGCATGATAGAAATGGGCCATGACTGGGACACACTGCGGTGCAGGGTAAAAGTGAAGGAGCTGTGTAATGCCTACCATAAGGCGCGGGAGGCAAACCGCTGCTCCAGTGTTGTGCCCACAAGCTGTTGGTTCTACAGAAAGCTGGATGACCTCACCTCCACTGGGAAGGCCCCTGTGGATATTTGGTTGGCTTGCATGCCAGTTGAGAGTGGACCGAGCCAGGAGGAGGCAATCTTGGATGAAGAGGGGGAGGGGGACCCAGAGGCAGAGGATGACTCAGAAGCCAGAGATGCATGCAGCCAGGAGCTCTTTTCTATCCTGGAGGAGCCTACCCAGTCACAGCAGTCAGATCTTGGCGAAGTGCAAACTGGAGAGGAGGCCCTGGTAAGTGAATCTTATTTTGGAAATTGCTGAAGCAAATTGTTGAGGGCAGGAGGATTGCAAAAAGCAGGCTTGGCTCCCACCACATGCCTAATCTGAGCAGTAGAACAGGCTGTTGATTGACTCCCTCGCTTCATGGGAATCTCCCTCAGAGATCTATGAACCGCTGCCGCAGGTTCTTTGGCAGACCTGCTTTGTTTCTTGCCCCATTAATGGTAACTTTCCTGCGCCACTTTGCCATGACGCAGGTAGGGGTGGGGGGTGACAACGTTGCTGCACACAGGTGAGCCGCATAGGGGCCAGGGCAGAAGCCTCCAGCTTGGAGAAGATTCGCCCCTGATTCCCTGCTCACCCTCAACAGTGAGATATTTTCCATAGTGATCACATCCTGTGGAAAGTGTGCAGACAGGAATGATTATCAGGCACACCCTACAGTGCTGGCTCTCCCCAAGTGCCCAAGAACCACATGCCCAGTGTAAAGCAGGGAACACTGATTTGCCTTGCCCCTGCGGCTACTCACCATTTTGTGGGTCTTGTGGCTTATGTGTGCTTTTCTGGGGTCAGCCAGTTAGTGACAGATGTGAGAGTACCGGCTGTGTTTTAAAGCACTGAAATAGTGTTGTCCGTGTTGCAAACAATACTGCTTCTGTAAAATGTTGCATTTAAACTTCACAGAGAGGCTCTTGGGAGCCCAGCCTCCCTCCTTCTTATCGGTGGCAGAACAGTTGCGAAGAATTAGGAACCCTTGAATGTGCTAATGGGTTTTGGGGTATGGAGGAAGAGCTGCTGTGCAGGACGCTGATCCTCCTATTGCGTGGGTTTCTGAGATTTTGTGTGGTCAATCAGCCCCTGAGTTGCTTGCTGAATTTGTAATTGGGTTTTAACTGACAGTGTTGAGCGTCTGGTTAAATATGTTCAGCTCTGACTTATGTTAACCCTGTCTGCTCTCATTTCCCCTCTTTTAAAATTTGATTCAAAATAAATGATCAGTTGCTAAAAGCCTCCTGGAAGAGAAGCTATAAATTGATGACACCTGATCAGAATTCTCTAACACATGGCTGAGCCAGCACGTTTCTCTTTCTACTGTCCCCCTACCTGCTGCTTCCATTCTTTATCTCTTAACCTCTGCCATCAATGGCAGCATCCATTTAAGTGATGCTAGGGTGCTGCTGTGCTGCAGTGTTCTTTACAACTACACTAGCTACACTACCTCCAGGCCCATATATATATATCAGCTTCAGGTTGCATCTATGGCATAGATTTGTGGATTCCTAGGCAGTGAGCCTTCCAATGAGGCAAACTGAGGTGGCCACCTCAGGTGCCAGACTGTGGGGGGGCACCATTAGGACCCAGAATGTAGAAAATTGTCTGCTGCTGGTGCATATGTATTTTCTCTGCTCTAGATGCACAGAGATGGTGAAGTGCTGTGCTGGAGGAAGGAGGGCACAAGAGACATAACAGGCAGGCAGGAGAAAAGGTGAGGGAATAACAGAAAGCAGCACGAGCACGAGCCTGGACTGATTAACACAGCTTCTCAGGGGGCTTCCTGTTTCCTGCTGCTTCCCTGAACCCACTTCAGGAGAACAGGCAGTCAACTGAAGTAGTAGGAGCCAGTTAGAGCCTTAAGACGCAGATATCTTCCCTCACTTAGGCCCTGCATCCAGCCTGCCTATTTGTCCCCTTCAATTGAGTGTTGAGAGCCACTATAGCTGGCACAGAACAGCAGTCATGAGTGAAAGAAGAAAACACCCCCCTGGGGCAGCATTCACAAAAAGAAAGAAAGCAGGAAGCTCTCCTGAGATACATAGACACAAATGTTCACGGTGAGCCTTCCGGCCCCAGCGAGGATGTGAGTGGTGAGGAGATGCCTGATTTTCAGAGTGCAGGTGACCTGACAGCTACTGCAGCATCCATATCTCCATCTCAAATGAATGTAACCATGCACATTCCTGAAGAAAAGTGTAGATCAGAGAAGAGTGAGCTGGAGGCGCAAGAAACAGCTGCTGCTGAGTTTAGCTCCTTAAGTCTAGATGATCCAGGACTGTGGACCAACTTGAGCAGTAGCCTGAGGGACTGCATGGGCCACAGCAAGTGAAAAACTTCATATTTCCCAAAGACAATGAAAATAGAAGTTTCCATCCAACACATTACTGGCGTGAAATCCCCAATGGTGACAAAGTGGAGAGGCCATGGCTTATGTACCCAAAACCCCGAGAATGCTGCATACTGTTTTTGTTGCAAACTCTTCCAGTCTACTGTTCCAGCCACATTGGGTTCTACAGGAACAAAGGACTGGAAAAATCTGTCTAGAAATCACCAGAGAGCATTCCATAGGTGGAAAGAGCTTGAGATGAGACTAAGCCCTGGTCTACACTATGAGTTGAGGCTGAATTTACCAGCATTAGATTGATTTAACCCTGCACCTATCCACGTGACGAAGCCATTTTTGTCGACTGAAAGGGCTCTTAAAATCGATTTCTGTACTCCTCCCCTACGAGGGGATTAGGGCTGAAATTGACCCTGCTGGGTAGAATTTTGGGTAGTGTGGACACAATTCAATGGTATTGGCCTCCGGGAGCTACCCCAGAGTGCTCCATTGTGACCGCTCTGGACAGCATTCTCAACTCAGATGCACTGGCCAGGTAGACAGGAATTTCATTTCCTGTTTGGCCAGCATAGCAAGCTGATCAGCATAGGTGACCATGGAGTTCCAGAATCGCAAAAGAGCTCCAGCATGGACTGAATGGGAGGTACTGCATCAGATCGCTGTATGGGGAGATGAATCTGTGCTATCCAAACTCCGTTCCAAAAGAAAAAATGCTGGAATATTTGAAAAAATCTCCAAGGGCATGAAGAACAGAGGTTATAACAGGGACCCGCAGCAGAACCAGAGAGGCAAACAGCCGCTCCGGGTCAAAGCCCCAGACATGTCACTTCTATGATGAGTTGCATGCCATTCTAGGGGCTGCCTCTACAACTACCCCACCCCTGTGCTTCCCTCCTCCCCCACCCTTCCTGGGCTACCTTTGCAGTTATCCCACCATTTGTGTGATGAATTAATAAAGAATGCATGAATTTGAAACAACAATTACTTTATTGCCTCTGTAAGCGGAGATCAAAGTGGGGAGAGGAGGGCAGTTGGCTTACAAGGAATTAGAGTGAACCAAGGGGGCAGGTTTTCATCAAGGAGAAACAAACAGAACTTTCACACCGTAGCCTGGCCAGTCATGAAACTGGTATTCAAAGCTTCTCTTATGCACAGCATGCTCTGCTGTGGTCTTCTAACTGCCCTGGTGTCTGGCTGTGCATAATCAGTGGCCAGGCAATTTGCTTCAACCTCCCATCCCACCATAAACATCTCCCCCTTACTCTCACAGATATTGTGGAGCACACAGCAAGCAGTAATAACGATGGGAATATTGGTTTCACTGAGGACTAACTGAGTCAGTAAACTGTGCCAGCAAGCTTTTAAACATCCAAAGGCACGTTCTACCACCATTATGCACTTGCTCAGCCTATAGTTGAACTGTTCCTTAATACTGTCCAGGCTTCATGAGCCATGGGAGCAAGAGATAGGCTGGAGTAGGTGTGATCGCACGGTGGTGCCGACTGGGAGAGCAGCCTGAGGCAGAAGCCTCCAGCTGGCATGATATTCCAGACAGGACTGAATCTCCATTAGACTAAACTTAAAGAAGAGAATGACTTGTAGTCATTCCCATTTTTGTCCAGGCGCCCCCAACCAACCTCACCGAGGCTGGCCAGGAGCACCCATGTCTGCCCAGGCGCCCCCAACCAACCTAACTGAGGTCAGCCAGGAGCACCCACGGGACGATGACAACAGCTAGCAGTCATATTGCACAATCTGCCATCTGCAGTCATATTGCAGTCATATTGCACTGTCTGCCATCCGCAAGGCATGTACCCAGAACCACCCATGACAATGTTTTTGCCCCTTCAGGCATTGGGAATGCAACCCAGAATTCCAAAGGTGGCGGAGACTGCGGGAACTGTGGGATAGCTACCACAGTGCAATGCTTTAACGCTAGCCTCAGTACTGTGGACGCACACCACCGACTTATTGCACTTAGTGGACACACACACAATCGACTGTATCAAATCAAATTCTAAAAAATCAATTTCTATTAAATTGACCTAATTTCATAGTGTAGACATACCCTAAAGTTAAAGGCCACATAGATGATCAGCATCAAGAGAAGATTGCATCAGAGTCCCTTTACTGGCAAAATGTTCTGAAAAGGCTCATTGCCATTGTGAGAATGCTAGCTACCCAAAACCTAGCACTGCATGGCACTTCGGATCAGCTGTATGTGCCAAACAGTGGAAACTTCCTTAAAATTGTTGAGTTTGATGCTGTATTCCAGAAGCATCTACGAAGAGTCACCATCCAAGAAATGTACACACATCACTACCTTTGAAAAACAATTCAAAATGAGATCACACAGTTAATGGCAACAAAAATCAAACAAAAGATTGCGGCAGATCTGAAGTCAGCAAGATATTACTCTGTTATTTTGGACTGCACATCTGACATCAGCCATACAGAACAAATGACTTTAATGGTGCGTTTTGTAACAACAGAACCTAGTGAAAATGTCCATGCAGTGATGACTGTCAGAGAGCATTTTCTAGAATTTATTGACATTGATGATACTACAGGAGCTGATAAGACAAATGTGCTTCTTAAAAAGCTGGAAGATACGGTAATTGCGATAGCTGACATGAAAGGTCAAGGCTATGATAATGGTGCCAGCACGAGAGGAAAGAACAGAGGAGTGCAGACACGGATCCGAGAGTTAAACCCTCGAGCTTTTTTTGTCCCATGCAGTTCTCATTCATTGAACTTGGTGGTCAGTGATGCAGCATCAGCTTCTAGTAAAGCTGCTGATTTTTTTAATGTAATTAAAGCATCTATGTATTTTTCTCTGAATCAACTCATCGATGGCAAATTTTGAAGGAACATCTGGGAACATCCTCTCTGACACTGAAACCACTGAGTGGTTTCTGACACTGAAACCACAATGGGAAAGTCGAGTGGAGGCGAAAAAGCCTATCAAACACCAAATTGGGAAGACAGATGATGCCACAGTTGTCATTATGGAGGATAATGCTATGACAGGAACTGTTCGTGGGAGAGCAGTGGCAGAGGGAAATAGAATCACCAGAAACATGCATAAGTTCAAATTTCTGTGTGGCTTAGTGTTGTGGCATGACATACTGTTTGAAATAAATGTTGTAAGCAAGAGACTCTAAGGTCTTGATCTTGATATATCTGGAGTAATGGAACAACTGGACAAAGCAAAGTCATACCTACAGTCTTACCAGTCAGAGGAGGGATTTCAAAATGTTCTGAAGAGTGCACAGAAGTTGGCAGAGGAACTTCACACTGAAGCTATTTTCCCACCCATTCAAGAATACAAGAGTCACTGAAGAAGACAACATTTTGATTACAAGGCACAGGATAATCTCTTAAGAGACTCCAAACAACAATTCAAAGTTGAATTCTTTAACCAGATGTTAGATTGCGCACTACAGTCAGTTGAACGTTTCATGCAGCTCACGGAACACAGCAGTATATTTGGGATATGGTATGATATTCCAAAACTCCTCACTATACCTGAAGAAGACCTACACCAGCAATGCAGGGCACTAGAGCCAGTGTTGACACACGGTGATATGCACAATATTGATGTGAGTGATTTAGGTGATGAACTGAAAGCCCTTTCAAGATACATTTCAGCAGGATCAACTCCAAAGGCTGTTCTGGAATATATGTGCACAAATAAGATGACCATCCTCTTTCCAAATGCTTTTGTTGCTCTGCGCATACTTCTAACACTTCCTGTAACAGTTGCCAGTGGAGAACACAGCTTCTCCAAGCTGAAGTTAATAAAAACACATCTATGCTCTACAATGACACAGGAGAGGCTGGTTGGCCTTGAAACCATCTCAAGAGAGCATGAGCTGGCTCTTCAGGACCTTCAGGAAGCAGTTCAAATCTTTGCAACCAAGAAGGCACAGAAAGTACCACTTTGATTATTCAAACAGATACAAATGTCAGTGTTTACTATGCAGACAAGAAGAGTTACATTTGCTGTTCAGGCGTTTGAAAGTTAAGTGTTAGTTAAAAATTTTGAATAAGGCATTTTAAGTTGTAAGTTCTCCTTTATTGGAGTAGGTAGCAGAGCAGTGCCATGAAAGGTGTAGAACAGGAAGAAGGCAGAATTGAGACCTTTCAAAGTTTTGGCCCAAGCAAAGGAGCATCATTTGAGCTCCCAGCCTCAGGTGCCAAAATGTTGTGGGCCGGCCCTGATATAAGCAGGCATGGAAAGTGGATGATGGAGCCATGCCTCTGTACCATGCATCAGATTCACCAGCTAGTGCTTCTGAGTTGTTGCAGTGGGGAAGTAATTAGTGTCAATGATAGGATGACTGCAGTTAAGTCACCGTCCCTCTGCCTTGGAGCAAGGGAAGAACCAACTAGGAACCAGATTGCAAGTCAGTCAGTTTCCTGGTTGGTTTCTGGAACCTCCTGCCCTGAGCCACAGTAGAGCTCTGGATTAATAATACATAACTACAACAAAAATGTGTCCATTGCTCAGCATGCCTATGAAAGCTAGGGAAGAGTCAAAAAAGAATAAAATTTGAAAACTAAAATAACCAGAGCATTGACAGTACATAGTAGATCTGAAATCCTAAATCTCTAAAGAAACCTGATGGAGAAGGAAGACTGATGGCTCTGATTTCTTGTAGGGATTAAAGATTAAAAATAGCTTGAGGCATTTCAAGTAAGTACAGTACGTGAAATTCAATGGGAAGAATAAATTCAAGTTTGGCTCCAGGTATTGAAACTGAATCTACAGAGTAGAGATCTTTCAGAAAATCTGATGAATTCTACAGCTATTTAAACACTTTCCATAAACTCAACTGAAAAGCAGTAGAGTTAGAAGTCTCCAGACTATTTAATAATTCAACAAATGTTGGTTTGAAGTGGCTTTTTTTCACCTGGCTAGATAAATGTTTTAAGTTTTAAAGATATAACCTTGTGCAAATATGAATGTGACAAAACCTAGGTCTTTGAGTAACTTAACAGCTGCCCACTGTGCAAAGTGACACCAGCTGAGGCCACCTTAACATAGCTGCCTTAGGGTCACAGCTACAGAAGAAGCTCTTGCTTGCATGGTAAAACTGCTGCCTATTAACTGCTAATATTTTCTGCAGTTACACCTGTGATGTCTCATTAAAATCACTGGGATTGTATGGTGGAATTGAGGGCCAGGTTTGACTTGTTATAATGCAATATTGGAGGCTGCCAGCAGATGGCATTTTGCTTCATTTCTGTATAGATTAGGGAAGGACTGTCCTGGAGAACAGGGTAAGGAGGAGGTGGGAAACAAAATGAGAGAAAAAGATGCTGACTATAGAATTAACTACATCTTGTTTCTGTAAAATCTTGATTATCTAGTAGAGCATGGAACTAAAACTCAGTCTAACCTTATTATTTCTATTAATTTGTGACTGTACGTGGTGTGGGGAGGGAAGTGTTTCTCTTGTATCTTCACACACTGCCAGTTACAGGACTGCTCTATAAGAGAAACGTGTATGTACACATATGTAAATAGCAAAGTGCCCACCATAGATCGTCTCCAAAAATATGCAGCATTGCTCCTGGGTAAAGCTGAATTGGAACCAAATTTTTCATTTTGTGGGAAATCCTGAGAGTTTAAACAACAACAGTTGAGTTCAGGATCCTGACAAAAGGAAGAAAGGAGAGTAGCAAAATACGGACTCCGGACTTCAGAAAAGCAGACTTAAACTCCCTTAGGGAACTGATGGGCAGGAGGGGGAAAGAAGTCCAGGAGAGCTAGCTGTATTTTAAAGAAGCCTTATTGAGAGTGCAGGAAGAAACCATCCCAATGTGCAGAAAGAATAGCAAATATGGAAGGCGACCAGCTTGGCTTAACAGCGAAATCTTCGGTGAGCTTAAACTAAAAAAGGAAGCTTACAAGAAGCGGAAATTTGAACAGATGACTAGGGAGGAGTATAAAAATATCGCTAGAGCATGCAGGGGTGTAATCAGGAAAGCCAAGGCATGATTGGAGTTGCAGATAGCAAGGGATGTTGAGGGTAACAAGAAGGGTATCTACGGGTCTGTTAGCAACAAGAAGAAAGTCAGGGAAAGTGGGGGACCCTTAATGAATGGGGGAGGCAACATAGTGACAGATGATGTGGAAAAAGCTGAAGTACTCAATGATTTTTTTGCCTTGGTCTTCACAGACAAGGTCAGCTCCCAGACTGCTGCGCTGGGCATACAGTATGGGGAGGAAGTGAGCAGCCTTCAGTGGTGAAAGAACAGGTTAAGGACTATTTAGAAAAGCTGGACACGTGCAAGTCCATGGGTCCAGATCTAATGCATCCAAGGATGCTGAGGGAGTTGGCTGATGTGATTGCAGAGCCATTGGCCATTACCTTCAAAAATTCGTGGCAATCGGGAGAGGTCTTGGATAATTGGAAAAAGGCAAATATAGTGCCCATATTTAAAAAAGGGAAGAAAGAGAACCCGGGGAACTACAGACCGGTCACCCTCACTTCAGTCCCCAGCAAAATCATGGAGCAGGTCTTCAAGGAATCCATTTTGAAGCACTTGGAGGAGAGGAAGGTGATGATCAGGAACAGTCAACATGGATTCACCAAGGGCGAGTTATGTCTGACTAACCTGATTGCCTTCTATGATGAGATAACTGGCTCTGTGGATATGGGGAAAGCGGTGAATGTGATATATCTTTTGATATGGTCTCCCACAGTATTCTTGCCAGCAAGTTAAAGAAGTATGGATTGGATGAATGGACTATAAGGTGGACAGAAAGCTGGCTAGATTGTTGGGCTAAACAGGTGGTGATCAACGGCTCAATGTCTAGTTGGCAGCCGGTATCAAGCAGAGTGCCCCAGAGGTCGGTCCTGGGGCTAGCTTTGTTCAACATCTTTATTAACGATCTGGATGATGGGATGAATTGCACTTGCAGCAAGTTTGCAGATGACACTAAACTTGGGGGAGAGGTAGATATGCTGGAGGGTAGAGATAGGGTCCAGAGTGATCTAAAAAAATTGGAGGATTAGGCCAAAAGAAATCTGATGAGGTTCAACAAGGACAAGTGCAGAGTCCTGCATTTAGGAAGGAAGAATCCCATGCACTGCTACAGACTGGGGACAGACTGGCTAAGCAGTAGTTTTGCAGAAAAGCTGCTGGGGATTACAGTGGATGAGAAGCTGGATATGAGTCAGCAGTGTGCCCTTGTTGCCAAGAAGGCCAATGGCATATTGGGCTGTATTAGTAGGAGCATTGCCAGCAGATTGAGGAAAGTGATTATTCCCCTCTGTTCAGCACTGGTGAGGCCACACCTGGAATACTGTGTCCAGTTTTGGTCCCCCCACTACAGAAGGGATGTGGACAAATTGGAGAGAGCCCTGTAGAGGGCAACAAAAATGATTAGGGGGCTGGGGCACATAACTTATGAGGAGAGGCTGAGGGAACTGGGGTATTTAGTCTGCAGAAGAGAAGAGTGAGGGGGGATTTGACAGCAGCCTTTAACTACCTGAAGGGAAGTTCCAAAGAGAATGGAGCTAGGCTGTTCTCAGTGGTGGCAGATGACAGAACAAGCAATGGTCTCAAATTGCAGTGGGGGAGGTCTAGGTTGGATATTAGGAAACACTATTTCGCTAGGAGGGTGATGAAGCACTGGAATGGGTTACCTAGGAGGTGGTGGAATCTCCTTCCTTAAAGGTTTTTAAGGCCCAGCTTGACAGAGCCCTGACTGGGATGATTTAGTTGGTGTTGTTCCTTCTTTGAGCAGGGGATTGGACTAGATGACCTCCTAAGGTCTCTTCCAACCCTAATATTCTCTAGTTCTATGATTCTAATGCAAGAAATCTCTTAGAAAACAGAACCAAAAAAAAAAAAACAACCCACAAAATAAAATTTTGGGGTTTTTTTTCATTTAGGATTGATCAAAACATTTTGTTTTGATAAAATAAAAAACATGTTGTTCTTATTTTTATTTTTTATTTTATATGATATATAGAATTTTAAAAGCATGAAAAATAATTTTGAAACAGAAAATCGAAATGGTCCATTCTGAAAAGGTCAAAATGGAATGTTTCAGCCTTCTCAAAATGCTTTCCCCCCCCAAACTAGCTTTCATCAAAACTGTCACATTTACATTAAATATTTTGCTTTCGACAGATTGGCATTTTCTGATGGAAAAAGTTCTGTCCGAAAATTTCTGACCAGCTCTACACCTGGTTTTTGTAAGACCAATAAAACTTCTTGTTCTGCATTGGAAATAGCTTCTTTTTCAGGACTCTTTACATGCAACAGCTCTCAACTGCCACTACCATTAACCCATTCCTAAGCCCCATTATAAATTGCTTAAACACTTGATTGCTTAAACACTTGATTGACCAAATTAATCTTATTTCTGAGCAAAATTGTTCAAATACATGTCTTTAGAGGTGAAAGGCTGCTGAAGTAATCAGTTGCACCAGTTTGTCACCATTAGCTCTGGACCAGGGCTGCAGATCCAAAGCGTGGTAGTGCTTGGATCTCATGTTTCTGGTCCTGACCATTACAGACGTTGAGGCTAGCTACATAGTTTGGATTTGGATGTCTTCATCCTCAAAGTACAGGGGTATTTACGTCTGAGGTTTAGATTCAGACCCATCCGTATTATTATTATAGTTGTTGTTGTTACTACTATTAAATATTTTTATTATGGTACTGCCCAGATGACCCTGTCAGGTTTGGGGCTCAGTGTTTTAGGTGCTGTAGAAACACGCACACAGACATAGTCCCTGCCCCATAGAATTTACAGTTTAAAGAACTAGTTTAGCAAAGTACTTAAACTCATGCTTAAATTGATCACTATTCAACCTCACCACTTAAGCCCATACTTAAATCCCTTTGAAATCAATGGGTTAATGCTATTATCTTTCTTAACTATTGCATAACATAATTATAACTTGCAAATTTATCTATGCTATAGCCATGTGGAGTGCTAATTGCTAATCAGAGTAATTTACATTTCATTTCTAATCAACCTCTCCTAACATGATTAACAAAACAATGAGATAAAAAAGAAAGCACAAAACCAACAGGCAAAATCCAGTCTTGGAAAAATAAGCCTGCTTAAAAACGTGAAAACTATAGAAAGAACACTTTGCAGTGCAATTAGCCAACAATGTGACAACAACTGCAGCTGCTGTGCTAAGCGTGAAGGCTAATTAAATGTTTTCCTCTCCACACTGGGTTGATCCTTAAGAAATCAGGCGGATTCAAGTATCTCCAATTTTTCAGACTTTTTTCTTTTCCCTGACATGATATCATGCATTCCCCAAGGACTTTGTTTAACCTTTTTGGTACTTTTGATTAAGGAAGCACAGGTAAAAACAAACAGTCCCTCACAAATAAACAGTGATCACTGGGACTTGATTCTTATGGCTTGGGATGGCGAACCACAGCCAGTGGGAGCCACGGTCGGCCGAACCTGCCAACTCAGCAGGTAAATAAACTAGCCCCAGCGAGCTGCGTGCCAGAGGCTGCCGACCCCTGAGGTAGAACATAATGATTTACAAGTCTACCTTTTCACTAGCCAATTCACGCCTGCAAAACGGATAGTTAAATGCCTATAAGTCCACTTCAACAATTGATTGCTCCAGTGACACTGAAGATTGGCTGGTTTTAAATGTGTCCCTAAATACAGTGTCGGTTTAATATTGGCTATGTCCTCTGTCATGAGACTGTATCTTCTATTGGCAGAACTCTATTGGTGTTTTCGGTCTCTAACAGCTGTAATTCTGTAAAACAGAGATAGGTCAAGATCTTAACATCTCTGGGGTTTGAATTAAAATCTGGAGCAAGAGACATATTTTGTTCCTGGTTTCTCTCTGTTTGTTAAACCAAAATCCCAGGCTCAACCATTCTAAACCTTGGAGCATTTAAAATCCAGATCAGAGATCTGCAGCTCAAGCCCATCATTTCTGTATACAAAGCACTTGCAAAATGAATTTTTTTTTAAATGGGCTAAAATTTGATGCCTCACTGAAGGTTTCTCTAATTACCACAGGCAGAGTTGGATGGTTTGCTGTCAGCACCTCTAGTCATAAACTGAGGGAAAGAGGCTGTTATATAGTGGATTAAACCTGGCACTCGGAGCAGGAGCTCCCCAGTTCCAGTCTCACCTCCTACTAACTCACTGTGATGTCTTGGTGCTCTTCCAAGTTACTTACCCTCTCTAGATCTGTTTCTCCTTCTGCAAATTGGGGATAATATTTACTAACGTCCCTCAAAGAATGTTTTGGATTAGTTCATGTTTGTACAGAGCTTTAAAAGTGGAAATGCCAAACGTGAACTATAAAAATATCACATATTATTAGTTCCTCTGGAAAGCTTTGCTCCTAGGAAAGAACTTGCTGGGTGTGTCCCAGTGGGGTAATATTCTTCCCCAAAGTGCACGTTTCTCATAGCATATGAGTAGGGCAGGTAATTTGCGGGATAACCTTTAGAAAAGTCCCTTTTGTTTGGGATGTGAATGCAAATTTTTAATTTCAGGAAGCGTGGCAGATTTCCAGTTACACTTCAAAAACATACACTTGTAACTATTTTCCATAAATAGAACCCACAGACATAATTCAGATCTCAGTTTCTTCCACACACAGTGGAAGGAATCTGTAAATATATTGTTCTCACTTACCTTTAATTATAATTATTATTTATATGTATTGTGATTGTGTCCAGGGGTTGCAATCATGAATCAGGACCCCGGTCCTAGACATAACTATACAAACACATAACAAAAGATAATACAGAGCTTGCAATCTAAGAAGACCAGGGATACGAGGTGGATACAACAGACAGAGGGAGCACCTGGTAACAATTAGTTGATAAGAATGGTAAGCAGAAGTCACAGCACATCAGATGACTAATTACAGAGCTGAGTTTTAAGGAGGGATGAGGAGGGTCTTTGTGGATGCTTATGAGGAACTCCTTCCATGTGTGAATGTGCATAGGTGCTCTTCCATACTAGAATTTAAAATATATTTACAGACACTGAATATCTAACATACAAATGTACTTACCATACCCAGGTCTCAAAATTAACTATATTTGGAAGCTGAAAAGATACCACCAGTGTCATGAGCTCTCTCTTGCCACAGCAATTTATTACATCATTTAGAAGTTTTCTAAGTCAAGGTGCAATTGGAGACAGTATTGCTTTATCAAATGGCTGTACCATGAAAAATATCTGGCATTTAACACTAAAGCAGGCAGATAGTGAAGAGGGAGGCAATGCTATTAGATCATACAAGAGACCATTCCTGTTGTGCCCAACTCCTGGAGTTATACTAGCTTCTTTTAGGATTCATCTGTCCAGTAGGAAAACTGCTTAACAAAGCCAAATAGGCAAGTGCATTGTAATACGTTGCAATTGTATGTCCAGGGAGATAGAGATTTACTACTTTCATACCTGCTAAACTTGAAGCACCAAGAGTTTAAGGTAAGAACATTCAGACATGCGCACTAGTTTTGTGTGCCCATCTTGAAACACCCATGGCCTGCTCCCACTGATCTCAGCAGAAGATGTGGGTACTCGGCACATTTGAAAATCACGTCCTAGGTATCTAAAGTTTGGCATCCAAAACCTCTTTTGAAAAAGCTAGCAGAGCTGGGAGTAGAAGTGAGGAAGTCACAGCTCCCATTTATTCCCCTCCTCTAAGTGGAAATCATCACTCCCCAGTTCTAATTTTTGTTTTGTTCTTAAAGAAAGAAGATAGTGGAAGGATCTGCTACATAGCAGGGTGACAGAGGTAAAGCCTATACATAACAAAAACAAATCATTATGAAACAAAATGTTCACAGTAGAAACTGGTTCATCTAAGATTTGCAATCTTTCTGTCTGCCTGTGTAGCAGCATGGTCATGTTTAGTAGGGTATTTCCTTGAAAAGAGTTTTTTATTCTCTGGTACACACCATGTTAATAAATGGGTATTTAGTATTTCATGGAGAAGGTGATTCTCATCTATCCAGAGTGCTGTAACATGGGGTTTCATGTCTTGTGCAGATAAATTAATTATTTTATTTTATAGTTTAATATGTTACCCGCTTTTTCCTGAGGCCATATGCTACTCCTGAGGAAATATTAATTTGAGGATAGCACTGTATGTGGGGAGTGTGTGTGTGTGTGGGGGGGTCAATGAACAATCATGCCCTCTTCAAAACATGTCACTAGTCTGTGAACATTAAAAAAAATCTTTTGAATACAAACTTCAGAGGCTACTGAGAGCATTAGTTCGACCTGTTAACTCAGAACTAAAACTAGAGATGACAGCAACCCCTTTTCCTCCATCCTAACAGTCAGAAATCAGACTAACTTGCTCGATAGATGTACAAAAAGCAAATCAAACTTGCTTTCATGTTCATTTAAAGCTGACCCACTTAATTACGTCTTCCATTAAAGAACCCGCTGCTGGTGCCTATAAGGCAATCCCTTCTGCTTCCCTCTGGCTGGAAAAAGCAGTGTGACACAAGAGATTCAGTTTTATACTCAGAGGGACTATGATTAGAAGAACAGTCATTTGAATATCAGATTGTTCTCTGCTTAGAGGCAGTGCTCACCACAGATTTCTTCTGTGTGCTGTGGAAGTGCTTTAAGCTACCATATGCATATCCAACCCTGCTAACCTAATGTATATGATGCTATTAGAAAACAATCTTATAGTCTGGGATCGTACTGCATTCTGGAAGGAAAAGAATTGAAGCTACTGTGCTTCAGTGGAATTGTAAATCTTCAGCCTTGTTTGAGAATAGCAAGTAGACACATTGATGACGTGGTCTCAGGGTGGATAAAAATCAGTGATTTAAAAAAAAATCAGATTTTTAAAATTTAAATTCAATTTTTTTGATAAAATGCTTTTTGAGGGAAAAAACCTATCTAAATATAGTTTTAATTAAGATACATTATAGCTGAAATATATTTTATCATGGAATAGGGATTATAAATTCTAATTCTATAGTATTAGACAATATATTCATGTAATGTTTAAGAAAAGTTTTGTAAATGAGTTCTAATAGTTCATGGATTAGGGACCCAATTTTATGGGGCTCCAGGGGCTTCTATATAGATTACTTAGGTTAATCTTTCTATCTACCCTATGGGACTCAGTGCTCAGTCTAGAAGATACCATCAGAGATGCTTAGTTTTGCAGTTCTCAAACTGTGGATTTGTGTCTCCACAGAAAACATGCTTGTTAACAGCAAAAATGTTTTTAAATAAATAAATAAATAAATAAATAAATAAATAATATAGAGAGGTGAGAAATAATAGACCTCAACCCTTTTGTCCCTCTGCAAATTTGTGTACACAGAGTCTCTCTAAAAGTGCACAGTTTCAAAAAGTTCAACGAATAGAAGATTGTTGGAATAGTTCTGGACAAAGAGAGGAAGACTGGAATAAATGTAAGAAGGAAGGGACAGGCAGTAGAAACAAAAGTGAAATTGTTTGAGCAGCATATTCCAGAAGACTTGAAGTCTTTCTGATTGTAGCCTTCATCGATTTGAGATCTATCATACCATTCTCTCACTAGACGGGAAAACCTATAATGGCAGCAGGCCGTAAAAGAGACCCAGTTCGGGAATAAGAACTATGCAAGAAATATATGTTTGCTGATGATGTTTTAAAGAAAGTCACACCAGTGAACTGGTGGAAGTCACTTAAGCACTTGGATTCAGAGACTGTTGAAGTGATAATCTCACTTTTAACAGCAGTATCTTCTTCTCTTGGTATAGAAAGAATATTTTCTTCCTTTGGACTAATTAATTCCAAATTGAGAAATCGTTTGGGACCTGAAAAAGCAGGAAAGCTTGTTTTTCTTTTCCAGGTTATGAACAAACAGGAAAATGAAGGCGAAGACGATTGAGTTAGCTACAGATGCCAATATTTTAAATTTCTCATCTTGATCTGGCTGACATTGTCGCTTTTAATTTTTGTAATTTTTAAAAAATATTTCATTTAACTATTTTAGTTAAAAGCAATTTTAACAAAAACAAACCTGATTTTAAAAATCTTGAATGTTTAAGTAAATTCAAAAATTTATATGCTTGTTTTGTTAAAATGTTTTATGTTTGCTGTTGAAGAAAAGAAATGCAGAATACATAACGTTGTTGTTTTAGTTAAGTAAAACAATTTAAATGTCCGTCTGGTGATGTTCTCCTCCTAATACAGCATGGCAAGAAAATCCTCCAAATATTAATGATTAACCTGTTGAACTGGATATAGTTCACCTCCCAATAACTTCATAAATATCTGTTTCAGTTACCTTTGGTAATGAAATAACCAAACAATCATTCATTTTCTGATATAACTATAAAACTAATCCAAAACGTTTTCAAAATAAATCACTTTAAAAATGTATAGTGTGTACCTTCTAAAAATGAAACCTACATCTATCTCTGAGTTGTGAAGAATATGTATTAAGGTTATAGTAACCAACAAGAATTCACTTTTATGTAGAAATTAATGATGAAATTGAGTCTTTGTGTCTAGTGATTTAAATGATTTAAATCAATTGATTTAAATCAAATCCACCCTGCATGATCTAATGGGGGAATGGCTTTTTTGTGGTGAAGCTGACTTATTTCATGTATAATCTGCAATATTCACCTGAAATAGACCATTTTGTTAGGTATTCAGTAAAGTCTGATTTGATGCACTATGTTACAGTAATGTATCAAATTGGATTAGAATATAATAAAATAGGGAATAATGTAAGATAATGGGACATGGGATGCCCGGCTATATAATGTAATGTGATAAAAATGTATAGTGTGTTCCTTCTAAAAATGAAACCTGCATCTATCTCTGAGTTGTGAAGAATATGTATTAAAGTTATAGCAACCAACAAGAATTTACTTTTATGTAGAAATCCTTGATGAAATCAAGTCTTTGTGACTAGTGATTTAAATGGTTTAAATCAAATCCACCCTGCATGGTCTAATGGGGGAATCGAATGGCTTTGTTTGTGGAGAAGCTGACTTATTTCATGTATAATCTGCAATATTCACTTGAAATAGACCATTTTGTTAGGTATTCAGTAAAGTCTGATTTGATGCACTATGTTACAATAATGTATCAAATTGGATTAGAATATAATAAAATAGGAAATAATGTAAGATAATGGGATGTGGGATATATAATGTAATGAGATGCATCAGGAACTGAAGTAGATGCACTTTTGCTCAGATACAATACCAGAACTGTGGGTAACTTGGCAGGTTTGGTTGTATAATGCTTACTTCTGTTCTTTTACTGGATTCTTTGATGATTTACACCCTGTGACAGTCCACTGATTTCAGTGGGGTTACACTGGGTGTAAATCATAGTGGTATTTGGTCCCTTTTAAGTTTGATGTTTGAAAAACGAAGAAACTCTAAGTTCAACTGCTGCCAAGGTTGATGCAATTCCTGCTCACAACCATTAATCAACTCAGGTTTTTTGTAACTCAGCCCAGTTTTGCTTCAAAGGTTCCTGAACCTTGTCCTGTGAAATCAGGTGAGTTTTCTACAGCAATGTTGAGTTCCCAATGGGATTTGAGATTTTGCTGCCAGTCTATCTGGCAGCTAGGAGATGCAGATAAAAGAGTGAATTCAGATTTGCTGGAACTCCGTACAAGTTCTTGAATTATGCTGGGTTAGTTTGTCAATATTTAATGTGTTAAGTCTAACCTTTTGAATTTTTGGAAATGTTAATTGGAGAAACAAGTACTACAGAACATCATTTATCTGAATCTGTTATCTGGAAACCAATAGTACCTGAAATTGGGTTATGTTTCTCTGTGCATCATTTACATTGAAAAGCCCCTGTTTATCAGAATGAATTCCATGTCCTTTGTTCTGTTTGGATCAATGTATTCTACTGTACTCTGAAATGCACCTTGTCTAAAACTCTAAGGACTATAGAAAGACCCATACCTCATCACCCATGCAGAACATGTGGAACAAAAGAGTTTTAAAAATTTGAACTCTAACACAATAGAAATATTGGGAAGGGATGGGGAGAGGCACACATTTCTTTCATGTAAATTTGCACATGCCTGGGGGGGAGGCATATGCAAGAGCAGGACCTAGAGGGGCTGGAACGGGCCTGGGAGCAAGTAGGAACCCCCAGGACCCTCCTTCCCAGCCTGGAGCCAGCTGCTTACCTCCAACCTTTCTGGACAAACCTCATTCCCTCTCCTATTCCTCTACCCCACCATTTGGATGGAGCTTCTGTCCCATTCCATCTGTCCCCCCTGTTCTCCCCACCAGGGTATCCAATGCTAACTGTGAACTTCACAGATAAGAGAGTTTAAGATAAAGACAGCCAGTGTGAATGCAAACATTTCAAAAACAAAATCAAGAAAAAATTAATTTAGTCCTTTTAGCTCTATGGCCAATAACATGGCACATTAGCAGGTTATAGATTAGAAAGATTAAAGTGCTGACTCAGGAAAGCATCCCTGTTTAGAACAGCATTTAGCACATGCTTAACTTGAACTATGTGCATAAATCCCACGGAAGTCAAAAGGAATTTTAAGTAAGGGTGCTGGGACAATTTGTACAGTGGGGGCTCCTGAGAGCCATTGAACCAAACAGTAAATCCCTATATGATGGAAACAGTCAACCTGTGAAACCCTTTGCCAGAGAAGGCCAAGATCATAGCAGGGTTCAAAAAGAACTAGATAAATTCATGGAGGATAGGTCCATCAACGGCTATTAGCCAGGATGAGCAGGGATGGTGCCCGTAGCCTCTGTTTGCCAGAAGCTGGGAATGAGCAACAGGGAATGGATCACTGGATGATTACCTGTTCTGTTCATTCCCTCTGGGGCACCTGGTGCTGGCCACTGTCGGAAGACAGGATACTGGGCTAGATGGACCTTTGGTTTGACTCAGTATGACCGTTCTTATGTTCTTAAACCACTTCAAGCCAGGGGATACAGCAGCATCCTTAGTTCCAGCACCTATGACTTTAAGCACACTCTTAAATGCTTTTTAGATTGGGGCCTAAATGACTTACACTCTTTTGCTGTTATTAACTTACTGACACTAAAAGGTAGAATCTGCAAGGCTACAGTTCCATAAAACATATGAAATATTTATTGGCTTCTGGAACCATGGGGCTCTGAAATGCATGGGGTCTTTTTTTCCACTGGAGAATGCTGAAGTCCCATTAATACTTATGGGAGGTTTGCCTATGCCATGAGAGAAGTATAAAGCCCCTGACCTCTGAAAGTACTGTCTGTTTTGCAGCCGGTGCCTAGAGAGGGTTCCTATGTAGGCTCCTATACCAAAGGTTGTCAAGAGAGCAGGAATATTAGTAGATTATAGTAAAGATGTTCCCCTGCTTCTTTTTAAATAAAGTTCCCTTCAGAAAATGCCCTTAGCAGCACAGCACTACACAAATGTAGTACCTGCAACCTGCCTCCTGGAATGTAAACTGAGACGGTCCTTGTGTGGATTTGAGTTTTCATATCCTGCATGACATCTGCAAACTTTCCTCTCATTTTAGGCTGTGGCTACTAACTGTTGGTGCTAGGTTTGTTTGTAGGTGCAAGGTTAGCTGACTTTGTCAGAATGACTTCCTATGGGACGTTGACGGAAGCCGTGCAAAAGTCTTCAGTTTCCAAACTGAGGCCAAAAGCATCCTAGAATACATGTGGAAAATAATGCAAATCACAGAAAAGTAGAGCGAGAAAAGAAAATATAACATTCTCCGGGGGAAGTGAGGGACAGAGAATAGATTTTTGTGGCTTTCTTCCCCTACAAACAAGATAATGATTAACCTTCAGTAATTCCTACATAAAGGACATTTCTAATGCTGTCCAATAAAGGTAAAATGAGGACGTTCCATGGATTGTGATCAAATGCTGACAGAAAGAGAGAAGGAGAAAAAAAATCATTTTCTCCATAAATCTACCATGGAGAACTTTTATCGCCAGTTAAAAAAAGGTAGAGGTTATAAACTATTAAATTATCATATAAAATCTCGGAATGAAAAGGTGTCATACTCACATTGGTGACATACTCAATATCCCGCCAAATATTACTTTCCCTGGGAAAGTCTGCCAAATCTAAAAAATTATCCACTATCACTTGGCCAATCAAGTCATGCCTGGAGAATCTGTCAAAGTCATACACAGAGAAGTGGAGTTTCCTTGTGGTCAGATCATTGTACGGAACGGGAAATAAAAAAACTTCATCAAACACTGGGTTTAGGGTCTTTCTATGCACTTTAGTCTGTTGTTTTGTTTTTCTATCCGGAAGCAAATAGATCTTCACATAAGGGTCTGAAGTTCCAGAAAAGTCCTTTGCTGGCAGGTTGACAGCTTTGTGAATCTTCACGATCAACTGCTCTAAATCACAATCATATTTCAGAATGAAGTTGAGTTTCCCACAGGCCTTGCTGTTATTCCTCCGGCCATCATCGGTATCCACTGATCTTTGCTTGTACAACTCTGGCTTAATGCGTCCAATCCCGGTCAGCTGCTCCTGTTTTTGAAGCTGCTGGATGTTGAAGTCAGGGTTCGAGAGCTTGATCTGTCTTCGGATTGAATTGTGCCTTAAGGGAAAAATGACAGAAACTAAACTGATTACATTGTTAGGTGCTGTGTGAGTCTGGTCTGTATAAAGGACCTATTATTTATTTTCATTTTGCTTTCCTTAACCATGATTTTGGGTTTTACGGTGCCACAGGGTTTGATTTTTACTTCTATACACCTATAGAGCACAATATCCCTTTTAATGAGTAGAAGGATACTTATATTAGCCAAAAGTTACTATAGTTCTTGTCATCACTGGACTCATGGTGTTTGCAAAATTTTCAATCCTATACCTCAAGCTGGCAATAAGTACACTCCAAAATTGGTTGAAACTTATAACATCCCCTGTTAGACAAAACTCACAAGAATGCTGCAAAATCATTGACTCCCAAGAAAAGCTTAGAAGTGTATAGTATTCAATCTAACTGCATATGTAGCCCATAAAGGAAATGGACCAAATTCATGGCTGGTGCAAATCCACAGAAGTCAGTGGACTTAAGTATACCAGGTATGAATTTGTCCCAATAAGTGTAATAATTATAATAAATACTAATACTTAACAACTGCCATCTTCAAAGGGCTTTGTAAATACAGAGACAAATCCCATGAAATATAAGGGTGTAACATCTATGTAAGCGAGAGCAGAGCTGGTCCCATAAGCTAAATAAAAACTTGCGTTGAATTTGCAGATATCTTGTCTATAGCGACGGGAGGAGATATTTTCCAACATCTGCATTTACTGATGGAACCTATTACTTGGTTCACAAACTGGTTATTCTAATTTCAATGATTTTTCTGCCTGTTTCTATCAAGCTGGTTTGCCTCTCAAAACTCCTTGCTGATGTAATAAGTGCTGTAATACTTAGAATGAAAGTTTCATTGCTCCTAGGAGAGGAAGTTACTTTTAGTTTCAGTCCAGTGAGATTTATTATCTAGACTTGGTTATTATGATTGAAATTTCCACTCCACAAGAAGATTGCAGAAATCGAATTTGTAGTTCTTGTATAGCAGTGGGATATGAAAGCTGGATTAGGTAAAACCTTAATCCTATACAAGTTGGATATTACATTTTTCCCCAATTAGTATAAAGCAATCATGCAACATATTGTAGAAACAAAATGAGGTGAACATAAAAAGGAAAACCTGGGGAAATCTTAGCATAGGATTAGTCAAAAACTATTTATGTTGAATATAATCAGCATTTTTTCTCTGCTGTTATCATTTCCTGAAAGTGTGTGCATTGAAACAAAAGCATTGTCTCTTATAATCCATCCATTTATTCTCCCTTACTGCACAATAAAAGCATAATTATGTTGTTGTGCATTAGTAATTTCCATGACAAGATATTATGCCAGAAATAAGGAATTATACCCCTAGCATTCTCTATAGATCATCGAGATGCTGTAATGCTACTAGTGTGTGGGTTAGTATATTATCTATATTGTATAGGTGATAAAGGACGCACAGCAAAGGCCATAACTGACCAAAGACTAGAATCCTGGTTCTCAGTTTTGTGCTTGCTAGACTCCACTGCCTCACATACAATATCTTATACAGTTTGTGTATGTGGGCTCCTAGGTCACAGCTGTTCAAACAAAAAAAAGGCATACTGTAGTGGGGGATCAAATTGCATGCATGATTCAAAATGAGTATTTATTCTTTTCTTGTACTCCACACAGAGTTTATTTCCAAAATTGACTTAAGTGTGACAATGTTTCACCAATGGCAAAAAAAAAAAAAAAAAAAAAATAGTGATGATGATGGTAATAGTAACGTTAATCCCTCAATTTCCTCTTTTTACCTTTTCCTGGAGGATGTTGCCTCTTGCCCCTCCCCAGCCCTAAACTGTCTTTTATCGAGCACCAACAAGAGGCACTGGTTTGAATGGGTAAATTTCATTGCCTTCCTTTTTTTTGTGTCTCTGATATTTTCCCTTCTACCCATCCTCTCCATTATTTGCCATTGATTTACCCCCTCTCACTCCCTTTTGCTGTTCTTTTGCTCCTGCTTTATAACACTCCTCCATTTTACTGCTGTCCCAGAGACACTTTGGGAATAGACACTCCACTGTGCTACAGCCATGTGCCTCCCTGCCATACTCTCTGTGCAATACTGTTGACTTCTGTGGTGCTGTATGGCCTGTTAACCAGTATAGATGTGGCCCTCTGATAGGGAATGTGAGGGCCCTTTTCACATCCAACATCTAATGCTAGTGGTATTGTTAGTGAACCACAGAGCATAGGGCAAACTTTTACAGGGGTTTAAAAACAGAACAACATTAGCTCCATACCACAGCTCTCCAACTACAATTCCAATCTGAAATCAACCTTGCATGTGGCTTTGTGTGCAACATGGTGTTCAGCATCAATAGTTATGGCAATGCCCTCTCCACAGATTCATAGAAAAGACTCTGAAGGAGCCTCCATTACACTGATCTACAGCAAATGGAAAAAAGATTACAAAGTATGTCCATGTACATGGAGCCTTTGCTCTGTAGTATGTGTGGTGTTTGTTGGGCCTTTTGTTCTTTTAGGCCAAGTCTTCTCACACCTAAACCTGGGTCTGTCAACAATTATTCAATTTTAATGGCTGTTACAGCACCTTATCTTAAAGTACACCCTGCAGGCAAGAGCCTTGCCAAACCCACTCCAGTCAGATGGCCAGACGAGTTACTGAGGAGCAATGGGGAGACACTTCTCCAGGTCCAGTACACCTGCATTAGCTCAGAAATCCACTAATTGGCTGTTCACGTGCTGATCCTTTTTCTGGCTGCATGCAACCTAATCCTATTATTACCTGCCCCTACGTACTCTCACATTCTCCCCTTCCCCGTTTCCTGTTCCCTTATATGTTGGCACTCTTTCCTCTGCCTCCATCTAATCTTGCTCAGTTTCCCCCTCCAGTCAAGGCTGTGGCTAAAACTTATCACCTTTAATCCTATTTCTAACTCTCACAAGTGTTTCATTAGCCTGCGCTATTTTTCTCTTTTGATGGCTGTTGAAATGTTTGCAGAGCCCTCAGCATTGATGATAAGTTCAAACGAACGTGATTTACAAGATTCAGTGTAGGCCGTTCTTTTGTTCTACAGGGCACTAACCTGCCTCACTATTTTGTCCAGTTTATAAGGGAGAGACACAGATGATGCAGTAGTTGTTCATGTTGGAAAAAAATGGATTGCCACTGTTGCTACTATGGAAGCACCTTCCTAATTTTAAAGCCATCCATCATCCAGCACACCCCAACAAACAAATGATTTTATATAACCATTAAAGTAAAAGAATGAGGCATGTAAAATATACATCTGCAGTCAGGCTCTATGTTAGCTAATAAAGTGTAACTCTCTTGGTCTCATCTCCATTCATAATGACTATCATTAGAAAGAAATTACAGCTACTGACCGAGCAGAAGAGGTTGGTTCTGTGATTTGGCGATGCATTCGGACATTGTGCACACAATTCTCCTTGGTCCCTGCCTGAGCATCTAATGGAATATCAGGGGAGGTGTGGCTAATCTTTAGGGAGGACTCCGGGTAGGAAGTGGGCTGCCCCAAGTAATCCTCACTGTATTCATGGTCATTGGTCTCTGTGTCTGTATAGTTCAGAGATTCCTGCTTGTTGTCTTTGCTCCCAGAGGGCAGGCCACGTTCTCGCCAAGGGATCCAGCAAAGCTTCCAGGACACAAACAGAGACACACCAAAGAGAGCAAGTCCACAGGCTGTGACAACTAAGGACAGCAAGCTTACTGAGATATCTGCAAAGAAGAAAAATACAAAGACATGTCACATTTTTTCTCCTGTTCAGATATGGCTCTGTGCAGCTCCAAAGGGGCACACATTATGGAACTAATCTTTCTTTACATATTGCTTTTCTACTGGATTGCAAAATATAAGCACTGGTAGCTGCAACATTCAGGTCACAGAAACAGAACAAAATGTTTTTCCTCCATTTCCCCCAGAAAAATTAACTTTCATTAATGTCTTGCTGTAAATAAAATATTAATGAATTATAGTTTTGAAATGTATTATTAATATTGGACACAGGCTCTGTGACTTCTGGCCTTCACTAATGCTACAAGAAAGCATTAAACACCATTTAAAGTGATTTTCATCAGCCTAAACTACTCTCCATTCTATCATGCTAGTAAATGTCATACTTGGGGAAAGCTTCTCTGTCTCACTCACAGAAGCTGATCCAATAAAAGTTATTACCTCACCCACTTTGTCTCTCTAATATCTTGGGACTGGCACAGCTACAACAACATTGCATATTGGAAACATACATTGCTATGGACTTCCTGGCATGGACATAAGGGAAATGTACAATATTTAGACTTTTCAAATAGTGTCTTCCATTTTATCTACAGATAGAGATTTTTTTAGTGAAATAACACTTAAAAGAGTAAAATGAAAAAAATCCTCTATTGCCTTTCAAAATGTTTTTATGTCTCAGTTGCCCCTTTGGCAGGTGTTGAGCTGTCATGTGCCCTCTTTGCCATGGGAAGCCAGCACTGTACAATGAGGTTCAACAGCCCTTGTATGGGTTCATCCTGAGGTAGTGTAGAGGTTGTGCTTGTGTTCTTTTCCTGCGTAAAGTTGGGGAGTGGGGATGGCTGGTGGAATGAAGAATCAAACTAGAGATGGAAGAGGTGTGTTCAATCATCTGTTCATCTTCCCCCCAGTGCAGGATTGTTCCCTACAATATACTTTCTGTTGCCTTGTGCAGTTCAGTTTCAAATGCCTCCTTTATTCAGGCTTTCACCACTTGCCTTGTGGTGAATATGCCACAGTTTAATATATATAATTTATAATACCTGTTAAGATATTTTCCCAAAAATTCACCATAAATATTCAGTATTTTAATTCTATTCCTTCCAATTCTAGCCTCTTTCTCTACTTTGCGTGTGCACTCTTCAGATGTTTTTAGATGGTAATCTTGTGTCCCCTTGGTCATCATTTCACTATGGTACAGCTACCTGTACAAGGTCAAGTGCCTTCATTTTTGTGCTCTTCTCTGAAACCCTTGCAGTTGGTCTATATCCCTCTGGTCCTCAGGGGCATGTGGAGGTGAATTCTTTGCAAATCTTTCACAGATCTTATCATTATCGTGTCCTATAGGTACTAGGTGTTGCATTACTGTGCTCTAATCAGCCTCCGAAAACATCCCGTAATCCCCTTATGTCAAGTAGACAGTCCTGTCCTTGTTTTGGATATGCCCTTTGAAAGCTCCGTTTGACAGCTGGCTGCTTATCTGCACTGAGACAAAGCAACCATTACTGTGGAATGCTGTGTGTGTGAGGGAGAGAGGGGCGGGTGGGGGGGAGCGGTGGAGGGGACAGTCTGCTGCTATCTGAACTTACAGAACAGAATGCTGACATGCTCTCAGCCCCCCAAAAACCCACTCTCCTCCCCCCGCAACACACTCCCTGGCCCACTCCACCCCACCCTCCCCCATTTGAAAAGCACGTTGCAGCCACTTGCATGCTGGGATAGCTACCACAGTGCACTGCTCTCTGTGGCTGTTGCAAGAGCTGCTAATGTGGCCACACCAGTGCTCTGGCAGCTGTCAGTGTGGACAGACTACAGCGCTTTCCCTACTGCGCTCACAAAGGCTGGTTTAACTCAAAGCACCCTACATCTGCAACTTTAGCCATGCCCATAGTGCGAATGAATACCTGAATTGTGGTGACATTCAGGACCTCAGAGGGTAGTCTTTTCAGTTAGCTCAGCTTTCACAAGAATTCTTGCAACATGCATGTGACACTACTACTGGAGATGGGCCGAAACTGCAACTGCAAATCAGAGCTCTTCCAATACAGTAAACTGGGTTGTGGATTTACATACAAGCCTGGATTTGGTATTAGTGTGGAAGAGCACTGGACTGAATTATACTTCAGAAGAACAATCCCTGTACCAGCTCATCAGCATGCAACGATAGTGTGCATATTGCACTGTTCCTTTGGATAGTGGAGCCTGGTGCCTATTAGCTGGGATTCTGCCTCCTTTGCACCCCTTTGGGGTAATCTGCGCTCTGGGAGCTCTAGAAGGGAGAAATCTCCGGAATGGATTGCTATTGTGCCTGAGATGTGGGTAGTAGAAATGGCAATGATGCAACCATTGCTAGGGCCAAGCATCCTGTATTATAGAGGTCAGCCTAGATTATCACAATGGCTCCTTCTGCCTGTATAGTCTACACTGCAGAACAACATAGCCCATAGTCCATTTCATCCTTTGGAATCATACAGGTTATTTACATCTTTATTTTCCTACCTCCTCTCTGTGAAAAATATTGCAAACTAGACACAGCTTTTTAAAGTTGGATCTATTTGTTTGCAGTCTCGGCATCTGCCTAATAATTTTGCATGCGGCATTTCCTGGAGTCATAACAGTAGGGAGCTAGAACTGTGCTATTTCTTCAGCAGGATTTTTCTGCATTTTAGTCTCATGTTTCTCTATTCCTGCTGATTGAAATCGTCTGTAAATCACCATCATTTTATTTTTTGGATCTAAGTTTTGGAACTTTAGTTAATTCATTCTAATTTTCCAATAGAATAGGACAATATTTTGACCTAACAACAGGATCTAAGGGACAGCTTCTGGCTCTGCTTTACATAGTAATAAGCCACACATTAATCCTTTTCTCACCACAGATACAATGCTGTGCCAGGTCAATCAGGCCCAGTACAGCAGTGGCAGCAGAGAGGTTTCATGCTCACTCTGTGGCGAGGACCAGCAGATCTTCTCCACAGCATGCAAGCTCCTCATAGACAAGCAGCCTTCCACAGAACTCTGCTCTTTTCTCCCTGCATAGGCATACAAGGGTTAGTATGAGCAGTGGAAAGGAGGTGGAGTCAGAAAGCGAATGAAATTACACCTCCAGATCTATCTATATATTCCACACCCTCATAAGATGCAGAAAAGGGACCTCTAGCAAGGGCTTGGGAGAGTGTTGGTAAAGATTTCTCTGTCTGCCCAGCTCACAGTTGCCATAGGGTTTGTAAGCCCGAGATACCACAGCATTCACAAATGCAGTTCAGCACTATCTGCTGGGAGGTCTCTGCCTTAAGCCCAACAGTTCACTCCTTGCCTGATTACGAGCTGGAATTGAGGTGTGCACATCCTCAGTCCTTCCCTGACATCATAGTCAGATTGGGCCTTGGGAGCGCAGAGTCACTAGGATTTATGGCCTTTGAGAATCTGATTAGTTCTCCATGGCTGCAGATAGTGCTGGGATTTTGCCATAAATGATCATTTGTAGTACATAATGTTAAGGGACTTAGCTGTCCATGGATCAGGCAATTACAATAATAAAATTCAGGATCCATCTATACTTTTCTTGTTTGATTTAAAACGTATTCTAATCTAAATGAATTCTCAGATTCCTGTCATACATACACACGCAAACAGGCCTCTCTAAAGGATTTTCATGCATACGCCTCAAGGGACTGGTCGTTCCCCCACTGAAATCAATGACAAACTTCTGGCTGATTGTCCTGGGAGCAGGACAGGTCCTTTGTCTTCAAAATACATTTTCCAATGTGTGTGTGTGTGTGTGTGTGTGTGTGTGTGTGTGAGAGAGAGAGAGAGAGAGAGAGAAACCCTAAGTAAAACTACCCCAGGCTTTCTGAAATACCACATTCAGTTCTGGACACCTCAACACTAAACAGAAACATACACACTGGAGGTAGTTTACGGGAAACTAAAAATTAGGGAACTAACAGGGGTTTTTTCAGCTCTATTTTTTATGATTCTCTGACAAGATCAGCAGATCTGCTTCACTCAGATCCCCTAAGTTGCGCTCTCCCAGCCTGATGACCTTGCTTTTTGCAGAAATCCTCATTTATTCATTGGCTTTTAGGAGGCTTCAGCTGAGTGAGGTCATCTGCTCATGTTAGGATCAGGAATATTTTTATCTACAAGGTTTTTTTAAATTTGGGGAAAACCTTTGAAGACTGAGTGAAAATGGAAACCTTTGAGACTTTTTCTGGTTAAGGTGCAGGGGGTCCAGGAGTGAATTTATAGCAGAAAGCTCTTTTTTCCTTTGTGCTTCTTCCCCAGAGAGGAGAAGAAATGTACTGAAGGCTTCTGTAGACTGTGCTTCTGGAAGGTAATTTTGGAGATCTGGCCTTTTGTATTTCATTTTCTCTTTTCCAAAGAGAGAAACGCTAAACAGATGTGTGGAAGCAGAGAAAGAACTGACAGGGATTTGAAAGGGATTTCAGATTCAAATAGTCCCCTTATGTGAGCAAGTCAGCCTAGCTGTAACTCTAATAACGCGAGATTTGTAGAAGCGGGGATTGTGTGAAGCGAGTGGGAAAGAACTGTGTGAGAAGTAGTTGTGACCTTGTGTTAGACAAGTATGGAATGTAGACTATAGTTTAAATAGGTGAGAAAAATAAGATATCAGGATGACATATGTATAAACAAAATGTAGCTGTCACCCATTATTGTATGAAACAAAAGGTATAAATGCCTGCTGTAATTGTTTACCTGTATAGAGACTTGTTGTGCTCTCTCCCTCCACGCAATTGATAGAGAATAAAGTGTATCTGACTTGCTGCATCCAACCTGAGAGTGAGAACTCTGTTTTTCTAGAACCTCCACAGCTTCAGTGTATACGTAAACTGAATCTAGGGGAAGTTGCTACTGTTCATGACAACGTTTGCTGGGAGAGTAGGGGACAGGGAACTACTGACAGGACACCTACTTTTCCAAGCTAACGGTAGTTGTGTGCATGTTGAAACCACCACTTTGTGAGATATACATTTAAATCTCACTACTGCTGCAGGCAATCATATTATTTACTGACCTGCAGACAGAGTTTTACAATCAACCCTTAAGTTTTAGATACCCTTTAATTGGACTAGTTTAGTATTTGGTTAGTTTCAAAATTTACTTTCACTGTTACCAGAGGTTCAGAGAATCTCTGAATTACTAGAGTAAATTCACATGCTTCAAAATATATATCAAGTTGAAAAGTATGCCTTTCATACAGCTTATAGAGTGTCCACTTTATGTACTAAGTATGATGTATTGTGCTTTGTGACTAAAACTGTGCAACAACCCCATCATCTCATTACTTCTTCCCCCCACACACATTTTATTGAAGGAAATTTAATGTAGAGAGAATAAAAGATACAAATAAACAAGATAAGAAAAGTCTGAAGAAGTGAGACATCTTAAAAATATCAAAACCAAAGAACCTATTCGAACAAAACTGAACATTCAAGCTTCTATGCTGCTCTTTTATGATTATGAACAGAAGCTGGCCTTTGTAAGCTCATGATGCTGTCAGCCTCAGGCCTTCCCTGAATTTGGCAACTCAAAATGTAGAGAAGAACCTCGGCTTGCTTGCTTCCTTTTTTTAAAAGTAAGTTTCAAGCCCTTCCTGTTACCGAAATACACTTGAAAATGTAACCCGATCAGTAGAGCTGAAAGCAGTCAATGATTTTTCGTAAAGATTTTAGGTTATTCACAGTTTGTAAAGGGCTACCTAGAACTCCTAAAGTCACAAATCCTTCTGGCAGGAGGAAGGCTAGTGGCCCCAAGAGAATACTAGCTTAGCTGGGGATCTTTTCTTTGTAAAATTTCTCTAAACGTTGGCTGCGAACAGAACCCAGCACAAACAACCGGGTTCCTGTTCTCTTGAAACAGGCAATAAGGGGAATGGGGTGGGGGAAAAGAAAATTCAGAGATGTCCCCCCACTACTCCAGTCTCTCTCACACACACTTTACATAACTCATTACCGTCAGGATGATGTTAGTGCCTACAATGTGCTAGCTGTGTCAATACTTACAGAACAACAAAGCCTCTGCCCTGAAGAACTCGCAACTTAAGAAAGTAAAACTCAAATAAAACAATGGGGAACGATGGGGAAGATGTCAGTTGTTCCCAATGGGCCCTTGATCGACTCACTGATTGGCTAATATTTTGATGGCACCTCTGTAGAAGTGGGTCTCACTTATGAATCAGTTCAGGGTAGGTATTCCATGCATAAAGGAAGAAAGAGTGAAGACAGTTGTGGGAAAATAGTTATAGGGTGACTGAGGCTGCCATCATTAGTTTATGTTTTCAAGTCTTTTTTCACAAAGGGTAGAAATTTTTTAAAAGTGAAAGGTGAGAGTCTGTCTGACAGGGTTTTTTGGCCTGTGGTGCTAAATGTGGGATCATATGACCTTTCCCCCCACTCCACAAACCCCGCCTGCCTGGAATATACAGGAGATGTTGGATCTCTAGCATGTGTGGGGAGAAGAGGCTGTGCAGGCACAGCTCTGGTCTAGCCATAGAAACACTGTCCTATATGAGCAGATCTTGGGGCATGGAAGAGGGACCAGCAGCAGTGCCACATAAAAGCCAAGGAGCTGTGGCAGGTGTACCAGAAGACCTCATGGATACTTCGGAGGAGTCTGAGTCAGAGGCCCACACCGTGAAGCGTGAGGAGGAAGTGTTGGACAAGGAAGAGGAGGAGGAGTATGGGGGACAGGCAACCAGGGGATCCAGGTGCACAGCAAGCCAGGACATATTTTTTAATCCAGTGCAGTTCAACCAGTCCATACAGTCCAGCATGGTTGAGCCTTATGCAGGGGAAGGAACTCCCGGTAAGTATGCTGTTTGCTTTGAAATTACAGAGATGGAACCCCCAAAGCAGTAGAACACATCTGTTGATTTGCTCATTTTTACTTATGCTAGAAGAGGTAGTGAAACAACCAGTAGAGGTAGAATTGCTGTCTGCTTCTCATCCCCCTCTAGAATTAGGCAGAGGGGGCCCTGTAGAACACTGGTTATGTGCACTGGGATGTCTGGTGAATCCTGGTGCTGGTCCCTCCTCCAGGCCCCGAGTGAGGGATGGTTCCTGGCCAGCTGGCCACTGCGCAGCAGAGTTCACAACGGTTACCAGAGTGATCAGAGTGACGCCTTGGGAGGGACACAACCAGGAGGCTACTAACAGTCAATGCAAGTAACGCACCATCCATGCTGACACTATGTTGACCTAACTACACCAACCTTGACTCTGTGCTGGTTCTGGGAGTGGTGTTATTAAGTCAGGGTAACGGGGCAGTTATGTCGGTAGGAGTGAAATTTAAGTGTAGATGCATACACATCTACATCGACATAAGCTGCCTTGCATTGACTTACCTGTGTAGTGTAGACCAGGCCTCAATAGGGTTACTATAATTTTTTACCTAAAATATTTAGATTTATTTAGTTTAGCTTTTAGATTATTAAAATAGTAAGTGATATCAGTCAGCCCGCTGTACTGTGTTTACCTGGTACACCTATTTTCTCATGTTCCTCTCAAGTTTTATCCTTCAGACAGACTTTGATGAGTATAGGCTGCATTTAGGCCATGATTCAGCAAATCACTTAAGCATATGCTGATTTAAGTGGGACATGAGCACATCTTTAGAGTTAAGTGTATGCTTAAATGTTTTGCTGAAGCAGTGCTTTACTGAATTGGACTGTGAAAATTTACTGTGGGTAATGTTTTGCCATGCTATCGGAATACTTTTTTTTATATACAGTTAGAAATTCAAAACTACCATTGTGGTTTTTGCTATTTATTACAAGGACTATTTCGTATATAATGTATTCCTTACCTGTGTTACAATTGCTGTAAATTATTAAAACGGAAAGAATTTTAAAAATCTTTATTTTTCATTAGTATGGCTGTTTGCTATCTATAACTCCCTTGGCTTGAACAATGAAACTAGATAATTCAGTTTCAGTTTTGCTTATAATCACATTTTAATCAATTTTACTTTCCGGTGCTCATCCCTAGCACATTATACCATGACATTCTTTTAGACATCAGAAGCATCTGAAGGATTCATGAAAGGAAATAGAAAAAAGTTTAAAACAAGCAGAACACACGTTTTAATCAATAAAATACAGACAACTAAACAAAATATGCCGTGAGTGGTAGGAGTTTAACAAATCTGGACTTCTGTTCATGATGTAGCACTGTACCGTCAGTCATTAAAAGGAATCCTTAAAAAGAACCAACAGTAATGGCTATCTTTTGCAATTTTCATATGAAGTTTACAATGTAATATTCAAATATTTCATTAAAAGGAGGGTGAAGCTAGATCATGGCAAATTTGGGATTTTTTCCTTTCAATTGGATTTACTGGGGTATATGTCTGTGTGATAGGAAGCTTCCTCATCCTGTTGATAAATAGGCCAATGAGCATTCCTGCTCAGCCAGTACCAATTAAGCACACCTGCAGAACATGCTCCACCTGGAGAAGAGGAACTTAAAAGGGTGAAACTTGCCACAGAGGAGGGAGGAAGTTTGCCAGGAGGGCAGGCTGCCGGGAACTGCTAGAGATATCCAGTAGCTAGGGGAGCCCAGCCTGAGTCAGTTGGTGGTAATAAGAACTCGTGTCCTGTAACTACTGTCAGGCTGTAATTCAGCTGGCACGTGAGATGCCTTGTGCAGGGCATACAGGTGGTGAGAAGACCCTGAAGCAGGTACTGATTCATTTTCTCTGGCCAGGGGTGCATCAAGAGGTAAGGGAGTATTGCTCTCCCTGTCCTGAGTGTCAGTATGTGGCAGCTAAGAATGTCCCAAAGGCTCCTTTGGTCCCAGTTCTATTTGTGGAAACACCATTTGAGAGAACAGAGATGGACATGGCGGGGCCTTTAGAAAAGAACTCCTTGGGAAATCAATATATACTTATAGTGGTGGATTCTCCCTTTGTGTTTGGCTAAGGTGACAGCGATCTCTCCTGAACTTATCAGACTCTTTGCCTGAGCTATGGTTCCCTTGGGAAATACTGACTGGTATCCAACTTCATTTCTCATGTGATGTGTGAGTTATGCTCTCTCCTTAAAATCAAGGCCCTGAGAACACTGGTGTGCCATTTGCCTTGTGGTAGGTAGGCAGGCTCTCAAGCCCATCCGACCCTCTGGGTCTGAACTTGGACGGCTAGCCTGAGTCTCTGCTGGAGCTGCAACAGCCACACTGCTATTTTTAGTATGCTAGCCCAAGCCAACCCAGTGCCAGCCCATCTACCAGGTTGCGAGGCTTGCTCCCAGCTGCAATGTGGACTTATCCAAAGGAGCCAGCAACCCCATGACATTGTGAATCACATCTCTCTTCCCTGTTGTCAATCTCAACTCAGAGAAATTAAGAAATGTCCAATTCAAAGTGGCATTTTATGAAAGCTCCATAATTGCACTATATCCAGAGCTTTATCTCTGACTTTTAAATAGAAAAAAGATTACTCAATCCTGATGAGAAGAAGAGGTAAGGTGAGTGGAATAGTGATTGTGACATCCACAGGACAGTGGCCATGTCTCACTCTGTGAGCCTGATCCTCAGCTATGCCAGAGTTCTGTTCGTTACTGATAAGAGGGTGACACGGCTAAAATGCTGCATTAAACCAAATCCCCACCCTCAGTTCTTCAGAAAACTGGAGCCATCTGATCCTCTAGTGCCATGGCTCCCAAATGTTTTAGTACTGTGTTTCCCTTGCAGATATTTTAAAACTTGTTTTCTCCCCACAACCAAATACCCTATTAAAAATCAATTTAAAACATTAGATTCAAGAGGGACACTAGAGTTCAGATGGTTTTGTGACTTTATTCAATTTTATACAGTTTGTTTAATTATATAATCTGATCTAATTTGGCTTTTTAAAACTATAACTTGAAAATATGGATTTTTGGGGGGCATTTGGATATGCCAAGATTTTAGCAAGAATAGGCGTGCTTCAAACTGCATAGTTGCACAATATTTGTTTGAATCTCTGATAGTGCCAGATGTAAGGCATTTTCCAAGTTTAAATTATTTCTGTATTTAGTTTTCACATAAATCATTGCTGAAAACCCAGAGATAACTGGAAGCAAATGGAAGCATCACTTCCGTAACTTCGTCTCCAAGTTCTTCATACCCTCCCTCAAGAGAAATCCAGAATTCCTGGTTTGTTAGATTTGAAAACTTAGTCTTCATAATGTGATTCACTTGCAATTCTGAGAGGTTTTCTTGAACTGCGATACTTAAGGTTGGAATGGAGTCAACTGTTATCGAGAACAGGTTTTGAATCCAGTTGGTAGCTGGAGAGTCATCTTCAGCTGCAGGAAAATATTAACCAAAATAGTAATACAATCCATAAAAAGAGTTAATATTTGGTCTTTAATAGCATTTTGAGTTCTTTTCTTCTGTTTTTTAAAAAGTCTGATAACACTGGAAACATCTTGGTCACTTCATTTTCAAAGTGGCATCTCCAAAAACAAAGCTTCTTCATGAATCCCCTGATTTTCTCTTTCATATCTAGCATATTTGCATTTCCATCTTGAAGTATTAGGTTCAGTGTATTCAATTTGCCATAAACGTCCCCCAGGTAAGCTAACAAAGTCAAAGAAGTCCACATTGCACATGTAATCCACAAGATCTGTTTTCCCAAGGAGGAAATTTCTGATCTCATCACACTATACAAAGACATGTTGTAACACTTTCCCACGTTACAACCACATTACTTCACTGTGAAACAGAGACAGAATGTGACCTGAGACCATCTTTTCTCACAGCATACTAAAACAGGGTGGGTTCACTGCCTGGGATTTTTTAAAATTAACAATTTTAACAACAATGTTGAGGCCCTTGTGTACTTTATATCATGACTTTTTTGATGCCAAAGCTTGGTGATGAATCACACAGTGTGTTCATATTGCTGCTGGCGCCACTTTCCTTACTTGCAGGGCCATCTTTACCCATAAGCAAAATATGCAGCTGCGTAGAACACCAGGAAATTTGGGGCACCTGCCCTGCCTCTTCTCCATGGTCCCTGCCCACCCCAGCCCTGCCCCTACTCCACCCCTTCCCTAAAGCCCCCGACCAGCTCTTCCCCGGCCCTGCCTCTTCCCGTCCCAGCCCTGCCCCCACTCCCCTGAGCACTGCAGCAGGGCTGGGCCTGCACTCACCAGCGGCAGAAAGTGCAGCGACCCAGCCCCACGCCACTGGTGAGTGCTGGGGGGCAGTTCCCCTCTGCCCCCCAAGCCATCCCCCCCCGAGACCGCAGGGGGGGCTGTGTAGGGCCTCAGAATAGCTCGGGATGGCCCTGCTTACTTGTGCTGCAACCTCTCTGTTCTTGTTTGGTGGTGGGTGCTATGTCATCAGTGCAGAGCCCCACACATAGCCACACAGTGTAGAACCCCACACTTAAGACCTTCATCCACACTGAATTTATTGAAGATCTTGAATATTTCCTCACAGGTTGCTCAGGCTAGGATTTCTTTGCAAAATAAAAGTTCTTCAACTATAATAGTGCTTTGACAAATCTCACATAACACAGAAGCTGAGCCATGTTGACTATGTCTGTGCATTTATCAAGCTGCATCTTCATCTTCTTAACTTGGTCTATTGACTGGTCTTGGTCATTAATGTGTCAATGGATGGTATTATTTGACATAGGAATGGTTTTCAGTGCCATGGCTGCTTTGTCTCCAATCATAATTTGACAGGTCTATTGCTTCTGGAAGTAGAAGGGTCTTGCCAATGGTGTGTGTTTGTGTGCATTTTGCAGTTTGCATAGCCACAACATAAGGTGCTTCTGAGGCCTTTTGAGGAACAAGTTACTTCTTTGGACATGTTTTTTTTTTTGTGATTTCATTCTTCTTGTTTCGGAAGGAAAAAAATTGCAGCTCTTGTTTACAAATTCCAGGTGTTTGGTTTCTCTATGTCCCCTTAGTTTCCCTGACCTCATACTTTCATTTACTAATACTTGAAAATAAATGATGCATTGTAGCTGTGAATTTTCTGCAGTAATTAAACATAATGTAACTATCATTGTATTGTGTACTTCTCTTCCTTTTCTGTTTAACTTTATTAAAATCTTGATTTTTTCTGCTGAGTGTTTGCTACGTGTACTTGTAGCACTTGGTAAAAATGAATCAATTATAAAGAGCACCTGTCTCTTGCTCAGCCTCCTTCTTCTATCCATTAGTACTGGTGCTGCTCCTGCTGGAGAGGGGAGCCTCTCATTGCCCTCTGCTCCACCAGGGGGCTTTGCGCCAAGAGACTTCCTGCTGAATGTTTCCCCCAGCAGGGAGTCTCCCTGCTGAAGTCTCCCTGCAGGAGTGGAGGGCACAGAGGGGCTCCCCTCTCCAGCAGCAGCAGCAGCATAAGATGCAGATCCATGAATAAGACACAAGCAATTTTTAAGCCTAGTTTAATAGTCTCGTAATTAGAAAAACACAAAAATGGGAATGTTGATTAATTTTTTTCCCCAGACACTGGTGGCTCCCCCGTGAACCCTTTGTGACTCCCTTGGGGAGCCACAGCTACAGCTTCCAGTTTGGGGAGCACTGTCATAGTACAAATTAAAACAATCTCAGAGACACTTGAGGGAAATCTTCCTCAGATTTTTTGTCTTGGGTAGTTTAAAGGCTCCTTGTCACCACCAATGACCTTAGAATGGGCCAGAATTAGGCCTTGTGTTTTGTATAGGGCTGAGTGTACTATGAATATTCTGCAGTAAATAATTAATGACCACAGAAACACCCGTGATAACATTATCTGACACCTGAGACAGAGAGTTTTAAACAGAGGTTCAAATCCTTGTCCTTGTTTTCCAGAGTTCTATATTTCTAGACTACCTTTCTGACACAAAACGTGACCTTTATTCTGTTCCTTTCCTGCTGTACTGCCTGCCTTTTAGTGGCACACACAAAGAGACATTAAAAAAAAAGAAGAAGAAGAAGTAGTAGACACATTTTCTCCAGTAACTTCCAATTTACCAGAAGGTTATTGTGAGCCTAACATGAAGGGAAAGCCAGATCTGGATTTCTGAGAGAAATCTACAAGCAATCGTTTGTTAGAACTTGAATCTCTATTTGGCAGCTTGCTGACCTCTGCTATATAAAGGGCCAGAGTCTCCCATTGGATACATATACATAATTCTTATTGATATCAGGAGGAACTGCATTCACAGGAGTGCAGAATTTGGCCCACAGTACATAACTTTAAAGATCTTCTTGTTGTTGTCACTCCACAGGTGATAATTCTCTAGCACTTCTATTCCCTTCTTCAAAAGGTGTTTTCTGGAGTCAAAATTTAGGTAACACTTTATTTAATATTCCCTTTATAACAACAGTATTACTTGGTAATAATAATTTTTGAATTTGTTACTAGATATGTTTCTTGTATTTGTTTATTATCCTAGTACCAAAACAATCTAGCACAAATAAGCAGACAGAGGCAGAAGGAGCGTATTAGAGATGAAATAAAGATCGTTTTGGACATCACTGTAATTAGGTATTAGGCCATAATTTCTACTGTTCAGGTTATTCCCACACCTGACGGGAAATGCAGTTCTCCTCAGAACAAGTTCCATCCCTTAACCAGCAGATCACCTGAGATCAGCTTGAGGCCAGAAACTTCTGTATGGAGGCTGCTTGTCTCCCCACTGGCCCCTAAGGCTATGTCTACACTGCTATTGTAACCCTTCTGCCCCTCTGAGTTGGCAGCAACAAGGGCCGGGTTCAGTATCCAGGGGTTCCATTTTAATAACACAATGCATAACCGGCTCGAGGCCCCACCCAGTGACCTGGGACACTTACATACCACACCCTCCTGGGCGCCCCTAGGAGGCAATACTTCCCCTCTCGCAAGCACGGAGTCTGAGTGTAGCAAAATCCTTTTAATAAAGGAAGGAAACAATGTGGCATCCAATTGGAGAAACACCACAAACAGGATTATAACGCAAACCATAAACAAAACCCACCTCCAAGTACATTTGGCAATGTCCTTTCCCCTGTAGGGTCTTAAGTCCAATTACCCCAAAGTCTAACAATCCAAAAGTCTCTGGTCAGTGCCACCCCAGAATTCAAGAGTTTATCTGCTGAGTTTTACCCCCCCAGCCTGGGTGGAAAGGGTGGGGGGGAGAGTCCACACAGGGTGTTAAGGGGCACCTTACGTGGGCCAGGGCCAAATGCTCCACCTCTCCATGAAGTTCTGCTGCAGCCTTCACCACGACCCACTCCACCACACCAGCTGGGCCGCTCCTCCAGCTGTCCGTGCAAACCACTTCACTCGGCTCACTGCTCCATGGGCTGCTCCAACCACGGCTGCTCCAACCACAGCTGCTCCAACCCGCTGCAAACCGCTCCGCTCTGCCAGCCACTTAACAATAGGTCTTCAGGCTCCCCCACAGGTTAACACAGCACTCAGTGATTTCAGCTCTTAGTAGGGGAGCCCTGGTGCTGGTGCACCATTGGCTTAATGTGAATTCAGCTCAGCAGTCTTTAGATGGACTCCTAATGGAATCAAAATTAGCTCTACTCTTTAACAGCAGAGAGAGGAGTATGCGCAATTGGTGTTCCAGGCCCTCACAAGGGGCCCATACCATCAAGTACACACACCAGTCCCCAACCTCTCTCTCTCTCTTCATGGGGTTTTGGAACCCATGTCCCATGTTTAGCAAGTACTACCCAACTGAAGTTGAGTCATCTCTGTCACAAAGCAGTCCCACAGCTCCCCATTCACACAATCAGTGTGACAAACTTTTTTTTCTTCCTGCCCCAATAACAAAGAAATTGGGGATCCCAGAGCTGTTAAAATAACCATCCCAGTCTGCTGTGGGCTTATGCTAAGTGGGGGGTGGATGCCAATGCAAATCTTTCCCCATTCTTTGAAATTCTTGGAATTCTTTCCACATTCCCTACAATTCACCACCAGATGTCAGGGTAGCGCTCATCCTGACTCTGCTTACACTATTAAAAACCCCTTGGCTGGCCTGTGCCAACTGACTTGGGCTCGTGGGGCTCAAGCTAAGGGGTTGTTTAACTGCAGTGTAGATGTTGGGACTTGGGCTGGAGTCTGGCGCTCTAGGACCCTGCGAGGTGGGAGGTTCCCAGAGCTCTGGCTGCAGGCTGAGCCAGAACATCCACACAGCAATTAACTTGCCCCTAGCCTGAATCCTGTGAGTCCAAGTCAGCTGGCACAAGCCAGCCCCAGTTGTCTAATTACGGTGTAGATAGACATACACTTAGATAGCAAATGCTCGGATAGCATGGCTCCTCTACTACTTTCGCTGACTACAGCTGCCTCTGGAACTATCCTTAACCCTTGTTCCAACAGCAGCAGGGCAAGCAATTAAGTTAGTGCAGACTCTGTACAGGTAACTCTTTTTCTGAATATGTTGCATCTACAGAGCCATCCTGTAGGACAGGGGTAGGCAAACTTTTTGGCCCGAGGGCTACATCTGGAAATAGAAGTAGGCCATGAATGCTCACAAAATTGGGGTTGGGGTGTGAGAGCTCTGGTTGGGGATGCAGGCTCCAGGGTGGGGCCAGAAATGAGGAGTTCAGGGTGTAGGAGGGGGCTCCAGGCTGGGGCAGGGGAGTGAGGTGGGTGGGGTGAGGGCTCAGGCTAGGGGTGCAGGCGCTAGAGTGGGGCTGAGGATGAGGGATTTGGGGTGCATGAGGATGCTCTGGGCTGGGATCAAGAGGTTAGGAGAGCAAGAGGGGGATCAGGGCTGGGGCAGAGGGTTGAGGCACCGGGAGAGGCTCAGGGTTGCAGGTTCCAGGTGGAGCTTACCTCAAGTGGCTCCCAGAAGTAGCGGCATGTCCCTTCTCCGGCTCCTATGCAGAGGCACAGCCAGGCTGCTCTGCATGCTGCCCTGTGCCACCCCTTCAGCTCCTATTGGCCACGGTTCCTGGCCAATGGGAGCCGTGGGGGCAGCGCTTGAGGTGGGGGCAGCGTGCAGAGTGGAGCCCCCTGGCTGACCCTACATGCAGGAGCCAGAGGTGGACCTTGCCGCTGCTTCTGGAAGCCGTATAGAGCAGCCCTCAACCCTGCTCCCCAGCTGGAGCACCAGAGTGAGGGCAAGCCCCAGACCCCACTCACCAGTGGGAGCTCTAGGGCTGGATTAAAATGGCTGGTGGGACAGATCCGGCCCGCGGGTCTTAATTTGCCCACCCCTGCTGTAGGAGCTGGATGCCTGGCTGTACGTCAACAGAATCTTTCTGAGCAGTACTGACAGGTAACGTGTGCTGCTCTGTCAAGCCCACCATTCTGTGGATTGAGCATTGGAACATCCACCCTTCCTAGTCAGCCCTGAGTTCTTCTCTCCCTTTAGAAGCCAATCTTAAGCTCTGAAGCAGAAGGAAGGAGGGAGGATCAGTGTGGCTCTGTGGAAGCAGTATGGTCACAGAGCAAGTTACCCTTGTGAGACACCAGATCAAGACCTTTGGCCTGCAAAAATATCTAGAACAATTTCTGCTTTAATGCACAGTGTTTTCTAGTGGTAGGTTGCCTGAATTCCAGGAGCAATGCCTCAATTTAATCACAAAGTACCCAATACACTAGATCTAAACCCAAGCAGCCAGGTGAAGAGATTTGGAGAACCAACCAACCCTAGTTCGAGAAACATTGTGCTAGCACAATGGAGTCCCAATCCAATACTGTGGCTTCTACATGCAACAGTAATAACAAAAGGCCTCCAAAGAGGAGGCCATTGTCTGCCACATTCTATTATGGAAGCACTATCCCTACAGACAATGGCCCCCTCTTGGGAGAGAGGGAGGGGAAAAAAAGAAGAAAAACCCAAAGGCTGTTTTGTTGTTTCCTGTGTATGCATGTTAAAGAAAGCTGTCCGCTGAAGAGTGTTTTAGCATGTGCCGACAATGATTCCTCTCCTCCACCTCACCTTTACTCTTACTTGCTTTCTAGTGCTATGAAAATGTTAAGCATCATAAAAAATACCAACCTGAAACCTATGCAGATATTTCTGTAAGAAACCTTTATCATAATGAAGGCTGAAAAGATGCAAATATCAAGAAAATGTAAAATGACTTTACCATGCTAGCCTAGTCAAAGAGAAATTGCACTCTGAAATCTATCCACCTTCACATCAGAAAAGAAGCCTTTAATCCTCACTAGTGCTAAAATAGAAAAATGTGCTTTGTTCCCATGAACTGAAGCAATGGGAATAGTTGAGATTACTTATTCAGGAGACAACTTCTTTAGTCTTACTTTTCTGACCAAAAATGTGAATGAGCCAGAAGCTGGGAATAATATAAAGTAGATTAAAACAAAAAAGATTTTATAATTGATTAAACTCTTGTGCATTCTGTGGATACACAATGATTGCTCCCTAACGTAGCATGCTTACAGTTTTTATGGACATCCATCATTAGAACTGGCAGAATAATTCATAACATATAATTGATTTTCTCCTCTTTCTACTTATGGAGTGTCTGTGAACCCTCTGCCATTTTCTCAAATGTATTGTTATACAAATCTATTCAACATTTTCTGGTGTATGAATTTTGTTTCTTTTCTGGCTTGCTATTGGAATTCATTTTCTGAAATTTGTTATCTTTGATTAGTTGCAATTAGCAATGTTTCTATTCCTGATTGGATGAGTGTAATTCTTCAAAACAAGTATTTGGCATGAATAGTCTCAGAAAGAGAATTTAAAATTCTGCATGTACATTGTGCAAGGATCTGACGTGCAAATTTAAAAAATGAGTAGCAAATCTCAAACTGACATTCATGGAACAACAGGATGAGAAAGAATTTGTTTAAAAGTTTGAATGAATATTTGCAGAATTTTTTGTAGTGTTGTCCTACCTGTATATGTTTGTCACGTAGCCTGGAGAACTGAGTCACTAAAATATCATAGTGATGAAACTATTTAACACTTACGGACGGAACACATCCATAGATCTCAAAGGAATTACAAGTGGGTTAAGTATCATTTCCATTTCACAGATGTGGAACGGAAACTGAGATGCAGCACAAGGTCACAAAGTAAATCAGTGGCAAAGCTAGGAATGGAATCTGTCTCCCCTGACTCCCAGTCTTGAGCCTCCTGGGTCATATCATAACAGCACTTTTCTATTAAACACTCACACAGCAATATCTACTATGTTAGCGGAACAAAATGTGATTCAATGGAGCGGCATCCATAGAAACGTGATAACATTGTTTAATGCATATCCATGCTTATTGCCTTTAGGAGTACACTCTGTACTTTCCAAATGGGGGTGGGGTGTGTGCACGCGCGTTAATGGGTTAACTTTAATAATCTAGTTTTCGGAGAAGTTGTATTATGTAATCATTAATCCAAAGCCAATGACTTTGAAAGAGGCATATTGGCATGACAGTTAAACTACCAACTGACACAATAGACCTAGGAAGAAAGAAAGCAGAAACAATTGAGAAGTTATGTCATCACATACTGCGATTGCTGACTGTAAATTAGAAAGTTGTGAAAGATAATTTGGCAGGTTTCAGAAAGACTGAAATGCAGAACAAAAGAGATCATCTACTATCACTGATCAGCTGCTGTAATAAAATATAGTACAGGACTTATTAAAGATATGCATGCTGCTAGCTGAAGAGTTCAGCAATAATATTTATCTAAAAACTCCTATCCTTCCTACCAACAAGCCAACTGAAAAGATTCCATTTAAAGGGTCTAGTTTATATATATATATATATATATATATATATATATATATATATATATATAATGTGTGGGTAAAGTAAATAGTCCCTTAAATACAGAATTTTGCAGGTTTCAAGCATGCAGAGTTATCCTTCCTAAAACAAACTTTGCAGTAATCCCTTGTATTGTTTAAGGATTGCTCTACATGTGACATGAGAACATTAATCTGACAATTAATTGAGTGGGGAATAGCAAAATAATTAACTGAATTGAAAGCTCCAAAACAGTTTGAATGTTCTTTAGCTCATCTCCATATATATATGTTCGGACTTGTCTATCTGCGTGCAGTGGGAACAACTAAATAATAGCAACAAATTGAACGATTCCTTATCTTAAAGCATATGTTCTGATGGAACATTTCTTAAATGTTTGGAAAAACTCAATATTTCCAACATGCATTCTCTGTTACTTTAGAGGAGTTAATTCACCCTATTTTATGTCTCATGTCGGCAACAAACAGGAACTAGGCTTGTTTCTTTAATTAAATTAATATAGCTAGACCAGTAGCTTATCTACCGAAATTATTTTTACAGGAAAAAGAGGAACTGCAGTGTCTCATCCCCTGTACTTAAGAAGAAAGAGCACTTTATTATCTGCTATTTCCTGAACAGCCCAGTGAATGGAAAAAAAGGAATACTGTCAGCCTAGGCTTGGAAAACAGATC
Source organism: Gopherus flavomarginatus (assembly GCF_025201925.1). NCBI lineage: Eukaryota > Metazoa > Chordata > Testudines > Testudinidae > Gopherus > Gopherus flavomarginatus. The sequence goes on from NC_066621.1 coordinate 64,411,636, forward strand.
CATGCTCCAAAACGAAACCCTATGGTGCGTCAGGTGACAACATAGCTTCCCATTAACTTGTAGGGCAATCTTGTAAATGCTTGTGCTGTTTCTGCAGATTGGGCCAGGGTTTTCTTTGATTTCCCAGATAGTTTTGTGAGGAGCAGTCAGTCTATTCTATTGAGGTTCGTAGCCAGTCCAGAGTAGCCTTGGCTATATAAATAGCATAAATGGCCAGATTAACTCATGTGAGAGATTTAGTGCTTCCTCCAATTTTTAAACTATGATATTTTTGGAAAATATACTCCCTTCCAGGTTTACTGTGGAATTACTCATGCTGTATGTCTTCTTTGGCGACCCTGCCACATGCCTCTGTTGATTCATCTAGTAGTGGATTGTATTCCATTTAATCTTTTGCATTAGGAGATGCATTTTGTGACAGGGAATTTCGCTGGCCTTTAAGCAGTTATTCTATTGCTGGGAATTCTGAAACTACTTTAGTTTGTTACACTCTTGTCCTGAAGGAGTGAATCTTCTAGAGTGTACATCCTTTTTGTGGGCAGGCTCTATGGCCTTGTCAGCTTTACTAATACGATAAAAATAATCTTCCTGATGGCAACATAGACAAAGAGCTATCAGCTTACTTCTCAGGAGATACGGGAGTATCCCAAGGCCCTAGTTCAGCAAAGTGCTTAAGCACGTGCTTAGCCTCAAGCATGTTCTTAAGCCTTCCTCTGTTCAGCAAAGCACTTTCACACATGTAGTCATCTTGAAGTCATTAAGATTTAAGCATGTGTCAAAGGCTAACTACTGTGCTGAACTGAAGCCAAAGTAAGTGTGATAAGTACAGCTGGCTGGAACTGTTAAAATTTTCAGTGAAATTAAAAATCAAATCATGAAAAATATTTCCTGCTTGAGTTTATGGAATGGGTCATAACTTAGTTTAACAATATCAATTCTGATGAGAGTGTAAAAGAAATCATAAAAATATTGGCCATTTTCCAAGCAGCTCTCCTGCTAAGTAGCTTATCACTGTTCACACTAGGAGAGTGTTATGTTCTTCTGCCCATGGAATCTGGGTACAGTGACTGCTGAAGTGAAGGGAGTGACACCACCTGTTTAACTTCTCCCTATTCCAAATAGAGTGCAGACAGGGCCAGTGCAACCATTTAGGTGACCTAGGCGGTTGCGTAGGGTGCTAGGATTTGGGGGGGTGCCATTTTCTTCGGTAGCAACCGCGGCGGCCGGATCTTCGGCCGCCCCAGTCACTGCCGGCATTTAGGTGGAGGGAGCTGGGGCAGGGGAGCGCAGGGAGGGCCGCCTGCAGCAAGGGGGGGGGGCGAGGCACGCAGGGGAACTCCCCACCCCTGTCCCACCTCCTCCCCGAGCATGCCATGGCTGCTTCACTTCTCCCAACTCCCAGGCTTGCGGCACCAATCAGCTTAGGCGCCACAAGCCTGGAAGGCGGGAGAAGTGAAGCAGCAACAGCGTGCTCGGGGTGTTCATGCTCATGCGAGGAGCAGGGGTGAGCTGGGGCAGGGAGGGTGCCTCAGGGTGGAGGGGGGGAGCTGCTGTGGGGGTGAGGCCTCAGGCTGAGGACACGGGGGGGGGCAAGGTGGAAGTTTCGCCTCGGGCGCGAAACATCCTTGCACTGGTCCTGAGTGTAGGGCTCCCAACTCATACTTGGAGTGAGGCTTCCCAAAGGAAGAGGCACCATGCTGAGAATGCATTTATCTTTGCTTTTCTATTTAGGAATTATTCATTCTTTTTGTTCAAAGGGCAACACTCACTTTCTAGTGTTGGATGACAATGTGGGCAGAATTTGTCTTACTATCTGTAGGCCCCAATTTTCCCTATCGTACCATGTCTTTGCGAGTGAGTAACTCCCTTTTAAGTACAGAAGGACTACAGGATTGGCATTACATTTGTTTGTTTTTCATTCTTTTCTTCAAAATCTGAATATTTATCTAACTCCCAAAACTCTCACATAAACAAGACTGCTCATTTGGAATAATTTTTACAAGCAGTTTACTCTTCAGTTTTATGAGTTCCCAGAAGAGGGATATTAATGTATTATGTACTTTATGAATAGGTACAGTATAGCAAATACTGTTAATTGCAAGAGCTAGGAGGAAACAAAGGAGACAAGTTATTTAACAGACTGCAGTTTCAATGCCAAAATCAGTTTCCTGTATGAAGGGGAAATTTATTAGTAATTAATAAGATACATATTAATGTGGACTCGTGACTTATTTCCAGCATGTTAACTGTCTTCTCATATTTACTATTAGAGAAGATTTACTTATTCAGTTTTTTGTATATACAATTTTCAATGTGCATTTTGGAACAAGGACCATCTCTTTATATGTGTATGCATAGCTCCTAGTGCAATCATGATTGGGTCTTTGGGTATTAATGGTAAAATATTAATAATAATAATTTGCAATGCTAATCAGAATAGCAGGAATAGATTGAACAAGGATGTATGAAACGAGCATGAAGGCAGACATGAAATGGAGGTTGGTATTCAGGTGACTCAGTACTAGCTTACTCTGCATATGAGAGGATTAAAGGTTATTTTATAGGGGACATCAGCCAAATGTTGAGTACCTCATTTCTTCTAAAATACATTTTAAGATGTATTATGCTCATTAATGCCACAGATAAGATAAAGAGAGTAACCAACATCACCATATAGTGAAATCACATACAGTATATATCACACCTTCTTTAAAGAGAAGCTCATTGTAATCATTAAAAAGTGTGTTTGGTCAGAGAACGAAGGCTTGATTAGGATTGCCAACTTTCCAATTGCACAAAACTGAAAACCCCAGCCCTGCCCCTATCCTGAGTTCCGCCTCTTCCCTGAGGTCCTGCCCTCCTCTCAGTACATTCCCTGTCCCTTGGTGGCTCGCTGTTCCTCAACCTCACTCACTTTCACTGGGCTGGCGCATGGGGTTGGCATGCGGGAGGGGGTGAGGACTCTAACTGAGGGTGTAGGCTCCAGGCTGGGGCCAGAAATGAGGGGTTCAGGGTGAGTGAGGGGACTCCAGGCTGGGGCAGGGAGTTGGAGTGCAGAAGGGGGCTCCAGGCTGGGGGGTGGGGTTAAGGGATTCTAAATGTGGAAGGGGCCTATCGGTCGAGGAAGGGGGTTCACGTGTGGGAGGGGGTATAGCCTCTGGGCTGGGTGTGTGGGCTCTGGGATGGAGCCAGGGCTGAGGGGTTTGGAGCGCAGGAGCATAGGTGTGGGAACTAGGGGTGGGGGGTGCTGCAGCAGCCCCATGTTTTACGCCACTCCCCTGCCACTGACTCAGAGCAAAAACTTGGAGGTGCTTCCTGCACCTATGCTCTGGCCCAGCCCTCCACCCATACTCCGCTCACCAACCCCTCACTTCACCTGAGGCTTGTGTCCCAGCCGCTGGCCCCACTCCCCTACCGCTGGCCCGGGGCCCCGTGCCTGGCCCCACCCCCTGCACCCAGCTCTCCGCTCCTGGGGTGCACCCTACTCCCATCTCTGCTCCTGGGGCCCTGGCTGCTGGCCCTGCTCCCCAGGTGCTGATCCCGTGCCCTGCACCTGGCTGCTCGCTGCCAGGCTCCACTCCTGGGGCCCGCGCCTGGCCTCACAGCCGGGGCTCTGCTTGGCCCTGCACATGGGGTCCCGGCTGCTGGCCCCTGCCCGGAGCTCCGCTCCTGGCTCCATGTCTGCCCCCAAGCTGTGGCCTCAGCCCCCTTACCCATGTCCAGGTCCCCCCCCCCCGGTCCCCAGAAACACAGCCCTGCTCACAGCCTTAGCGAGGGAGGGGGGAAGACGGGGTAAGGGGGCTGGCTTTCAGCACCCCCACTACTGTTATTGAGGGGCACCAGGAAAACAACCTGGGGAGTTAGGCAGTAAGCAACTCAACCACATGGACAGAGCACTCTGCAGGGTATAATATAATATCACATGTTCAACTTAACTTGCATTCAGCTTCACTGTTTGTTAATAAAACACATAGCATGCTTCCCTTGAGCCTGTGGATGTCCTGCCGACACACTACAGGATCTGGGCTTCACAGGTGTGGCTGGGGAATAAGCATTCTCCAGAGTGCACCCTCAAAGCTATGGAGAATATGCAGTGTAAGAAACTGTTGACTTTATCAGCATTGATGAAGAACTGAGGCAGCAGCCATCAATGAAGTCATAGAACCTAAACTCTCAAAAGCCATAATGCCATGGACAAAGAAGTCTCCAGGAAATAGCACAGAAACACAGGCCTCTACAAATGTGCCTGTCTTTTCCACAGTCTTGATCTGTAATACTTCACAGACCTGGAGGATTCCTTGGGTTCTGAGGAATTCCACGATTCCTGCTTGTTCTGAGGGAAGAGGGGCAATCCCCAGCAGGATAACCCCCTGTAACCACAGTGAGATGAAACTTGTCATTCCCTGGCCTCTACATGATCATTTATTTGCATGGAGGAAAATACAACTGAAAACAGGTGGAATCTTTTCCTAGATCCGTCAAAAGAGCTATGCAGTCATTGCAGTCAACCAACCTTCCTGGGGTCTAATTTTATTAACAAGAAGGTAATTTCAAAATAACACTACATGAATCCCTGCCTAAACTGTTTGGTTTCTCCTATAGTTCCTTACCTTAGAACCTCTCCAAGAAAACCATTCTACCTCAGAGCTCCTCCCACCTCTCTTATATTCAAGGAGGTGTTGAACAGGCCATGCCTGTCTCAGTGAGTCATTAGAATTGACTTGCAGTTCCCTGTAGGATTCCACTATTTGCTTCTTCTTAGTGTATGTGCAACATGCCTTAGGTAGCATGTTACCAGGATTCACCGTCAAATTTGGTCTGCTGATTGGATTATTAGCTTCCCCCCTCCAGGCCAGCTGCTGACGGGGAGCGTGACATGAATGCTGATCCATGCCCCTACCATCTTCTAAAAGGGCAGAGCAAGAGGAAAACCCTGCCCCTCTGATATTGTAAAGGAAGAATTTGTAAATTCTTGTTTATTTATTTATTTATTTATTGTACACCTAGGAAAATGAGGGTGATCAGGGAGATGAAGATGATGACTCAGTGTAATCACAGTGAGTGAACTACTTTTTCTTTCTTTGGATTATCAGTAGCCAATCTTTCCCTTTCTTGACTGTTGGCTGAATAGGAAACCCAAGCAAAAACATCAATATGCCAGATAGGACACACACAACCATATGTGTATATCCATTGATACACTGTGATGTGACAGTTCCTGACAGGTGAGAGGGTTATCTTATATAGAATTTGAGGCCAAATTCTGTTCACGGTTACTCCTATTCAGCCTCATTGAAATTAATGGTTAGAAGAATCAGAGAAGAGAAACTTTCCAGACCCCATTCTGCTTTGTTATATTTGTGCTCCCCTACTGAAGTCCATGTGACTGTGTCTTGTGTTGCATTTTCACTTTCCTCTGTAAGGTAGTGGTCTGGAACACTAATGATGAGGTCTGCTTATTTTAGAATTATTTACACATAGCAATTTTAGGATAACTCTGTAGGATGCTTAATACAAACCATGAATCTATTCACACTGCAATATTTGGGCAAGTCATTTCAACTCATCTCTAATAGAAACAATTAACGATTGTTCTTCTATACCCTTATATAATTTAAAGCTTGGATTTTCAAAGATGCTTAAGGGAATTAGTATCCAACTTCCACTGAATGTTAGTGAGATTTAGGTGTTTAACTCCTATGAACATTTTGAAAATCCCAATCTAAAAGACCCTTGTGAGTTGGATACCATAGTTGAGAGGCCAGAAATGGTACTAGAAAATGGTACCATAGTTTAGAGGCCAGATTTAGTGGCCCCTGATATAAACTGACATGATGCCACTGAAGTAGAGTTACACCATGGTTGAATTTGTCCCAAAGAATGGATAAATTCAGACAAGGACAAGTAGAGGAAATATTCTGCTGAATTACCAGACAAATGCAGTTTAAGAGAGCAGAAAATGTCTTACTTGCTATTCTTCTCAATTAGGAAAAATTTAAGGATCATATTTTATCCACTTTGATTAAAAAAATCTAAGACAATTATATCATTAAACCTGATTAAATAAAAGAATCTTGAAGAGCTGCATGTTCTAAATTTCCAGAGATTTATGAAAGGAAGTTGGAGCATGAAGGAGCTTGCTTAGTCGAAAGCGAGGTACACTGCCATTCTGCAATTTTCCCACAAGAATTTCACATGGGGGAAGCTTGGTGCATTTTAAACAGCTTATTCAAACATTACACGGATATTGAGGTTTTTTGGTAGAGCTTAGCGACAAATATGTAACTTAAAGAGCAAATAAATCAAGACCAAAATAATTGGTGTGTGTCAATTTAGTTCATAAGTGGTATGAGTCAAGCTATAGTTTGTTTGCTGAAATAAAAGGATTCCATTTCTTGTGTCTCTTTATTCCCACAACTGGAACAATTTTGCAAAGATGATAACAGTCTTCTCACTTTTTGCTTCAGCTTAGTTCATACAGGAAGTGTATTTGAAAACATACAATGGATGTCTGACATCCTTATACCTCACAAAAATAGGAAGCAATCACAAAATGTGTTGGGTATTTAGAAAATGAGTGAAAGCAAACCCAAATTCCTACTGTATAGTCAAAGACAGACCAGATTCTGAGGCAGAATGGTTCTTACAAAATATTCCATTTGATTCTTTAAACACAGAGAGCACAACTTGCAAATACATGGGCACCTAAATTCCACAACCAAATCCCACATCTGGACATTCAAACAAATACAGTGGCAGACAGATGCCTCTTTAAGTGCCTAGCTTTTTTTTAACTGTTGATTTCAATGCCCAAATGTAGGAGATTATGTCCTATTTAGTGCCCACATTTGCATATTGCATCCAACCTCGAAAGTGTATCCCACCAAAACTCTAAACCTTTGTTCAATTAGTGCTTATTGCTAAGAATGCAAAACTAAAAGGTGTTATACCAACCCATTCTCTCCCCTGCAGGCACATGGGACAAATTATTATTCTTTATTATCTGTATTACACTAGTGCCTACATGCCAAACTGAGATCAGGTCCTCATTGTCCTAGGCACTGTGAAAACAGATAGTGAGAGAGAGTCCCTATCCCAAAGAGCTTACAGTTAGTACAAAGGGTGACAGCAGGGAAATAGCAGCATAGAGAGGTGAAGTGACTTGCCCAAGGTCACACAGTAGGTGAGTGACAAAGCTAGGAAAAGAACTCTGGTCTCCCAAGTCCAAATCTATTGCCATATCTACTATGCTGCCTCTGTATAACCTCATTGGATCAGTGGGTTCGCACCAACATAAGAGCGAGCAAAATTGATGCACAGGACATATCCAGCACATCTACAGTGTAATTTTGAATGTATAGCATTTAGAATTCCAAACTGCTTTCTATATATCTTCCTTTTCCCTTAAACTAACCCTGTAATTGTCATCCCATTACTTCACCTTCTAAGCATGAGTCAGCAAACACCTTTGAGGAGTTTTTCCGGTGGCTAACCGCTGGCAAACAAGAATAGGCAATGTTTAGGGTTTTTTAATCAAATACATTAATATTGCAATTAAGAATACTTAATGGCTCACTACCCCTTTCTCTGTCCAATATCATTCACTGGGTACAACACATTGTGAATGTTTCTAAAAACAGTCTTATGAAAGTTGCCTGATAATCACTGGTTCGTTATGCAGCAGTTTGTACATACAATGGTAATTAAATTTTCTTCCTGCTTTTTTAAAAAAAATTATCTTATTGGTGGCAACAATCCCAGAGTCCTGGCCCAGCCTTGTGGTATACTATTTACAGTGAATCTGATATGCGTAGCTTTTGGTTTGAGAAAGTGATTACTTCTTCAACATGAAACATTCACATTAACTCTACTGTGCTTGAAATTATGGTTTATTTAATGCAGCCATATCGCAGCATACTAGTGTAACCCACATATCTTTTGGGTGTGGTGTTCTGTCCCAGCTAGTGGTACTGAGACCACTTAGAGAAGCAGAGCAAACTCATTAATCTCTCTAGCTTTAGCTAACAGCGATAGGGTTTTTGGCTCATGCACTAAGCTCTAGGGGGCCCAGGTTCGATGCTGCCTGCCGACGAGCAGGGTCTGTAAGAATGGTAAAAGGTGACCCATCTGTTAGGGCTTTGGATACACTATAATGTGGGAAAATATCCACAGGAGAAAGCTGTTTTTATTGCTTGTGGCCTGATATGGTTGATGTTTTTTGCTGTCATAGCTTATGTTGTGTTCTTTTAATAATTGGTCTTTCATATTTAGTTACACATAGCTTTCAGATAACATTTTAGGGCACTTATTTTACAGCTTTCTGATCTGGTTGGTTACTGAGAGAAGAAAGGGAATATCATATATGCATACAGTACAGATGGTAGCTGTTTGTCAGCAAGACCTTATTAAGAGGAGAGACTGTCTCAGCTTGGTGAAAGGACCCGGTAAAGGGCAGTGCTGGTCAATGGTTTCTGGAGAGCCTGATTCCCCCTACAGCTCTCAGAGCATGGAGTGCTTCAGAGGTTCCTTACCTCCAAGGCTAATCAGCTGTTCAGGGCATGAAGTAGTGCCTCTTCATCTGAAAAACTAATTGGGGGTGGAAGGATGGAGCTGCTTCCAAGGCTTTCCCAGGACAGCTGGAGCTCACTTTGACATTGACTGACAGGAGATGACCAGGGAAGCTAATTTTTCATTTGGGGGTAAGAGAAGAACAGGAATGGCCTCTCCTTATGGCTTACTCTGCTGGGGCTAAGGAAAGAGCCCATCATGAGATTAAACCCTGAAATCTTTTTGGTGCAGGCACTGTCTTTATTTTGTGTCTTGTACAGCCCCAATCCCCAATGTGAGAGCTCAAAAGATAATAAATATCATAACACTTATTAGGGAGTAGGGTCCCAAGGAAAAAGAAGAGGGATAGAGCAGACAAAGGAGGACCAATGAATGAGTATCGGACTAAAGAATGATTGAAGTGGGAATGAATAAAGGGGAAATGTTCCACAGCAGGAGTGATAGGAGGCAGAGATTTACAGACAAAGAAAGGAGTGAAAATGACAGTTAACTGAGGAAAAGACAATGAAAAAGACTTAGAGGAGAATTCTAGATATGGGAAAAAAAAGAAACTGGAATTATGGAAGAGAGAGGGAAGAACAAAGTGTGAGACCTACATACTGTAGTTTATTGTAACTTTTTAACTTTATAAAAAGTTGATTGCTTAAGTCTGTTAATATTCAGTATATGCTAATAATGACTGATACTGTGTAAAGTATCAGAGGGGTAGCCGTGTTAGTCTGGATCTGTAAAAGCAGCAAAGAGTCCTGTGGCACCTTATAGACTAACAGATGTATTGGAGCATGAGCTTTCATGGGTGAATACCCACTTCGTCGGATGCATGTCATGACGACGAAGTGGGTATTCACCCACGAAAGCTCATGCTCCAATACATCTGTTAGTCTATAAGGTGCCACAGGACTCTTTGCTGCTTGTACTGTGTAAATACACTGGCCTCACTTTCTATTCTGGTCAACTTCTGCTCAGCTCAGGAACAGAGCTGGTTGGCTGGGAGCTAAAAGGGCTGTGAGCCACATTTAGCACCACCCCTTCGCTGGGTCCAGCCAGATATCTGCTCAGAACTTGCCATAATTTAGAGCAGCCTCAGGTCTGCTCTGTTTTGCACTAGGTTGCCCCAGGCCCCAAGAGGACTTTTCAGCAGCTGAGGATTGATTTTGATGGGAGTTATATGCCTAAATACCTTTGAAGATCTGGGCCATAGTGCAGTGGCTACATCCCCTACAGTGGGGCATATAAAGGGTGTAGTAGTAATGGGCTTCACTATGCGTATTCCCTGGTAGCCAGATCTACAAGTTTTATGATTCCTTTTTGCTGCTCCAGCAACACGAAGAAACCAAAACGTAATGGATGGTCAAGTCTATTATATTTTATTTATGGTGGGAAATACCTCAAGACAATTGCAATAACTTGCCATGTATCTTATTATATCCTAAATCTATCTGGGAGGAAAGACAAAAGAACTTTCTCTCTTTGACATGTAGAAAGGCTTTTCCTCTGCTACACATAGAACCATTAGACTGTAAAACTCTTGGTTTCGTTGATACCATTATCAGAGACAGTGTATTGTCCCTTTCTTCTGGACATTCAGAATTCTTATTGGGTTATTTCAGAGCAAGTTCTAATTAGTTTTAAGCTATGACAGACGTCAATAAAGTATTTAATATGTTGTCTTATGAAACCTCAATTTAACCATTAATTGATAGGTCACACTCATTTGAATTGAAAACTGACTATAAAGGCTAATGATAAACAGAATTGAATATTGATGAGCAGTGGTGTCTGGCAGGATAATGTAGGGAGTGGCATAAGGTCTGGGCTTATTTATTATCTTCAGTGATGGAAGAGGGATTCAACAGCACAGTAAAGAACTTCTTAGACAATGCTAAATTTGAAGGATTGCAAACAGCAGTGAGGACAAAGAAATAATACAAGGAGACTTACAGAGATTAGAACCATGGGTAGAAAATAATAAAATGAGATACAGCTTGGACAAGCACAAGATCATGCATTTGGGGAAAATAATCGGAAACACAGATACACATACAAATCTGGCAAACAGGGTGGTAAAGGATAGCATATTTGACACGTGTTTACAATGTGCTATAGCAGCAAACTAGGCCAATTCAAATTTGTGCTTCTCAAAGGCAGTAGAGCAGGGAGCTAATGACCCCTTTCTATAAGGATCTGTCTGGGCACCATATTAGCAGAACATTATTGGCAAACTGGAGGGAGTTGAGTGAACAGCCACAAAAATTATCTGGGAGCTCAGGGGATTGATTTACAAAGCGTGATTAAAATAGTGAAATATGTTGGGCTTAGCTAAGAGATGGCCAAGAGAGGGTGGAGTCACACTAACTGGCTACACCATGGCTAGAAAGGCCCACTGTCAGTGAGACAGAATTAAAGAAGAGAAATTTAAATTAAATATCTGAGAAAATGTCCTGCCTCAGATTTATCATGCTGAAGAAACAGTCTCCCAAGTGAAGTCTTGAAAACCTCATTGCTTAGGACTAGATAAGCAAAACTGTCTAAAATGCTAGAAAATATACTGTAGGGACGATCCTGCATCCCATCTCAAATGTCTTTTATTCTATTCATTCATTCTGGAAACATTAGTACCACTGGATTTTTTTCACTACCATGTGGGATTTTCATCAATAATCCAAAGATTTTTCTGAGGGAGTTCATGCCCTGGAGCCCTTCTGCCACCTACAGTTTGATATATACCTGGTGCTGTAAATTGGCTCAGGGCAAACCTTTATGTGTCAGTTTTGGCGACATCCACTGCCTCCATGGATCCCTTTTAAGCATATCAAGCATAACCTATAAATCCTAGTTGTGGACCTGCTTGTCAGAGAAGAAAGCTAGACTTCATTCTTCCTGCTTAACAAGTATTCAGTATGCTGCTAAACATAATGAGAACCTAAAAACATGCTGATCTGGTGTGATTACAAAAGCCAACGTTACAGATGTACGCTGCACCAGCTGGTATGGAGAACGTTTTCTCTACTTTATACATTTATTAGATAACAATAAAACCCTCTGTACTTGCTGTAATATATTCATTATGATCAATACTAAAGAACATGTAGGTAAATATTTATTTTGCAATAAACTCAGTGATCAACTACTTTATAAATTGTGATCAGCAACAATCTTTATAAAAAAACATTTCTATCTTTAATTTTGCTGATAACCCAGTGAATGAAGAATTTTGGCTTATAAAGCTCACTTATTTTTCTTATCAATTTGAAAGCAGGCACTGTCACAAACATAGCATCAGAGTAAAGCTTTAAACTAAAATAATCTCCCTCTATCTGTTCAAGCTAAATAAAGCCACAAGAGAGCTTAAATTAATGCTAAAGTACAGCAAAAATCCACAACCTTATAGAAAGTTCTTGAGTACAGTTCTGTAACTAACCAACAACAATGTTCATTATCCCCTAAAGGAATTTTTAAAAAAATCAAAATGTGTGTTTAAAAATGAAATATAAATTAAAGAACTCATTGCAAAAATATAATGTTTGTGTACTAGATAAGGAGATACAGTAGTTAGAAATATGAGCTAGCACTGAAGACGCAATTATGAGTTGGTTCTGATTGTTTAGTAATGGCACAGTCATTATTCTGGTTACCCACCTGAGTAGTAGTGTGAGGTGTAGCCCTAACCCCCTGCCTGGGCTACCTCTATTGCTGGTATCAGCATTGAGGAAGGTGGGGGGAGTAGCCTTCCTGGAGCTGCTGCCTTCCCTCCTGTGCAAATGGTGGGGAGTGCGTGGTGCAGCATTGGCTTCACCTGCCCTACTCAAAGAAGCTAGTCATTGCAGCCACTCCAGTGTGGAGGTGGAAGTAATCTTCACCCAGTGAAAGGCTGGCATGTGTGTGTGTGTGTGTGTGTCTTGGCGGGGAGGTGGGGAGACTCAGAGACTGAACTGAGACTCTGAATCTCAGCAGACCCTGGCCTGCTTCTGGGACAGTCCTTTGGCAGGGCTTGTGGCAAAGCCACTATTCAACAATAAATTAAAAAGGCTAGATCAGGACTACTTTGATGGTTCGAAGCTACTGTAAAGATCAGCCCCCTGGGGACTGCTCCTACTTAGAGGAATATCATGTACAGCTCCTGTGTCACCCCCATTTCCAGCCCAGGTGTAAGGGGCCTGGCTGGGAAAAAGGAAGCAGGACTGGGGCATCCCTAAAATCCCTCAGAGATGTCTGAGGGCTAGAGAGGTCCCTGAGGTCCATGGGAAGCAAGGTATAAGATAGAACATCCCTGACATACACAGGGCTATGACTTAGAGTAATGGGATCAAATTAAAAAAGGAAAATATAGGCTGAATGTCATAAAAAGGACTGTCTGACCACAAGAACAATTCGGCTGTAGAACAGTTTCTCATGGGAAGTAGTGAAAGCCTTATCACTTAAGGTTTTTAATACAGACTAGATAAAAGTTGTTCATATCTAATGCCTGGAACTCATTGAATCTCATAGCAAACCATCATATTGGAAAGGGTCACAGATTTATACATTATTTCCAGCAAGCCAATCAGTGCTGTGAGAAAAACATGTACGTTAAAATTTATCTCTACATTTACTGCCTCCCCACAGCCCGGTCAGAGGTGTATTCAGGATATAAAACTGCACTTAACTCCATGTTCATTTAAGATTTTCCATTCCTTTGCAATAACCTTGCAATGCCCAATAAAAAGAAAAATCAGACAATTACATATAGGAGGTCAAATCTGTAGAAGGGACCTCAACCCAGCCTTTGTTTTTATAACTGAAATCAGTTGGGATTATACTTCTGATTCTGATTTGTGGATGCAATCAAGGAGTTAGATGTCTAAATGCAGACATCTGCACGCACAATTGATTCTGCTCAGGAAATTAGAAGCCATTTTGGTGGAGGGGAGAGGGAAATGTGGCCTATTATTTGCACTTTGGTCACTCAAATTAGCACAAAATATAACAATTTAGAATGCTAACAACATTATGTATCAACAGCATTATCATACCATATGTTCACAAAAAGTTTTTACAAGGAACTACTAACCCATACAGCCATTAGAAATTAAGACCTGTACATAAGTGACTGGGGCTATGTGCCCTATAAATGTAAATGACTGCCTGTAGAAAATAAACTCATGAATATTTCTTAGAGATGTAATAAAGCAAATTCTGCCCTCAGACAAGAATGTTCAAATCCCATTTAAAGAAAATGTTGTCACTACTAATGTGACGGTAAGGGCTCAGTGGGAATTACAAGCATATACATGTGAGAGCAGAATTTGATCCAATTACTGAAATCTACAGAATATGCAAAGGCATTTATGGTTAGAGCCTTGGAGTAATGAAGAGGGATTGGACTGTAATTAATCACAGACACCTTAAAATGTTGGTATTTCTTATGTTTCTCTTTAGGTAATTTCCCCATCATCTGTATTTTTCCATTGATTATCCTAATTTTATTTGACAGTGATAGCATATTATAAGAAACTTGCTTAAGTAGTTGGATGTTAGTGGACAAATAATTTCTGATTTGAATTTGTATTGAATTGCTAATCCAATTTCCAAGAATGATTCATAAACCTACTCTTTAGTATATATTAAAAACACATATAAAATGACCTATATACAGGTCCCTCATATCATTTCCCTTGAACGATTCCTATGATGCATTATTAATGACAGTATTGTCTATTTATTTGCTCTAGGTGTAGTTCCAGGAATTAAACTTGGTTGCTTTCAAAGACACCATAGGATGAGGCCCTCAAAGAAAATCTTTCATCATGGAGACAATTGGCATATGCCTCCAGCTCACTTGAAATAATCCTTGCCACCACATTTTCCAGTATATTGCAATGCTCTGGTAGTTCAGAATATAGACCCATATGCAGGTCCTAATTTTAAGCATGTGTGTAGTTCCATAGAAGTCAATGGGACTACTCACCCACCTAACTTCAGACATGGCTGAACAGGGACCGCCTTTGGAAGAGTACTGAAAAATACCATGGCAGGAACACTGGCTTTGTATTAATTTCTTTGTAAATTTTAAAAGCTCAAACGTTCAAGGAGACCTCAAGGAGATGTTGGCACAGAAAGTACGCTTATTAAGTTTGCGGACGATATCAAACTTGGAGGGCTTGCAACTGCTTTGGAGGACAGGGTCAAAATTCAAAATGAGCTGGGCAAATTGGAGAAATGGTCTGAGGTAAACCGGATGAAGTTCAATAAAGACAAATGCAAAGTGCTCCAATTAGGAAGAAACAATCAGTTTCACACATACAGAATGGGAAGAGACTGTCTAGGAAGGAGTATGGCAGAAAGAGATTTAGGAGTCATAGTGGACCACAAGCTAAATATGAGTCAAGAGTGTGATACTGTTGCAAAAAAAGCAAACGTGATTCTGGGATGCATTAACAGGTGTGTTGTAAACAAGACATGAGAAGTCATTCTTCCGCTCTACTCTGTGCTGGTTAGGCCTCAACTGGAGTATTGTGTCCAGTTCTGGGCACTGCATTTCAAGAAAGATGTGGAGAAACTGGAGAGGGTCCAGAGAAGAGTAACAAGAATGATTAAAGGTCTTGAGAACATGACCTATGAAGGAAGGCTGAAAGAACTGGGTTTATTTAGTTTAGAAAAGAGAAGACTGAGAGGGGACATGATAGCAGTTTTCCGGTATCTAAAAGGGTGTCATCAGGAGGAGGGAGAAAACTTGTTCACCTTAGCCTCTAATGATAGAACAAGAAGCAATGGGCTTAACCTGCAGCAAGGGAGATTTAGGTTGGACATTAGGAAAAAGTTCCTAACTGTCACGGTAGTTAAACACTGGAATAAATTGCCTCGAGAGGTTGTGGAATCTCCATCTCTGGAGATATTTAAGAGCAGGTTAGATAAATGTCTATCAGGGATGGTCTAGACAGTATTTGGTCCTGCCATGAGGGCAGGGGACTGGACTCGATGACCTCTCAAGGTACCTTCCAGTCCTAGAGTCTATGAAAAAACCTTAAAGAATTTAAAGTAAACAGAGGAAGAATGAGTAAAATGGGTAACAAAATGTAAATAAAAATAGCAAAAAAGAAGTTATAAAAGTGAGAGGAAAAATAAGTTATATTTTTCTCATGTGCATACCTTCTGTTAGACCGCCCTAACTAAAAACCACAATGCCCCATGAGAGAGACAAGCATTATTCTGATTTTACAGCTGGAGAAACTGAGGCACAGAGTGGGATATTGAAATAACTGTAAGGACGTGTCATATCATATACAAACATATGCTATGAAATACAAAGATAAACGGGGGAGATGAGCTGTCTTAAGAAACTAGTGCAAAGGGCTCCAGGTGTGACTAGGTATGCGAAGACCTGGAGTTCATTTTGACTCAATGTGCATTTTTGCCTCGGATGTTTATGTCATAAAGCAACTCTAATTTTGCAAGTGAATTTCTTTATGTTTTTATTATAATTTTAACAAGTCTGGTTGAAGTATCTCCCATTTAAATACAAAGAGGATCAGGCGCAGTAATAAAAATGGGAAGTCATATGGGGAACTGACTGGACTGGCAATGGGAAGCTCTGATAAAGAGATTCTCTCTCAAGACTTATGCTGGGATTTCATCAGGGCACCGCTAACAAATCAGAATGCTTAGCATCTTACACCAATTGGAGCCCAAAGTAATACTGTGGAAGACTGGATACATTTGTCTTCTCCGAGGGCTGGTCTACACTACAGGGGAAAATCGATCTCAGATATGCAACTTCAGCTACGTGAATAACGTAGCTGAAGTCAAAGTATCTAAGATCGAATTACTGTCCTCACGGCGCAGAATCGATGTCCGCGGCTCCCCATGTCGACTCCGCAACTCCGTGGGGTTGGTGGAGTTCCGGAATCGATATAAGCACGTTCAGGGATCGATATATCGCGTCTAGATGAGATGCGATATATCGATCCCCGAGCAATCGATTGCTACCCGCCAATACGGCGGGTAGTGAAGACGTAGCCTCACAGAGTATTAAAAAAAAAAACATCTCAAAAATGCAAACTGCAAATGTAGTTAGCAGCACCCTATACTGTACAGCACACCACTGTGCACATTTAAGGACTATTTTGTAAACTATGCAAGTCTGGTGTAACTCCTGGGAAGTTCTAGGATTACAGCAAAGATAATTTTAATGAAGGAATTTACTGTCCCTCCCCTCCCTCTTTCTACTTTAAGAAAGTCATCTGGAATCCTTTGTAAGAATTTCTGCTTTTCACTTGCTACATTAAATATTTATTCCCTGTACTCACTTGCTGGGTCCAATTTTTTACAGGTAATTCTCTGCAATCTTGCTGTTTTCAGAGAATTTACTTCAGGTTATTTTTTTAAAACCCTAAATCAACAATACGGGGACAGTTCTCAACAGCTCCAATCTCTTATCCAGCACAGGTGTGGGGAGAAGGGGAAAGTGACTAGGAGCCACCTTTACTCCTTCCTCTCTCCTGTGGCCAGCAAGGGGCCAACTGACCCTCTCAGAGCAGCCACAGAGAACTGGTAGAAAGGGATGAGGGTGGAAATGCCAAGAGAGACTGGAGTAAAGTCAGCCACACTAGCTTTTGCCAGCTCAGGATTCCTCAGTTTGGAGGAATGCTCAGTTGACTCCTTTAGGGCAGTTTTAAGGTTACTTATGCAACCCTGGCAGTGCACAGTGAGGTTAGCTAGGCTGAGGATCTGGCCATACATGTCTGTACAACATCTACAACAACTAGGCTCCAATCTGGGACCTCTGGATCCCACTGTAATACATTCAATAACAAACATCTGAAGCATCTGTACATACACAGAATACTTTGTAAAAAGACATTTCCCATAGTATAGGTCTGTAACGGTTTGTACAGTTGTTATATTAAAGCAGGGCCTTTGTTTAGAAAAAATAATATAGTAACTTGTATAATAATTTTCACCATCTTCTTTAGTTTGCTTCACATTATATCATTGCTTTTGTAAGGCAACAACTAGTCCCCAAATCTTTGTTGGTAAGCACACTTGTAGTCCTTCTTGTTTTAACAGATACATGCTCTTATGTTTCCTCTTTCTCAAAGCACATCATTTTACAGTTATCTGTTGAATGCATCATTTTTTCTCTCGTAACCTGAGTACTTAACCCTATTAGTGTAAATGGAAAATCTCTGAGTGCCTAGCCATTTACAGTAAATGTGCACTAAACCTAATTAAAACAATATACCATCTCACATTAAAGATGAGCAGCAAATGTTTCTTTAAATCCCCAAAACTTGAGACTGACTTTTCAAAAGAGGAAAACAGTGTTCAGCTGCCATTTAAAATATGTAATTAACACTATATTTTAACAAAGTTTAAAACAATATTTTGGTTTCTGAAATCCAAAGGAATCTGAGCTGCAGTCCTCCTTGTTCATTTGCCATAATGTCAGAGGAGCTGGTGCACTGCTGCCTTACGCTGTGTGGAGTGATTTATATTGATGGGAAATGGGTTGAAAACATTATCAATTCAGAATTGTAGCATTTTACCTTAATTTGTACTGGTGTCACTGGCTATAAAATATGCAGGGCAATGGTGAGTCTGGCCCAGAATGAGTAAAAAACACAGTGACGATAAATGTACTATACCTTGACAGGGTTATTCCACCTTTTTTCACTTCATGACTGTGTAAGTTGTTTTTTCCCCTTCAGCTGAAATTTCTCAGGCTTAAACTAATCTTTTTCCCTGATACACTTCGTTTTTTCAAAGTTTGAACAAAATCAGTTCAGTCACTTTCGAGTTGTCCAAGCATGAAAAGTTAGACATGTCCCTCTTAAGAAATTAAGCTAGTTAATGTCAAACTTGCTGGGGACTTAGCCCTAGTTAAGGACAAAGGAATTACATGTTTGAAGAAACCTAAACTGAGGTTTTCAGAGAGGCCCAAAGGCGTGAGGACTCCAGCTCCCATTGAACCACAACTCCTTTAGGTTCCTGTGAAAACCCAGGCCTAATTCACCAATTTTTTTTTAAAAAGTGATTTAATATAAGGGCTACAGTTTATTCAGAAAAATACAAGCCCCCATGATGAGACTTGTTTTAAGATGAATTCACAACACATTAGTAATCATAATATGGGGTAAAATGAACAGTCTGTGTTGGAAAGATTTTCTGTGAGCAAGGTTGTGTCTAGATGAACAGTTAGCCTGTGGCAAGCTGGGGTGTGCATCTACAGGACACTAGCGTGCCACTACTAAGTGGCAGTAGCAGGGTCCACACAGCCAGTTTGTGTACCACAGGCTATAGCATCGTAGATTTACACCCTGGCTTGCCAAAATTTTCATTTAAACAAGCCCCAAGTTTGGCTTCTGTGCTCACATGCTTGGCTGAATGCCAACCAGTCCAAACACCTTTGCTGCTTTCCACTTTTGTTTTTCTGCTTGATAATGTATTATGCAGCTAAGCCACTTACGTCCTGTGTAAAGGAATCAAGCAGAGTTAAAAACACACTTAGTTAAGTAATGTATTGATGAAGAGGACCCTTAGCTTCCACTGACATAAATGTAAATTGTACCCTTTCACATTGTTCCTTCAATAGCCATCGCATTGCCATGGCTAGATTTCTTGGTTTCTTGATTGCTATCAACTATTTTTAATTTGATTAAATAATAAAGTCTGATTCTTCCATTACTGTATAAAATCCACCGCTTTTGCTCAAGACCTATAGAGTTCTTCATGTCTAATGTCCATCACTAAACCACAATATTCACTGTTTATTCTGTTTTAGCAGATAGTGATCATTTTAAAAGGACATAATTAAGAATAACCTCTGATCTTATTGGCTTATCCTCAAAATGTGAAATCCAATATGACAGTCAAGAATAGGCAGCTTTATTTAGTATTTCTACTGTCATTATTCCGCTCAGTGTGACATTAATGAAAATTCACAATGATTAATGGTCTAGCCCTTTTATATAACACCCTTATCTGCATAAACATTTCCTGATCATTCTTCTCATCCTCCTCCAAAGGTCCACAACAGCTTCCAATGACCTTTTAAAAATTTTTATTGTAAGTTTCTAGGGCTGGATCCTTTCACTCTTTTATCTACAGGAAGAGTGAAGAATCCAATCCAGATTGTGCTGTAGAGGCATACTGTCTTTTTTGACATAATCTCCAATATTTTATCACAAAATTTCCTTTGACTAAACGCTTCATACTCATATCTCAGTAATTATCAACAAACTGGAAACCAGGCAATGAGCACTGTGGGCTGCAGGACATGCACAGTAAGAAACACATAGAAAGCAGAAGCTGTGGAAAAGGTGGGGGGTAATCTGAGAAGGGTGAAACATGCCACACTAGAGGACCCTGTGGAAATGTGCAGGGACGGGCACGTCTACCAAAGAACAATGGCAGACCAACCCTGCCAAATGACTGGTCCCTGGGGAATTCTCTGGCATGTTGGAAGATGGGTGAAAAGATATGCAAACACAACAAAAAGCAGTGGCAAAAAAAATGTAAAAATTGTCGACTGATGTATGGGACGTTGTCATCCAAAAATATATGTACTGTCCTATTTGTAACAGAAGTGCAAACCACAGTAATTTGCCACAAAATTTGCCACTCTGAGAAAACCAGCATTGACTCTAGTGGACAGAAGAAGACCACTATCACTTACCTTCAGTGCTAAACTGTTAACAGTCCTAAACCAAAATCATAGTACACTTTTGACTGACCTTTCTACAAAACATCTGCTTCTCTGGCAATCCAGAATCACATACCTGTGTGACAAAAGTATACAGCTGCTTCTACACACTGCTAAAATATGCCCCACATCAGATGTTTAACTTGGGCAATGAGAAAGGACTAGGAGAGGAATCTACTAGAGGAAAAGTCCACGAAGAATCAGCACGTACTTGCTGTTGTCCTGATTCCTCTTGAACATCCATTCCTCAACTGCAAAATTTTTGTTGGCTTTAATTAAAGTCGCTTTCCAGGTGACTATCTCAAAGGTCCCATAATTCCACTTAAGATGGTTTTCACATGCATATGTATCTAAGGTACTGATGTGGCCCTCATTACCATAGTATCTGAGCATTGCAGAGTCTTCAATGTATTTATCCTCACAACACCCCTCTGTGGTAGGGAAGTGCTATTACTACACCATTTTACAGGTGGGGAATTGAAACAGAGAGGCTCAGGCTAAGGGCCAGCTTGTTAATGGTATTTAGATGCCTAAAGATGCAGATAGATGCATTTTTCAAAAGTGCCTTGGCACCTAACTGTCATTGAACAAATCCTACTAGGTGCCTATCTACATCTTTAGGTGCCTAAAAACTTTGAAAATCTGGTTCTGAGTGACTTGCCCAAGTCATTTTACACATGAAGTCTGTGGTGGAGCAGTGAAGTGAACCTGGATCTCTTACATCCCAGGCTTATACCCTAACCAATAGACCATCCTTTCTTCCATATAGGGAAAGTTATGTAACAAGTAAAGATACTGTACATCATCATTTTCACCAGGTTGAAGAGTTTAGGTGAGCATATAATTTACTGGGAAAATGCATCTGAGCATAGAGAAACTTTCTAAAAACAGCATTCACATATTTTTATACAAGAACTGCCATAATGAAAACAGTAACACTGCTAACCATTAGCCAAACACCGCATATATTTTTCCTTTATAGCCACACTCTTGTCAGCTCTATTTACTAACAAATGTCTATGTATTTTTAAATGGTTTTCTTTTATGTCTGGCTTGACAGGATTTCCTGCTATCTGAGAGGAATGTAGTTTGGGTGGCTGATGAAAAACTTGCTTACATAGGAAAGAGAGTATGACACAATTAAAATGACTTCATGCTTATTTTTGCCCAGAAGAATCTGTCCCCAGCCCTATATTGTAGCCACCATCCTTTCAGTCCTTGAAAACTGATGAGTCTCTTTTCATAGCCCATAAATTCCATTTCACCATTAACTCAGTGGTATTTCTTATGTGAATAAATCAAGCTGGATTTGGCCTGTCTGCTACTGAAGGGAGTAGAATGCACTGTCTTCTTACCAACCATGGATTTGACTGGGAAACCAAACTTTATGGGCAATTCATTTTCCTGACAATCCATATTTGAATTATAGAAATGTGAGTTAAGTGCAATTAATAGCTTCCTAATGTAGTAGTTACTCTGTGTAATAGATCAGGTTTGCAGCAAATACTAAAAACCCATCCTACCAGAATGGTTCAGGACAGGGGTCGGCAATCTTTCAGAAGAGGTGTGCCGAGTCTTCGTTTATTCACTCTGATTTAAGGTTTCGTGTGCCAGTAATACATGTTAACGTTTTTAGAAGGTCTCTTTCTATAAGTCTATAATATATAACTAAACTATTGTTGAATGTACAGTAAATAAGGTTTTTAAAATGCTTAAGAAGCTTCATTTAAAATTAAATTAAAATGCAGAGCCCCCAGAGCAGTGGCCAGGACCCGGGCAGTGTGAGTGTCACTGAAAATCAGCTCGCGTGCCTCCTTCAGCATGCGTGCCATAGGTTGCCTACCCCTGGTTTAAGAAATAATGAGCTAAAATAAGAAATACAGAAACAGTTTTCTTCATTAAGGAAAGTAATATGAGAAGACTTAGAATCTCTTATTCTTGCAACTATGTATGCTAAATGTATATAGCTTTATTGAGCACAGTATGTTTTAAAAATGCTCCCAGACAGAATGCCAGATATCATGTCTGCATGATACTTTCATGAAAGGTCAGGTGTCTTCTACAAAAAAATGTCAAAAACCCTTATTATTCAAAGTGATTTAGGCTACTTCTTTACATATGGTTCAAGTAACTCACAATTCTAAGTGATAATTGACTTAAGTAGATGTCCTCTTGGGAATCATTACTTAGGATATAAGAATGTGATTGAGACCTGAGTATATAAAAACTAGAGAAACTAGAAATAGACAAGTATCAGAGGGTAGCCGTGTTAGTCTGGATCTGTAAAAGCAGCAAAGAATCCTGTGGCACCTTATAGACTAACAGACGTTTTGGAGCATGAGCTTTCGTGGGTGAATACCCACTTCCTCAGATGCATGTAATGGAAATATCCAGGGGCAGGTATATATATGTGTGCTAGCAAGCAAGCTAGAGATAACGAGGTCAGTTCAATCAGGGAGGATGAGGCCCTGTTCCAGCAGTTGAGGTGTGAAAACCAAGAGAGGAGAAACTGGTTCTGTAATTGTCTGACATCTTCATCATCTGGACCCATGGGAAGGAGACTCTGGAAAAATTCCACCATGATTTCAACAGCTTCCACCCCACCATCAACCTCAGCCTGGACCAGTCTACACGGGAGGTCCACTTTCTTGACACCACGGTGCAAATAAGTGATGGTCACATTAAAACCACCCTATATCGAAAACCCACCGACCGCTATGCCTACCTTCATGCCTCCAGCTTCCATCCCGGGCACATCACACGATCCATTGTCTACAGCCAAGCACTGAGGTACAACCGCATCTGCTCTGACCCCTCAGACAGAGACCAACACCTACAAAATCTCCACCAAGCATTCTCAAAACTACAATACCCGCACGAGGAAATAAGGAAACAGATCAACAGAGCCAGACGTGTACCCAGAAGCCTCCTACTGCAAGACAAACCCAAGAGAGAAACCTACAGGACTCCACTGGCCATCACATACAGCCCCCAGCTAAAACCCCTCCAACGCATCATCAAGGATCTACAACCCATCCTGGACAATGATCCCACACTTTCACAGGCCTTGGGTGGCAGGCCAATCCTTGCCCACAGACAACCTGCCAACCTGAAACATATTCTCACCAGTAACTGCACACCACACCATAATAACTCTAGCTCAGGAACCAATCCATGCAACAAACCTCGATGCCAACTCTGCCCACATATCTACACCAGCGACACCATCACAGGACCTAACCAGATCAGCCACACCATCACTGGTTCATTCACCTGCACATCCACCAATGTAATATACGCCATCGTATGCCAGCAATGCCCCTCTGCTATGTACATCGGCCAGACTGGACAGTCTCTACGGAAAAGGATAAATGGACACAAATCAGACATTAGGAATGGCAATATACAGAAACCTGTAGGAGAGCACTTCAACCTTCCTGGCCACACTATAGCAGACCTTAAGGTGGCCATCCTGCAGCAAAAAAAACTTCAGGACCAGACTTCAAAGAGAAACTGCTGAGCTTCAGTTCATCTGCAAATTTGACACCATCAGCTCAGGATTGAACAAAGACTGTGAATGGCTTGCCAATTACAGAACCAGTTTCTCCTCTCTTGGTTTTCACACCTCAACTGCTGGAACAGGGCCTCATCCTCCCTGATTGAACTGACCTCGTTATCTCTAGCTTGCTTGCTAGCACACATATATATACCTGCCCCTGGATATTTCCATTACATGCATCTGAGGAAGTGGGTATTCACCCACGAAAGCTCATGCTCCAAAACGTCTGTTAGTCTATAAGGTGCCACAGGATTC
This sequence comes from Gopherus flavomarginatus, assembly GCF_025201925.1. Lineage (NCBI taxonomy): Eukaryota > Metazoa > Chordata > Testudines > Testudinidae > Gopherus > Gopherus flavomarginatus. The sequence continues at coordinate 64,435,698 of NC_066621.1, forward strand.
TTTGCTGCTTTTATAGAAATAGACACAATCACTTCTTGAATGCTTTTTGACAGTCAAGTGTCTGTCTCACACAAAGTATTTATTTGAACCAAATAATTATTAAAATTATTAAATTCATGTGTATAAAATTTATTTGGTGAGTTATTCTACCTATTTTTTAGTAAAGGTTAGCATTATTGTTACAAATGTCTGAAATCTTTTAAAATCAGAGTTCTTTTAGGTGAATGAAGTTATCACAGATGAAAATAGATCTTAATATAAATAACCTAGATATATGAAAATTCTGCTTCATTTATTGTACATAGAAGATTTTTTTACCTAACCAGTTTTATTCTCCTTATTGGATTGCTCAAGCTATCTTAGTTTACCCAAACATTTGTCAGTAATTTGCATCATGAAAGCTGCCTCATATTAATCAGGTTACTGCAAAATCTTTGTCTGAAAGCATTAGACATTGAAGAATAGACTGAAATTGGAATCAAATATGCTAAGTGAACTAACTACTGTAAGAATAGTAAATAAATGATTATTAGTGTGCAGTGATGAGCAGCTGAACTGCCAGTACAATTTAGAGTGCTGCAAATACTCTCCAGTTCTCAGTTATTTTAACTCTTTCTAAAAATGGTTCTGCTCATTATAATTTTCATTCACACCTGTGAAACCTTGATTTGATGCACTATAGAAATTGAAATATAGTATGAGAAACTTTTAAATCTGCTTATGCTCTACAAAATGTTTTCTCCACTGTGGGTAAAAGGAATCTGGGCACTTTGGGGTAAGATAACATCAAATGTTTACTATTTTTCTGAATGGCAGCCAGAATTCAGCTTTCTAATTAAGAAGCTTAAAGGGAGTATTTAAATCAGAATAAACTAAGACAACCATGCTCAAAACATAATCGAAAATAAATCTCTCAGTTTACATTCTGTCAATTTTAAAGGCTGTTTATTCTGCCTCCTGTCACTGAAAGGCAAAAGAAACCCATCAAGCTCCTCTATATCAAAACATTGTCCTGTGAGCTATTAGATTTTATTGTTTAAATAAAAGACTAATATAAAACTCCAATAATTTAAAAGAAAATCTATACTGATACAAGGACCACATAAATTCAGGAACAACCCCTCAAAGACCTTTCACTGAACACTGAGATTCTGGTTTGATTGAACGTAGTAAAGCTACTTATAGGTTCAAACTACTATCAGGAAGCAAGCAAATTCTTAAGCTTTAAAACAAACGAAAACACTGGACAACTAAGATGAGATAATTTAAAGCAGTGTATCTATGATTCCTGGTTTCAGACCAGCAGTCACAATTATATTTCACTGGGAATACTTCTGAAATTAAGATTTGCTAAAATTGATGTACATAAATGCTTTAGTCCTAAATGAATCCAGTTTCAAGGGGGGAAATCTAATAATATAAATAGTGTAACCACCTGAAAGAATGGCTGGAAATTGATGACACCAGTTGTTGCTTTCTTCAAGTAGTCTGAGAGAAAATCCTAATGATTTAGGAACACTTAAAACCCCATCAGTTTTACCTTTCAGCAGCCTTGTAGATTACTCTTCAGAACAACACTTAGGTCAGGTTGTTGCTTGAAATTAAAGAATAGATTCTGTGACTGAGTCCTGAACAATTGGAGCTATTGTTTTTCTTCTAGGAGGATGTTTCCCCTCTGAAGTTAGAGCACAGGGGGTGTATGTGCGCTGGGGGCGTGAGTATGAGGGGGGACACATTCTTCACCTCTCTTGTTCAGTGGAGGTACACAGGGGTAGGGTGAGGCTATTGATATTGCATCTCCCCATGGCTAGGGTGGGATGTGGAGTATTGATTCTGTGTCTCCTCCGGGGGGTGGGTGGGATGGGGGTACTGATTCTGCATTTCCCCATGGGTGGGGTTGGATGGGGGTATTGATTCTTTATCTTCCCATGGGTGGGTTGGGATGGGGTGTTGATTCTGCGTCTCCCCATGGGTGAGGTGGGATGGGAGGTATTAATTCTGCATGTCCCCGTGGCTGAACTGGGATGAGGGTATTGATTCTGCATCTCCCCATGGCTGAGGTGGGATGGGGAGTATTGAATCCGCGTCTCCCGGACTCCAGACGCGGGGAAAAGGCGTCTTGGAGGAGTGGGGTTTCTCCCCTTCCCAGTAAGTTAGCGGCACAATGAGGGTGGGAAGGGACTAGGGACTGTTGTTTTCTTCTTGCAACCCCCGTCCCCCGCCCTCTGGCCTGAGCAGCAGCGTGTACCTGAGTCCGTGAGCCGGGGCCGGGCTCTGTCCCGCAAGTAGTAGATGAAATCCAGGCAGTTCTCGTTCTCCACCGCCCCGCTGGAGCAGAGCTCGGCCAGCAGCTGCAGCGCTTTCTGACAAATCTCGTCCTCCCTGCCGCCAGGCATCGCCCCCCAGCATCCTTGGGAATGGAGCCGAGCTCTCCGCTCACACTGCACGCGGCGGCTGCCTCTGCCTGCCGCCCGCCTGCAGCCGCCGATGCCACTGGGCAGCCGCCTGCATAGTTGGGAGCCAGCCACAGCAGGGCTCCCCCCTCCCCCTTTGCAAGCCCCCGCGGCCCCTCTGCTCCGAACTGAGCCTTTCTTGGGTCTGCTCTGCTATGGAGGGAGCGCCAGGCTGCTCCCGGCAGCAGGAGGAGGAGGATCCCACTAGTTGCATGCGACAGCAGGCAGGGAAGCGGCCAAGGCTCCCTGAGCTGGCCCTGCCTGTGCTCCAAGCGGCGCGGGAACAGCTCTCCCCAGCGGCAGGAGCGCTCAGTGCACAAGCGCTGCCATCCTTCTCCGTCCCCGGCCGGGGAACAGCCCAACGCCCGATAAAGACACACAGCCTCTGCTGGGCGGGCTCAGCCTGCTCCGGAGAGCGGCTCACTCCGGCACCAACTTCCCCAGAGCTGGGGCTGGCGAGAGCTGGCCCTCTGCCAGGGGAGGAAACAAAACATACTTATTGTAAGGTTTCAAAGTAGCAGCCATGTTAGTCTGTAGCCTCAAAAAGAACAGGAGTACTTGTGGCACCTTAGAGACTAACATTTATTTCAGCATGAACTTTCCTGAGCAACACACACTTCCTTGCTTATGTCCGAATGACGGGCGCGCCCGCACACAAAGTTGAGCACATATACTAAGTTACTGAAATGCAGATCTCTCTCACCCCCCCACCACACTCTCTCGCTCCCCCTGCATATCCCATATGTGCTGGAACTAGGGGTGTGGCAGCACCCACACCCCCTGGCTGGAAAAGTGGTTTCCATTATATACAGGGTTTACAGTTCGGTTCAGTGGCTCTCAGCACACTAGGGTGAGCAGACAGCAAATGTGAAAAATCTGGATGGGGTGGGGGTAATAGGTGCTTATATAAGAAAAAGACCCCAAAATCGGGACTATCTCTATAAAATCGGGACATCTGGTCACCCTACAGCACATCTACCACCATACAAATTGTTCCAGCACACAGAGGTGAAAGTGGGCCACTATGACATACAGGTAAGAAGTGGCCACTGGTACCAGCCCATACAGAGCTGACATTAAAGCGTTGCCACAGCCGCATTTTAAGGTCTCTGTCTCTCCCTCACCCCCCTGTTTGTGGCCCTGCCCCACCAATGGAGGGGATGTGTGTAAAAGGGCCAGGAGCCACAGGCCCTTTTAAATCGCCAACAGTGCCACATCGGGTCAGGCAGCGCATATGGGCCAGTTGGGAGAGGCTGACCCCAGCCCCACCCCTTCCACCAGAGGCACTGCCCATTCCGGGTGCCTGGAGCCGGGCCCCCATACCAGTAAGTCTTCTATGCTACTTCACCCCTGCCAGCACTCCTCTCACATACACAAAATTATGTCCCACAACCACTCAACACACAGTTAAGTCCAGATCTCACAAACACTCAATTACTTAAGTCCAGATGTCACACTGACACACTCAGTTACTTATGTCCAGGTTTCCCTCTCTCTCGCTCACATACATACACATGTCCAGATGACAGACGCGCACACACATGTGCACACACACACACACACACACACACACACACACACGGGTACCTACTGATTATCCGCTTATTTCCAGATTTTAGACAAACAGGAAACACACGCATACATATATGGGGTCCATATACTCATTTGCTTATTTCAGTCGATGGACAAATATAAAATTCTGAGATTTGGATGTGTAAATTAATTCAGTGAAACCAAGAAGTGTAAATCACAAAGATGGAGCCATGATTAACTGTGCTGGGCAGAGAGTGATGGGGCAGAAGATCAGGAAGGAGGGGAAACACAAAATGAGGGTGGGGAAGAGGAAAGAAGAAATGAGGGAAGAGTGGATAGGTACAAAAATACAAGGAGAAATGGTGAAGAATGGTAAAAAGGGTTAAATGGGACAAAGACAAAAGCTTTTCAAAAAATAGAGGGACGGGAAGAGAGGTGCAAAGTCCAGGAGTGGTAACAAGGTTAAAAAAATGGGAGGAGGAGGAGCAGACAAGGAAAGGAATAGGCAACAAAATGGAGGAGGGAGTAGTTCAAAGAGGCACAAAAGAGAGAAGGGATGTGAGGAGATGCCCATTAAAATGATAATGAGGAGGACAGAAAGAGTTTTGAAAAAAGAAGGGAGTCAAAAATGAAGGTAGATATGAGGAGAAGGCGGCACAGGGATTTCAGGGGAGCATGAACAAGCCATTTTTTCTCTGGAAGTTGTACACAGGAAGAGAATGGGTATATCAAATAAGAGAGAGATGGAGAGGAAATGTGGGAGGACAAGAAAAAAGCAGAGTGGTGCAAAGAGGCCGTAAATACTGCAGGCAATCCATCTCTTTGTGTAAACCTCATAGGAAAGCAAGGGATGCACTTTAAGAGAGTTCTGGATCACATTTCATTGTATATCTGGGTTTTCTCTCGTTTGGAAAGCCAAACCTGTCTTCTGTCAAAGACCTTAGCTTCTAAAGATTAACTAGAGAACAGAAACAGGAACACTTTGAAATCCTAAATCATAGCTCAGAGATGTCTGTATTGTAGGAAAACATCAGAAGTGATATAATGTGTACAAATAAACCTTAAATGAAGGACCTGATCAATATAATCTCTGGCAAACCTTTGGGAAATTTCCTTTTCATGTTCTTGATGAATCAAGTCCATGCTTCTTTTCACTGCCTTTAATATTTATAAACAGTTTGTAAAATACCATATGCTTTTTGTGTCTCACTACCTACTCCCATTCAGAAATGATTACATTCACTGGGCTAATTGTCTTGCAATTATTTTCTATAAATAATGCATGCACTTACTGTCTGGAACCAAGTGGTGGAGAAAATATTAGAATTTTATGACACTGTTTGGAGGGCCTGTTTTCAATAAGTTTAGAAGTGTAGGCAACAATGACTTTTCTGAAACTGCTGAATGTGAGTTAGGAGCAGATTTCATACTGTGCAACAATTATTTCTCTTGTTTCTGGGTATGTAGTGCTTGCCACAAGCTGTCCATTGGAGATTTAACACTAGCCACATTCCATACGCTCCATTTTAAAAAAAAATTCCAGAATCATTAATGGGCTAATGATAGGCTCATAGTTTAAAGCTTAACAGTTGCCATCTAATTTCTGAAGAATAAGGATGAGCTTATTCTCTAGAACTACTCAAGCAGGTGATCAGATACCAGGATGATGAGTGAGCTATGAAAGCCTAGATCAGGATTCACACAGTACAGGGCAGCTCTTTTATGCTGCCTTCTTGTTTTCCAGAATCTAAGATATATTTTTTAAAAAACAAAGTCGCTAACTGTTACAATGGTTGCTGAGATATGCTCAGGTCACACTTTTGAGACTAAGGGACACTGTGACATCAGCCTGTGTTTGCAGAACCTGCAACAATAGTTCTGAGAGGTTGTAGCGAGGCAGTGTGGCTCCCCTCCTCCCCAGGGAGGGTTGAGCCCCGTCAATCACCCCCCCAGGGTGGAACCTCTGGGAGGAAGTCCCACCCCTCAAAGGGTCAGGCGGTGACCTGGAAGGATAAAAGCCGGGCCTCAGCCCTCAGTCAGGGTCTGGCTGCCGGCAGGAGCAGATGTGCCCGCTGACCCTCCTCACCGGGAAGCCGCTGAGGCCCGAGGCTGGTGGGAGCTGCCCCGCAGTCGCTACGACGAGGAGCTGCCGGAGCTGCCCCGCAGTCGCTACGACGAGGAGCTGCCGGAGCTGCCCCGTCCCTACTACGGCCCCGAGGAGCCGCCAGACCAGACCTGGTCCACTGTCCCAGAGGTATTCCCAGACCTACCGCCCTGTCCGGACTGGGAGGAGCCCATGGTACTGGATGCCCCAACGGACCAGGTAGGAACCGGGGGAGCGGGGTGGCTGGAAGTAGCCCGGAGGCAGCTGACTATAGTCAGGCTGCAGAAGGCCCTGCGCCTATGTCACTGTGTTTTGGTCAGGATACCCTTCCCCACTGACCGCCACTAGCGGCGTCAGCTGCTATTAGGGCCCCGGGCTGGAACGCAGAGGAGTGGGTGGGCCTGCGTTCACCCTGCCACCCGTAACCGGGTGGCAGACTCCCCCCGCCCCATTGCCACTGCTCTGCCCTGCTCCAAAGGCCAGAGCTAGCTGAACTGTGTTTGGTGCCGCCCGGACCCCTATTGGCTCGCCACTGCTCTGCTCCAAAGGGCCAGAGATGATAACTGTGTTTGGTGCCCCGCCCGAACCAAGGGCTGGGCCCCTAGTATTTAACTGTGTAGCTGTTCGGTCCCGCACACAGGGTCCGAACCGCCAGAGCGGACTGCGATCCTGAGGGCAGAGGCCCTCGGACGACGAGATGAGGCCGGTGTGGCTCCCCTCCTCCCAGGGTTGAGCCCCGGCACCCCCTCGTCCACAGAGGTGTAATCTGACCCATTCATCTCAGTGGGGACTGAGATGCCAGTGTTAATTCTTTAAATGTTAACATTGTTAACTCATTGCTCATCAGAGCATGTAAGAATGGAGAGGGAAGATAATGTTAGATGAAGACAATGAAGATCTCTTGTGAATAACAGCTTATTTTGGCTCCACCAGGTATGACCACTTTTCTCTACATGCAATGAAAAAGGAGCAAAGTGCAAGGAACCTAGGAAAGCCCAAAGTTGGGCATCAGACCCCCTCGAGAGAGAGCCAAGCTCAGGAATCACAGCAAGGCATGTGAGCCTTAGGTAAGCTCCTTGGGGCAGGGACTGTCTATTTGTTCTGTGTTTGTACAGTGCCTATGGGTCCTGGGCTATGACTGAGATTCCTAGGCACTATGGCAATACACATAAACAAGGCTAGTAATAAGGGAAGTGTGGGATAGAAAGAAATAATTTTAAATTGTTGATGTCAAGTGATTTTATTTTAAAAATTACTAAAACAGTTTAGTTTAGAGAACCAGGAAATTGTAGGCCAGCTCTTTCTAATCGTGTCTCTTACTGCCAGCTTGAAGATGTGACTCCCACTATTTTAGTCACAAGGGTTATTCTTTTAATTACCTTACAGAATACCATGATTGAGACCAAACAGAATAATCAGAGTGATTAACAATGGCTTTTTATCAGTAAGAAAAGGAAACAAAAACCTTAAACCAAACAACACAAATGACAAAACACAATTGATAAACTGGTTACTTCAGTTACAATCTCTTCTTTATTTCTGTCTGTGAAGAGATTTTAGCAGAGCGTACCCCTTTGAGAAGGGACTAGGTGGGGAACAGTCTCCATTTGATAAGTTAAGACCAAAGTATATTGTTTCCCAAATTACTGTGAATTCAGTCTTAATATCTTTAAAACTGTTCAGGTAGAGGCAAAATAATTTAAGGGCAAGTGAAACCTGTCCAGTTATTAATAATAATCAGCCAGTTTAGAGATGGGCACAGTAAGCAATTGTAATTAAATCCTATGAGATCGAAGGTATATAAACCAGTACTTAGAAGAAGCCATTTAATGAGCTATCCTGAGACAGGCCAAACATGAATATTAAGAAACTTATATTCAGTTAAATTCCACTGTTTTTCTCTGTTTCCCAATGTTTGGCCTTGTCTCCTTGTCAGGAATATATAGTCTAACTATTTGGTGATTAAAATAACTGTAAATATTTTAAGTTACAACAACATTTCCATATCCCAACAGGATTATTACAAGCATTTTAAATCAAATCCATTGGCAGTGTTTTAGCTAACTTTCTCTTAACAATCCATGTTGAAGTATTGGAGAGGGTTTCTTGGACTGGTGTCTTCTTTAGTCTTCTCTCTTTTTCTTGGCTGTCATGGCAGCTTGCTTGTAGACACAGACAGGATAAGTTGATGAGTGCTTTGTGCTTCCTATTAATGCAGGTTGGCAGAAGGGGTGTATGTGTGTGAGTGGTGCTGGCTTTAGCATTTTTTTATACTCACTCCCTTCCTGTTTCCATAAAATTAGGAAAATACACCTCTTACAGGCTGCCGGAGATTCAAAGTTGGTTACTGTCATTCTTTCATTGGCTCCATGCTTGTGGGGTTTGCTGAGGTGACACCTTCAAATCCTGAAGATGAAGTCCGCCTGATGCATATTCAACATTTAATTGTCTTTTTTCCACTTGTGCCAGGAAAGCATTAGATAATTTTTAAAGTTAGTTTTAACTCTTTTTTTATTTGAACCATTTTCTGAGATATTCTTTCAATTTCAAAGTCCGAATTCCTGTTCTTTATATAAAAGTTTTCAGTTTTTAAAGCAGCCTTTTAATATTCAATCATTTTTAAAGAAAGTCAGTAGTTTAAGTAGTTATTAAAGAAGTTGTTGATACTAAATGATCATTTTTGGAAAGATGATTCTTCCTGTCTTCCTCTGTTGGATTAGAGAGTTACTTGAGCAGTGCCAGTATTTAATTTTCCATTAATATAAATATTCTATACTTAAAGTGGCTTCTTACATTAGTAATTAGTTTAGCAAGGTCATTAGATTCCATGTTGGAACATAAAAACATTTTACCATTTACATGGCAATGATATTAGGAGTTTTGCATTTAGCTAACATATTTGGAAGTATGCATTTCATAAAGGCATTTGCCATTTAAACATTTAAGAAATAAATAAAAGGTTTAAAGCATTCCAACAACATATGTTTTCCCTAAAGGCTTAAAGACACAAGAAGAGTTTTTTCTTGCAAAAGTGTGGAGGGTAGTAAAGGCACAATTTATCTGTGGATTTATAACACAACCCTACATTCCTTTTTCATCAGATCTTCAGGGCTGCCCAGGGGGGCAGAGGGGGCAAGTGGGGCAATCTGCCACAGGCCCCAGGCCCCACAGGGGCTCCCATGAGAATATAGTATTCTATAGTATTGCAGCTTTTGTAACACTTTGTACCCTTTCTAGAAGCAGAAAACAAAGAGGAAAAATTTTAACTGGTACCATAAAACCTCCAAAATCTAAAACAGTTTTAATATGATCTGATAACTCATCCTCTTCAATGAGAGTATAATTTGCAACAAAGAATCCTGTGGCACCTTATAGACTAACAGATGTATTGGAGCATAGATGTCTGTTAGTCTATCAGTGCCACAGGACTCTTTGTTGCTTTTTACAGATCCAGACTATCACAGCTATCCCTCTGATAGTATAATTTGTTTCTATCCTTCTTAAAGGGGGATTCCCAGCTCTCCTTAGCCCTGATAGTTCTTGAGATGTGGAATCCTAAGTCCAGAACTGGATATTACATATCTATTTAGCTCAGGGGTTCTCAAACTGGGGGTTAGGACCTCTTAGTGGGTCATGAGGTTATTGCATGGAGAGTCGTGAGCTGTCAGCCTCCACCCCAAACCCTGCTTTGCCTCTAGCATTTATAATAGTGCTAAATATAAAAAAAGCATTTTTAATTTATAAGGAGGGGTTCACACTCAGAGGCTTGCTGTGTGAAAGGGGTCACTAGTACATAAGTTTGAGAACCTCTGATCTAGCTAGTTGAGGTTCTTATACAACCTCCATTGCTGTAGTATCTGAGCTCCTCAACAATTTTAATTTATTTATCCTCACAATACCCATGTGAGATAGAGAAGTACTACTTATGCCCATTCTATAGCTAGGAAACTGAGGCACAAAGATTATAAGTGTCTTGCCCAAGAACACACAGGTAGCTATGGCAGAGCAAGGATTTGAACCTACATCTCAACTTGTAAGCTAGTGCCCTAACTTCTAGCTATATCTTATAACACAAGCTATTGTAATTTTATTGGTGGGGGAGGAGAACAGGGAAGAAATAATTTCATCATTTGGAGGAATGGAGGAGACTGTTTTATGGCAGCTCAATGAAGCTGATGAGAGGTTTGAAATGTTAGAAATAGATCCATTAGAGATGGATTAGCAAACAGAGTGCAAGTAAAGAATTAAAGGTAGATGATCAGTACAATTTATCATATTGTTCCACAGTTGACCTCTTAGTTACTACCATTTTATGTAGGATACATTTAACGTGTGTGTGTACGTATACACATGCTCTCACACAGGCTTTGCCTACACTAGCCTTTTTTCTTTCCAACACTACTAATATTTTAATGATGCTAACACTGTAAAACTTTGCATTGCTCACACCATGTCATGTAAACCTGGGCTTAAAATAGCAGTGACTTCATAGAGCCTCATCTACATTAGCGCAGCACCAGGGGTTGCAATGGTGGGACATTTTTCAGACACAGGCCCAGTGGAGAAAAGACCAGGAAATAGTTTGTTTAGAAGCCACAGCTTGTATTTAATGTAATAATGACTCTTCCCTGCTGCTTGCACAGAAAAATTGAATTGTAAAGATAATGTTACTAAACAAAGGCATCTGTACTGAAAAGCTCTAAGTAGGTTTTCAGTGTGCTGTCCACAATGATGCCCAGGTCTTTTTCCTAAAGGGGTACAGTTAATGTAGACTGCAGAATCTGAGTAATAGAAGTTATTCCTTCTGATGTGCTTTACCTTGCATTGTGAACATTGAATTACATCTGCCACTGTGTTTTCCAATCACCTAGTTTTCCCCGCCACTTTTCTCAAGCCTTGACTAACCTAGTTTTGTCATCTACAGACTTTGCCACTTCACTGTTTTACTTTCTTTTCAAGATGATTAACTTGGTCTTAAAGCACCGCATAGATTGCTTGCTACCTCTGAAAACATGAAATGTTTCCTGTGTGGTGACCAGGTCATTTGGGGGATTCCTGCTCATGCACTGCCAGTTTGGGGTCCCTGGTAAGAATATGGGACCCCAGGATAGTGGGGAGGGGGCTGAAACATCAAGGGACCATCAGGACACAGAGCCTGCACCCACACTGCCAGTTTCTGCCCCCCCCCACTATGTGTGGTCTGTCACTATACAGGGAGCAGCCACCCCCCCCAAGGAACTCTTTGCTGTGACCTCATTACTTCTGTCCTGGAGGTTGAGGAGCACTTTCCTGCAGAGAAATCAGAGGTTCTAGAGATGGGGGTGAAGAACAGACTGACAAAGTACACTTATGTGGGACTATAAAAGGGCTAAGACTTTGGAGGCCCCTAAGTTGCTGGCAGTGGCTGATGATGGAGCTGTGTGCCCTGAGAAGAAGGATACACTTGTGGTGGGTGGTAGCTCCTTGCGAGGAGCTCCCAGTGGGGTACTTTCTTCCCAGGGCATGAAGAGTCCTCAAGCCCTCAATCCTGCATGTTGCAGTGATGACACTGGCTCCCAGCCTGGAGCTGCACCGCCTACCATGCTTGGGAATATGGATATGCCAGTTGCTCCCAATGAATCTCTCTGCTTCATGAATGATGGGAATGTTACACTGGTGGCTCAATGTTCTACTGAGCTGGTGGAGTCTGGGGGAGGTGAAGAGGATGACAATGATCTCCCTGACTCCTCACTGGTCCCTGGTATCCCAGCAAGTCAGCTATATAGGAAGGCTGGGTACAGTGTGATGGAGATTAAGGACTTTTTGGATAGCACTAAGGGGAAGCGGGAAACTGAGGTCAAGGCCTATGTCCCTGTTTTACAGCACTTTATTCATTCAGCTGCCCTTGTCTTGAGACATACCTTAGTTGATTGTAGGAAAAATTTCCTTCTCAAAAAGTTGATAAAGGTGAGGAACCCTGTGGGAATTGTACAAAATATATAGCAGCTCATTTTGTTCCAAATATTTCCACTTCCCATTGTTTCTCTCTGCTGCTTGGCTCTCTCCTTCCAATCTCTATGGTGCTGCTCAGTTTTGGCTCTATTAATACATGCTGGGATGTCATAAAAGGGCACAAATCTTTGAATTTCTCAGACAAAACAGATTGCTGTTGTCTTTTTGCAAGAGACACATTCAGACCCTGACAATCAGGGGAACTGGTTGAAGGAATGGGATGAAGCATTCTTGAGCATGACTTCAATGTCACTCCTGGGTTAGCTGTCACTATTGTTTTTCATCTTTTGACTGTGATTGCTACTACTCTGGGGTGAGATCATGTCTCTTTTCTCCAGACACTTGCACGTGCCATGCTTGGATGTGGCCCTGATACTATTATTGTCCTGGGAGGGGATTTCTATTGAACTGCAGATTATGTTTTAGATAGGAATCATGAGGAGCTATATATTCAGTCAGGCAAGGAACTGTATCGTCTCCTGCAAACCTTTGGGCTAGTAGATGTTTGGAGATTCTTTCACCCCACTGTTAGGCAGTACTTTTGTCTGAAAGCTACTCCCAACCAGGCCTCAGAGGCTGGACAGGATCACTTTTATACCATGAAGGCCAGTGTGAATATATTTGTTTGGTCTTCCCATGTCTCCTACTCACTTGTCTTATCATTGTTTCAGTCAGTGTGTCTCTCCCTCTTCTTGCCTGTATTTCCCACTGGTGTTTTAAAACCAGATTATTACAGGACTTGAATGTCACTCAGATATTTGCTGTGTTTTGGGAGCTTTGGCAGCAGCACTAACCACTCCATGAGTTTCTGAGAAAGTGATGATGTTGAAAAGGTCCAGATCCAACTGTTTTGCCAGTAGTATACCCAGGCTGCCATGTAGTACTTGCATCAGGCCATGAGTGCCCTGGAATGAGACATCTTGGGTCTCTGTGGCAACCTTGATGTGGGAAACCCAGAGCAGATTCACCAAACCTTAACTGAGGTGCTTGTTGGAAGAGCAGGTGCAAGGAGCCCTGGTTTAGGCCCATTTTATTCAGCTTCCTGGAACTGACACTTCCACAAGGATTTTTCCAGGATGAAGAAAAAGTCCACAGACTGTCGGAAGATTTTTAGCCTCCAGCTACCGGATGGTTGTCTGAGGCTGACCCTACTGAGATCCGGAAAGCAGCTATTTCTTTTTACAATACTCTGTACTCACCTGATGCTTGTGTTGTGCTGGCAATGGAGGAGCTATACCAGGGGTTACCCATCTAACTGGTGAGGAACAGCAGTGTCGCTGAAGGAGCTCTCTTTTGCAGTCCAGCAACTCTCTACAGGCCAGGCCCCAGGTAATGATGGGCTGCCATCTGACTTCTACAAGCATTTCTGGAATCTGATCAGTCCTGACTTTTTTCTAGGGGTGCTGGAGTGTATCCAGGAAAAGGAGCTGCCCTTCAATTACTTCAGGGCTGTGATCACCCTGCTGTACAACAAAGGGGACCTCTGTGACTTACAGAACTTGAGACCTATTTCTCTTCTCTGTTCTGATTATAAGACTTTATCCAGGAGCTTAGCCAATTGACTGAAGGACTGTTTGATACACCCAGATCAAACATATTGTATTCCTAACTGCTCTGTTTTTGATAATCTGTTTTTAATTCATGATGTTTTTACTGTTAGCAAACTTTGTCTTCTGGATGCCCAGTTTGTTTCAATGGACCAGGAGAAGGCCTTTGACAGAGTTAACCATAGTTATCTTTTAAAGAGGTTAGAAGGTGTTGATATTGGGCCAGCATCTTTAGTGTCCTAAAGATAATCAAGGGTCTTAGCCATTGCTTCCCAGTTTGCAGAGGCATTTGTCAGAGACATCTGTCAGAGGCATCCTCGACCTGGGATGCTGTAATGCTGTTAGTTTGGAGCCATTCCTGCACCTTCTCTGAAGCTGTCTGATTGGCTTTCTGTGTCAGGGTGCTGGGTGTTTTCCCGGTTCATTTATCAGTCTATACTGAAGATATCCGTTTTTATCACATCTGACAGTGACATGCAGGCTCTCTGTGCTTATGTATGAATAGGCATCTTCTGCCCACATTAACTGGGCTAAGAGCAATTTGATCTTATTGGGCTCTTGGCAGTGTAGGAGTCTCTCCCTTTGTTGCCCCAACAATTGCTATAGGGCACCTCTGGGATTAAGGTGTTGGGGGTTGTGATGAAATGTTAGCCCCACACAGGTGTAGAAAGGAAGCAGTGGAGAGGTCCTTTCTGGCAGTTCAGAGATGCTATGTGAGGACTAGCCAATCAGGGAGGAGTTGCAGGGAGCCACCAATCCGGGCCCGGCAGGCTCATCTAAGAGGAGGTGCAGGGCTGAGAAGGCTCAGTAGCAGCCTGGAGCCCAAGGAGTGAAGGCTGGCTCCCCACAGGTGGAATGAGCACTAGCACCATGGACAGTGCAGTGCTTGAAGGCCTTCAGGTAAGGGCAAGGTAGGTGCAGGGGAAGAGGCCCAGGGAAAAGTGGTGAGCAGTTCCAAAGAGCATTATGAGGGTGCCATTGACAGGGTCTCTGGATCAGGACCTGGAGTAGTGGGCAGGCCCACATTTCCCACCGCCCCTCACCACTGGGGAAATGGCATGATTATTAGACTGTGATACTGACCCCTGGAAGGGAAAACATGGATGGTGACATGGCTGGAGGGCCAAGCCATGAAGAGGACATTGTGGTTCCTGAGGCTGCAAGAGACAGAGTGAGAGTGTGCAAACTGTGGATGGATGGTGAGGGAGAGTATTGCCCTTGAGCTAATCCTCAAAGTGACCAGGAGGAGGTGCCAGACCAGTGGTGAGTGATGTACCCTGTGACAGGGATTTTTTAAGATCTGAACAGTATATTCTAAAGAACTGCGAGGTGGCTGAGGAGAAGGTGTAAGGCTGCCTGCAGAAATGGCACTGGCTCCTTCCTATACTCTTTTTCAGAGATGGGTTTTGGTTGCTGACAAGCTTGTGGCCTCAATGTTGTGGCACTGGCTAGTATGTATGGACACACCCCTGGGCCTTTGGGACCAGATTGAGAGGAATATTAACTATTTTTTTTTAAACAGATACCACTGGTTGTCCCCTGCTTTGCTGTTTCTGCCATTACATAGAGGTGGCCAGGACCTCATTGATTTAGTCAACAGGATGGTGGCCTTTCCCTCCAGTCTGTTGAATGGTTTCTATATGCTGTCTCTTTGCTAGCTTGGAAGTCCTTTGCTTTTTCTGCCCTTCATGTTGGGGGCGGGGGGCAGGGTTGGGTGTTGACTCTGACCTATTTTTGTTGACAGCTGGTCAGTTATGGAATCTAGATTTGCTTCCATTCTATAATGGTCTCTTTTAATGCCTAGCAACTTCTGTGAAGTATGTTGCCTTTATTGAGTTCTTCTGAGTTAATGTCTTAGGGTAGCAGCTTCTTCACAGTTCTTGAGAAAGAATTGGCTAATTATCTTTCACAGAATGTCTTAGGGATGATTTCTAAGGGGAGAGGAATTAAGAAACAGATCTGTCTTTTTGGTTTAGGTCTCTTTATTCAATGTGCTACCTTCAGCTGTCAAAAAGGTCAGATATCAATTGAGCTTTGAATTAACTGAGACCCTTAAATAGTTCTTTGATATAATTAAAGGATTTTGCTGTAGCAACAGGGAACCTGGATTTCATGGGTTCCCATTCCCAGGCCTGTTAAGGGCTGTGGTGGGAGAGCTGCAAAGGAAAGCACAGTCCATTTTTGTTTGTTGAATACTTAGCCTCATTTTGTGTAAACAGATGTCATTCATTTGTCCTGTTAGATTTCAAATATAATAACACATCAATTTTTAGAACAGCAAGGTTTGCAGTTTTCAAGATTTTACTCTGCAGGAGACCTGTAATCTACTTGTGTGCCAGCATTAGTTAAATATCCTTTACAGGGTCTTGCTCAGTGACTGATGACCAGGCTGCTCCATCACAGCAGGTCCTGAAGGAAGTGCAAAAGAGCTGTCCTGTATCGGGCAAAAAAACTGTACCAAAAATCCCTTAAATGCTGTCAAGCATCACTGAAAGCCTTGCTGTATTAGAGGATTATGCATATTCATCTGATAGCCAATATCTTGATATTGTTGGGATTCAGCTACATTTCAGAAAATAATCCTAAAGAGGACTAGTAAGGAAACCTAATGACGTACAGGAAGGTTTTGAGGAAAATGCATGCAGCTTCTTGCCTATGTCTAATAAAATTAGGCAGTGATTCAGGCCAAACCTCCCTGACCTGGGGGAGAAAGAAAGAGATACAGAATCCAAATCATTATGTAGAAGATTTTAAATGGCACAGTATGAATGTGTAATCTTTTACTCACACCAAAAAGAGTATTGCAGATGCTAGCTCTTTTCATAAGCTCTTTACAGCTGGATAATTTTCTTTTTTTAATTCTCATGCATTTTCTCTTGCTAATGGAGAGGACTCTGGGTGCTGTGGCTCACCCTCCTGTGCTGTTTTCAGCTTGCTGATACTGCCCTTAGATTTCTCCAGCTTTGATTAGACTTTCCTGAGTGGGTAGGGGTGGGGACAAAGATTCTTAAAAGTTTGATTTTAATTTTGTTTTTAGCGCCTCTCCTCTTGATGAATCTGGCACACACAGATTACCACTGAAGAGTGCTGCTTGGGGAACAGGGCTGGGAGCAGGGAAGCACTCAAAAGTCCTGCTTCCCAAAGTCCACGTTTTCTTAGTCTTGAGCATTTGGAGAAGAGGATTTACATACAGTACTGTGTTGGGTTTCTATCCACAATGTCCCTCTCCTCGTTTCCCTTCTCAGTTGTTCTGATGTTGTGTGCCCTGGGTTTATGACACACCACCTCCAACCTACATCTGCATTCAGAATGTACTCATTCCAGTGATCTTTCTCTTCCTGTTACCTTATTTAGTTCTGCTAGCTTCCACACCCAGAGCGGGTAGAATCACTGTTTTTAACCTCACTAGTCGTGAGTTTAACAAGTGCTTTCAGACTTGCAATGAAAAACAAGTCTCACTGGGGAAAGAATAGCATGTTTGTGAACTCTGAGCTTGTTCACCAGCATTCTGTGCTTCAGTCAACAGTTTATTGCATAATTCATATCCATCATACAAGCTGAGGCTACAGAAGGGAGTCTCTAGGACCTTACCCTGACACTTCACAAGTTCTCAGTGTGTCTTACTACCTGCAGAGGGACATGCCTCCGTTCCCTTTTTCTATTGTCTTTACCTGGAAAAACTTATCATTGTGACAGTTTCCCAGTGAATTCACCTATGATCTACAGAATCCCGTGTCTTATTTTCTCTCCAGTCTATGGAAAATGCTGCAATTCAGATTGTCATAGTCTTCCATTCCAAGCACATCCATCCCCCTCTTTTAGCCCCTTCACTGACTTCCTCTCCTTGTGAATCAAATTCTATCTCCTAGTCTTCACCTTGCTGCTCCCCCTCACACGAACATCTGAGTCCTCATTCCTTTTCTGCCTTTTCTGGGGTCTTACAGCCTGCTCAATCTCTTTTCCTTAAAGCTCTTTTTTCATGTCCTCCCACTCTTCATTTTATAGCTTTTTCATGGAGAGCACTCTACTTGAAACAGACTACCTCTTCCCTTACAAAAGGTGACCTCTATCTTCTCCTTGCCCCCTTCAGATCTGTCCTGCTTCTTTTCCCATCATTTTATATGTATAGTTGGGATTATGCTTTCCACTCCTGAAATAGACCCCTAAACTCTGGCTGAGTTACTGAAGTCCTCAAATCATAGTTTAAAGACTCAGTTTACAAAGATGCCACCATTTACACTAGTTTAAACCTGCAAGTGATCTGTGCCCCATGCTGCAGAGGAAGGTGAACGACCTCCATGGTCTCTGCCAATCTGACTAGGGGAGGGGAGGATTTCTTCCCAACTCCAGATATGGCAATTAGACCATAAGCATGTGGGCAAGACCCACCAGCCAGACACCCCTTCATTAACTGTATGTTCTTGCTCTTACAATTAAACACACAAAGACTCTGTTGAGGGCCTGCAGGTACAGAGGGAGGCAGGGTTGGGGTGCAGCAGCAAGGAGTCCCTTTCTGGCTGCAGTTTTTCAGGGAACTTCTACACTGGGGGGAAAAAATCCCACTGCAGCAACTCTGAACCCAGGTCAACTGATAATCAGTGATAAACCGTGATAATCAGGATGGCCCATTTCCAACAGTTGACAAGAAGGTATGTGTAACAGTAGGGGGGAAAAATAGCATGGGGAAATAGGTTTTACTTTGTGTAATGACCCATCCACTCCCAGTCTTTATTTAAGCCTAATTTAATGGTGTCCAGTTTGCAAATAATACTCCAACAAAAAAACTTCAAAAACAGATTCCAACGAGAAACTGCAGAATTGGAATTAATTTGCGAACTTGACACCATTAAATTAGGCTTGAATAAAGACTGGGAGTGGATGGGTCATTACACAAAGTAAAACCTATTTCCCCATGCTATTTTTCCCCCCTACTGTTACACACACCTTCTTGTCAACTGTTGGAAATGGGCCATCCTGATTAGCTCTACATAAGTTTTGCTTCCCTCCTGCTGATTACTTTCCTTATAGTTAGTATGGCAACACCCATTTTTTCATGTCCTCTGTGTGTGTATATATATCTTCCTACTGTATTTTCCACTACATGCATCCGATGAAGTGGGTTTTAGACCACAAAAGCTTATGCTCAAATAAATTTGTTAGTTTCTAAGGTGCCACAAGTACTCCTTGATCTTTTAGATGTACATATAACCCGAAACCAGAATTTCAGCCTATGTCTCTCGCTTTGAAAGAGTGACTGAATCAGCTGGCTAGGTGTATTTCCCCCACCCCCCCAGCCTTGCCTGGTTATCTCCAGCACCCAGAGCATGCTGTTTATGAAACTTTGCCCTAGTGTTTGCCTGTCAATTGATGCCTCTTTTATTGCTCAACTTCCTTTAAAAATAAAAATCTTATGAATATACATGAAAATATGGTGTGAAAAAGCTGGTATACACAAAGTATCTGAAATGTAATTTAAACAATTGAATTACATTGTTTTGTTTTTTTCTGTAACCAAAGAAAGGACCGATAGCCATATCATCATCTGTATTGTCATTTTTTATTGCTAGCATGTTTTGCAAATCACTCAAAAAAAAAAAAAAAGTTTAGAGCACCATCTAATAATGTAACAACTGAGTTTCTGCCTTTAGCAGATAATAGAAGTAAAAATAGTAGTAGTCACTGTTGGATTTTAGCAGGGAAGATATATTATTCAATAGTAAGAGCAGAAATTAGAGATCATTAGTTTGTAATGTGGTGTGCTGACCTTTTATGCTGCCTCAGCTCTAGAGTGGGCCATATTATTGCCCTTGCCCAGAGGTGAAGTGTTCTGGGACTTGTAATTCCCAGGAATCATCAGAACTATAGGCTGAAAGCAAAGCCTGCTACCGAAGAACATAAGTATGACCCTGCTGAGTCAGACCAAAGGTCCATCTAGCCCAGTATCCAGTCTTCCGACTGTGGCCAGTGCCAGTTGCCCCAGATGGAATGAACAGAACAGGTAATCATCAAGTGATCCATCCCCTGTTCATTCCCAGCTTCTGGCAAACAGAGGGTAGGGACACCATTCCTGGCTAATAGCCATTGATGGACCTATCCTCCATGAATTTATCTAGTTCTTTTTTGAACCCTGCTATGGTCTTGGCCTTCCCAACATTCTCTGGCAAGGAGTTCCAAGGTGAACTGTGCGTTGTGTGAAGAAATACTTTCTTTTATTTGTTTTAAATCTGCTGCCTATTAATTTCATTTGGTGACCCCTAGTTCTTGTGTTATGAGAAGTAATGAACAACCCTTCCTTATCTACTTTATGTACACAGTCATGATTTTATAGACCTCAATCATATCTCCCGTTAGCCATCTTTTTCCAAGCTGAAAAGTCCCAGTCTTATTAACCTCTCTTCATACTGAAGCCATTCCATACCCCTAATTTTTGTTGCCCTTTTCTGAACCTTTTCCAATTCCAATATATCTTTTTTGAGATGGGGCAATCACATCTGCACACAGTATTCAAGATGTGGGTGTACCATGGATTTATATAGAGGCAACATGATATTTCTGTCCTATTTTCTATCCCCTTCTTAATTATTCCCTGCATTCTGTTTGCTTTTTTGACAGCCACTGCACATTGAGTGGATGTTTTCAGACAACTATCCACAATGACTCCAAGATCTTTCTTGAGTGGCAACCACTAATTTTGACCCCATTTTATATGTATAGTTGGGATTATGCTTTCCAATATGCATTATTTTGCATTTATCAACATTATATTTCATATGCCATTTTGTTGCCCAGTCACCCAGTTTTGAGAGATCCTTTTTTGTAGCTCTTCGCAGTCTGCCTGGGTCTTAACTATCTCTGGTAATTTTGTATCATCTGCAAATTTTGCCACCTCACTGTTTACCCCTTTTTCCAGATCCTTTATAAATATGTTGAATACGACTGGTCCCAGAACAGACCCTAGGGGACACCACTGTTTACCTCTCTCCATTCTGAGAACTGACCATTTATACCTACCCTTTGTTTCCTATCTTTTAACCAGTTACCAGTCCATAAGAGCACCTTCCCTCTTATCCTGTGGCAGCTTACTTTGCATAAGAGCCTTTGGTGAGGGATCTTATCAAAGGCTTTCTGAAAATCTAAGTTCACTATGTCCACTGGATCCCCTTGGTCCACGTGCTTGTTGACCCTCTCAAAGAATTCTAATAGATTGGTGAGGCATGATTTCCCTTTACTAAAACCATATTGACTCTTCCTCAACACATTATGCTCATCTATATGTCTGACAATACTGTTCTTTATTATAGTTTCAACCATTTTGAACAGGACTGTAAGTAATCTCCCTTTCCTCAGTGTGAAGGTGATTGGAGTTGCAATGGAGTGTCTAGCTGAGGGGGAAGAAACCTGTGCAAAGGCCAGGGAGGAGGCCTAGAAGCAGGCAGAAGAATGAGGCACACTTGTCATTTGGTAAAGTGTGAGCCCTGTACTGAGGAATGAAGGCTTGTGTTCATGTATAGTGTCTGTTTTGCAGGGTTCTTGCTTACGCCAGTAAGTGGGTGAGAGGTTTTTTGATTGAAGGGCTAAACTTACCCTATCATGAGAGGGAAACTGAGGCAGTGGCATCTCCACGTCTAGGAGGTAAGTGTATGGGACCCTAAGTCCCTCAATGCCAACTAATAGGGTTCACTGTTCTGTAACAGTAACTCCTGACAACCTTACTACACCCAGTACATTGCTTTCAAAGAGGGTCAAGTGCAATATCTAATAATGTCATACTGATCCTCCTAAGTGTTGTGAGATGGATGTCCATAGATTTGAAAACATGGTTTCTGTACATGTCCCAAGCATGGCTGACGAGGTTTTGCCAGACCAAGGGATGTAGATTCACTGTCTGCTTGGTTCATATGTTGATTAAGCACTGTAAGCAAACACAATGGAAGCCCTGTTTTTGTGCATGGAGTTAACATGAGGATGTGAAGGCAGCACACCAGGAAGGGAACTGTAGGATGTCATCGTGACTCTGAGGACAAAAACAATGAGTTTTGGGAAATACAAGGAGAAGCAAAAATACACTTAAGTATCCCTTCCCTGAG
Source organism: Gopherus flavomarginatus (assembly GCF_025201925.1). Lineage (NCBI taxonomy): Eukaryota > Metazoa > Chordata > Testudines > Testudinidae > Gopherus > Gopherus flavomarginatus. The sequence continues at coordinate 64,457,413 of NC_066621.1, forward strand.
GGGAAACCCCCTTGAAGAGCTGGGGGTATCCATGAATGTTTAGTATCAGAGGAGTAGCCGTGTTAGTCTGGATCTGTAAAATGCATGCATCTGACAAAGTGGGTATTCACCCACGAAAGCTCATGCTCCAAAACGTCTGTTAGTCTATAAGGTGCCACAGGATTCTTTGCTGCTTTTACATGAATGTTTGTTTGGATCCTGGATGGACTGGAAACTGCAAAAAGACTGAATCCTTGGAGGGCCTGGGGGGTGAGGCAAATGTACGTCATACAGGAAAGTTAGCTATTGATAAGTGTAGAATCAACTTTGTTTCATCATTTTGTTTTATATGTAACCATTTCTGTTTCCATTACCCTTATTCACCATCTCTTAAATCTTTGATAATACATGTATAGTTAAAACAATCATAAGTTTCTCAGTGCTGTGAGGTTATATTGGAGCTGAGCCTCAGCTGAACCAAACAAGCAGGTTTGGGGGCCGCTTTCTTGGTAACTTCTGTGAGGGTCCAGTGGTACAGGACGCTGCTGGGAACACTAAGAATACTCAGGAGTTGGTGTCAGCCTATCATTTGTCGGCACAGGGAGAGTGAGGCCTGTGGAGATTTGGAAGCCAGTGTTTGTGTGGCCAGAAGCGATGGTTGTCAGGGAGTTGAGCTACAGCAGATAAAGCTGCTTCATGTTACAGGTAGGTATTGGTGAGATGCCTCACAACTTTGGGTACCCCTGGGAAGCTTCTGTATACTATTGCACTCTATCTATATAATGCCTTAATTGTACAAAATATTATATTAAAAGTACTGAAGATTAGATCTTAAGCACCACAAGGCAAAGATCTTAAGTGGATAAGTGTAGTACACAGGATAACAACTTGAATATAGGTTTGAAGATGTACTTCAGTGATATGATCAGTGTAGGAAGGATTTCTGAAAAGTGCCTCTCAAGGTGGGAAGGAAGCTGCTTGATATTGTAAGGAGAGGAAGGATGCATCAGCTATCAGGGTGTGCATGAAAGGAAGTGTGATGGGTGGATAAACCCTCTCAGTGTTTGGTGTGGAAGGGATTACTAACAGAAAAGTATCTAGCCAATACAACACTGTTTCTAGCTAGCTACTTGTATGTCCCCCTTCACCACAATATCTCATTTCCTTTCAAATGTTAATTAAATACCCACAGCAGTGTTTTGAAAATGTCTGCACTGGCGGGGCAGAGGGGGAGTGTGTTCTTAGCTAACTCAGATTCAAATAGCAGTGAAGATCCAGCAACTCTGCTTTTAACTCAGATTAGCAGCTCAAATTAAAGCCTATACACTTGAGTTAAAAGCAGAATTTTTGTCTTCCCTCTTCCTCCAGCTAGCTGTGGTCACGTCACTGGATCAATCTTTACAGGCTTGCCAGTCTAGTGATTGTTCTGTAGCTATTCAGTCTTCCTGTACACAGTACATCCACTGTTTTTTTTTTTCTTAGTGATTCTCTCATTCTCTGGCCATGAACTCTAGTCTGATATGCCTCCCAAACAGGATTCCCTTCTGCATGCCCATACCAGCTCAACCTCCCATCTTAAAGCTTCCCTCTGATATTGCAGACCTTGGTATCACTCCAGATGATATCATCCTGCGCATAGGCACAGAGTTTCTAATCTGCCTGTGGTGCTTCCCCCCACCCCAGCTCTGGCCAGGTCCTGCTCCCACTCCACCCCCACCCCTCCTCTTCCCTGCTCGGTTCTGCCCCCTCCCACAAGCATGCTGCGCCCTCATTCCTCGCCCCCAGCACCTCCTAACACCATGAAACAGCTGATCCAAGGCAGGCAGTAGGTGCTGGGAGAGAGGGGAAGGCGCTGATTGGTGGGGCCTACTGGTGGGCACGAGGTGCTGGGGGAGGGGGAGGTTCTGGTAGGAGGGCTGCCGATGGGTGCTTAGCACCCACCATTCTTTTCCCATGGGTTCTCCAGCCTCAGAGCACCCACTGAGTCGGTGCCTATGATCTTACATGTGCTTCAGCAATATTACCCCTCTTGCTGGGATCTGGTCTCTCACAGGAATCAGAAGCAGATATTTTGGAGGAAGGAACAAGAGACCTCATAATAGTCAACTAGGAATAAACAGCACAGAGGAAAAGTGTCTTCCTAACACCAGTGATTGGCTTATAACCCTCATGATTCAGGGCAATAACCCTTAATCTTTTAGGCTAACAGCTACTTATGTTCTTATCTACAGATATGAATCCTACTAATTGCACACTGAAATATCCTTACACAATTTCTCATGAGTAAAAATTTAAGGATAGTTGGTCCACTTCATAGAGCATATAAAGGATTTGAAAGATGATTAATAGGGGGATTGACTTTCAACTTTAGTCAAGTGGATTCTGACATACTGGATTACTGAAACCATGGGATGTACTCATTTTACAGTGCCAAAACACCTGTGGTCCACAGTGAAGGGAGATATATTTGAATTGTATGGTTAGGACATGCATCTTGCCCTCTTTGTGTGGCATTCTCCTTAGAATCACAGGAATTTTATTTGCATAGCAAGCATCTTCACAAACTAAGAAGTCTTATATGTAAATACAATTTGATGGTAAAACTCTACATCATAGTCTTTTTTTGTAAAGACTATACGTATATTGCATACTAATTCATCCAAACCATTGCAGAAATACTGCTATGGTGGCCATAAACAGCAATGGAGGATGTTACTGGCCATAGCCAAGAGAAATATTACTGGGTATAATCTAAAGGGCAGCAGGAAGCTGATCCGCTTGCTAATACATATAGAAGCTCTGACTTTACTATGGCTTCTACTTACAGCATCTTGCATGTTTTTACTCCCTATAGCAGGGATCTGCAGCCTTTGGCATGCAGTCCATCAGGGAAATCCGCTGGGAGCCAGGACGGTCTGTTTACCTGCAGAGTCCGCAGGTTCGGCCAATCACAGCTCCCACTGGCTGTCGTTCACTCTTCCAGGCCAATGGAGGCTGCAGGAAGCGGTGTGGGCTGAAGGATGTGCTGGCTACCAATTCCCGAAGCCCCTTTTGGCCTGGAACGGCAAACCGCTGCCAGTGGGAGCTACGATTGGCCGAACCTGCAGATGCTGCAGGTAAACAAACTGTCCCAGCCTGCCAGCGGATTTCCCTAATGGGCTGCATGCCAAAGGTTGCCGATCCCTGCCCTATAGGAGCTGTGAATGGGACTGCTACCATCTAAGGATATAGGTGCACACATACTAGTTTTACTGTGTCTGCATGCAGCCATTTGGTTGAGCACCACAACTGTTTCCAGGCACCTTCCTTAAAGGGGTGGAGAGGACTGACTCCTTTGAACCACAAAGACAAACACGCTTACCCTGAGTAAGTGCATTATCAAATATATGTAATCTGTGCCTTTTCTCACACCTTCCATCCTGACTGATAATTGTTTACTAGTCTTATCCATCGCTTGGGAGTGAAACTGGCAAATAAGCACATGAGTGACTGCTCACAAAAGTAAAGTTAATGTTAATGGGAAAAGTTACTTATGGGTGGGTATTTGCTGGATCAAGTCATTGGACTGTAAGCTCTTTGGAACAGGAACCTCTGTTCTGTGAAGCACCAACCACATACACACACTTTTTTTTAAAAGCTGGTCCTATACCTGGTATTATTCCTATAACATTCATCCTCCCCCCACTTGAGTAATCACAGAAGGAGAACAATTTCTCAGAGGGGAAATGAGTTTAATAAATGTTAATGGAAAAGTATACCACATGGAAAAGTGGAAAGGACGTTAGCTTGTGGAAGGTGGCCAAATAGGTTTCTCTCACAATGCTGAATTACACACCTAAAACCCATTGAATAGAAAAATTTGTCATTACCCTGAGAATAGGACTTCCAACTCTAGAAATAGCTTCTCCTAATATCACTGGAAAAAATGAAAGTACAGTATTAGTATCTTTTAGTTCTAATCCTGCAGGTGCTGTAATTTTGCTCACATTCATATGAATTTAGGGCTTGTCTACTTGGTGACTCAGTGCACAGCAAGCTGGGCTGTGAATGTACAGGGCAGCAGCCTGCCACACACTAAATCATCATGTGGACAATGTTAATGCACACTAAAAATTCCATAGTGGATTTTGATGTACTCTCCTTTATTAAATGACTAGGCAAATGGGGCCCTTGGAGTAATCTATTTGTATACTTCTATTTAAGATGTCAGACTACCAAGAGCAAATGATAGACACTGAATGTATTACACTGAAAGAATAAACACTTATTCAAACCGAAGTTGACCAGGTGTCCTGATCTTATAGGGACATGTATTGCAGCGCTCACCCTGCTCTGGTTTGGAAGGGGTTAAAAACAGCCCTGGGAAAGGGCTTCCCCGGGGTTACCTAATGCCAGGTGGGTGCTTGGCACCTCATGGGATCAGGCCTGTAGGTCTCTGCTGGCGAGATCTCACAAAATGAGTGATTCAGCATCTCTGTTCTTGCTTCAGGGTAAATCAGGAATATAAAGCACAGTACCAGTGTGACATGTCATTCATCTGTGATATCAGCTGATCAGCTGGGCAAATTTGTCTTGCAGCTTCAGAATCCATTCCTTAATGAAGATCAGGCAAATCCTTTTCCTTTAAAACATGCAACATCACTTGTGCTCAATGATTTTGTACTGGCTATAATAAAAGCAGAATTTGGTCTGTAGTCTTTCTATCGTGGGGGGGGGGGCGTGTATTATAACATTTTTTGTATATAGTAATGGGAAGCAGAACAAAATGCTCTAGAGCAAATGGGTTGCTTTAAATAAACAGGATGACTGAACTCTGGTTCCAATGTCATGTCAAAATGTCATGTTTTTCCCCTCCCCCATCCCCACTGAACATGTGCTCAGCCATTCCTAGTGAACACATGCAGGATGTTAGTGCACTGGGGAAAGGAAACATTACTGAGGAGCCTGCCCTTTGCCCTCAGTATGGGTGAGCATTTCACTTTTGACATGACAGTAGTGTATTGATTCTTGTGCTGGCTACTTCCCTAAGTATCCAAATCTCCTCCTTGTGATAGTTTCTCTAAGCGTGTCTTCTACTCAGCCTAATAATTTGTATTTGGGTTGGGCCCATCACATTTCAGGATCAGCCCTGCCATTCTTACTCATGTGAGTATGCCCAGATTCAGGTACGTACTTAAGCATCTGCCTAACTTCAAGCACAATCATAATTCAATTGACATTATTGGGGCTACTCATCTGCCTAACCCTAAGCATATGCTAAAATATCTTCCTAAAACAGGGCCACCAGCAATACTGATGACTCCAGTAGGGCTAATGGTGTGAGCAACTTACTTACTTGGATGAATAAAGACTGTAAGACAGGGGTAGGCAACCTGTGGCACACGTGCCGAAGGTGGCACACGAGCTGATTTTCAGTGGCACTCTGCCCGGGTCCTGGCCACCCAGCCGGCGGGCTCTGCATTTTAATTTAATTTTAAATGAAGCTTCTTAAACATTTTAAAAACCTTATTTACTTTACATACAACAATAGTTTAGTTATATATTATAGACTAATAGAAAGAGACCTTCTAAAAACGTTAACATGTATTACTGGCACATGAAACCTTAAATCGGGGTGAATAAATGAAAACTCGGCATACTACTTCTGAAAGGTTGCCGACCACTGCTGTAGGATCAGGTTTTCAATATTCATTTGCCTGTCAGAGGAAGATTCCATTAACCCAGATCTGCAGGATGAAAGGCAAGCTGCAATGAAGATGGCTTAATTAGTGTGCAACTTTAACTCCTCTGGGAACTTTCTGGCCATACCTCAGACAGTACAGATCATGATTGCTTCCTTAATTGTTTGCACATTTGGGGTAAGGGGGGATGAGGGAAGAGAGGCTGCCATCAGCCCTCCACCCCATTGCTGGAATCCCACTGCCCTCCTGTTGTACAAAGGTTAAGGGAATTGTCTCATTGCTGTACCAGATATGAGGAGTCCTAGTCCCATTCCTCTACCACTGCTGCCTTGGTGATCCTGGGGTAGCCATAGTCAGTCTTCACAAGGACCCTTGTTTTCATGGGGATCCCTAGTCTCACATACTGAGGGTTGGCAGCTGCATGTAACCATGGCATACCCCCCTCTCTTTGCAGCTGCTAGCTGCATGTGAAATGGGGCTCAGGCTGGTGGGAGAGAGGGTTTATATACCTTCCCTTAGGTGCCCAGGGACCAATGGCTTACTGAGCTTCACTGACTTAGCCATTAGCTCTGGTGATCTCAACCTCCACCCTGCAGGGAGCAGGTATTCCTAAAGGAATCACTACTGCTTTTTTTTCTTTCTGTCCATCCAGACACAGCCTCCCCTCCCTCTACATTGATACCATGGGGGTTGTATTTGGTTGAGAAGTTTGATAATTAATTATTTTTAGTTCAAAACCCCAGTGGAATAACTGTTCAAAAGCTTTTCTTTATTGAATCCATTGGAGAAAAAGACAGATTAGTGAAGACTGGTCTTTGGTCAGTCCTGACTGACAGTGCCTAGACACCATGCTGGTGTCCATGACTGGGCTTTATGAACATGCAGAATCAGAGCAACCAGTACTTAGCAGACTACTGCATAGTTTATTAATTATTATTTGATTTTGGTCAGGACAACTCAGGCAGCTGCTTTCTCAGCAGACTCACTAACATGTCATTTCTTTGTCTGTCTGAAGTTAAAACAAATCCCTGAGCATCAGACGAATGAATGAACTCTGCTGCTATGCTAAACAATAGGGGAAAGAGTGGAGTTGTTTCATACGTTTAAACGTTTCATAGACTATCATCACAACAAACATGAATAATTTAGCTTCAGATAGCTAAAGCCATATCTCAACATTAGAATTCTGTATTCAGGGGTTTATAAGGAATGCAATGATGAACATTTTGATAAGGAGACTAGGTAGCTTGTTTACATCTATAGCACTGTTGAAAGCAATATACAATAAAGTACATGAAAGTGGTGATCACAGCTCCAAGTTAAAAGAGCAAACTGTAACCACTCAAAACACTGCTTTTCTCTCTCTTTCCACCTCCCCTCTTGCCCCCAGCCAGCCAGATAATCTCCATTTCCTCTGACTTTAACAAGCCTCTGTGAGGATATCCTGTTGGGACTGGTGCTGGGCCTGGACCAGCTGCCCTGCTCAGACCTTACACAACTGAGGGTTTCCTTGAGTCATACCTCCCAGATGTGTTGTCCCATGAATCCAGACATGCCTTGGAGCTGAATATTGACATGTTAGCATAAGAATTTTTCATCTGAAAACGCTGACAAAAAAACCACGTTTTATTTAAAATAAAACATCTTGCGGGGAAAACAAAGTTTTTCCTGCCAATTGTTTTGTTTTATCTTTTTTCCCTCTTGAATCACTTTGCAGAAAAAGTATCACTTTCTGACTAGCTCTCGTAGATATTCTGATGCTGATGTCAGCATTTTGTGGCTTTGCATGAGGGGAAATGAGAGTAACTTATTCCGGCCTCAATTCAGCAATGCACTTAAGGATGTGCTTAAAGTTAAGTACATGTTTAAAGGCTTTGATTTGGGGCCTCCAACAGTTCTCTAACCTAACGTTCATATTCAATTTGATTTCAGTCCAGGTTCTCCCTGGTTTTATTATTTTATCAGTTAATCGGTTTATCTTTCTAGAAATGTGCATAATTTTGTAGTAACTATACAATGGACACATTATCGCTCAACTTGGGCAAAACTCTAAAGATTCCAAAGCTCAGTTTCTGTAATATATATTTGGAAAACACCCCATGCCAAGGCACTTGAGGTCTAATTCAAAGCCCATGGAAATCAATGGAAAGTCTTTCATTGATTTTCAATGGGGTTTGCAGCAAGGCTGTGCTGTGTTTTTCAACACATATGATAACTTGCCCTCATAAAAGTCAAACAGGTAAAAAGCAAAGGAGTCTGTTATCTAAAGTGCTTAGTCAAACCTTTTTAGATTTGTTTCAGCCTTTCCTCCTCTCTAAATCATTCTTATATCCCTTTCCAGACTATACTTCTGTCTTCATGGGTCTCATCCATCGACATTCCCTCTGACCAACAGACTTCCATGACTACCTACCTTTTCATACTCCCTCTTAGTCATCAAACACTGTTGATACTAGTGGGACATAAAAGGTCTGTTAGCGTAGGTTTGCTGATGGTCTCAATCTGTGACTGTATTCAGGTGTACTCCAGAGCTTCTCCAAGTACATGGTGGGGAGAGGTCCAGACAGCAGGAGATCTGACCATAGTAACAGCCTGAAGACCTGGCAGATGCTCTACTATTCCATCTGGTCTCTTGTTTATGGCCTGAATCAAAGCCCACTGACTTCAACGGCAAGACTCCCATTAATTTCAAAGATTGTAGGGGAAACTGAGGGTGGTAAACTAGAGGGCATGGGAGAGAGTCTGGCCATGTGGGTTCCCAGACAGGGAGGTGGGGAAACTGCCTGAGAGGTTGCTTGATTCAACTCATTATGAAATGCTTGAGTGTGTTTGGGGAGAGGCATGTCATTTTTAAAGTGAGCAGGTTCACATATTTGTAAACAAAATTGTAACCCTAACCAGATTAGGAGATAGGCCTTTATTGTTCTTCCTTCCAAACCACATTTTAAGATTAAATTTAATCACCTCTCTTTTTTTCCTCTGATAAACATTAAAATATTCAAACAGTCAAAAAAATTTTAAAAAAGCATATCTCCTTTCAATTTATACTCTACCAGAGTGCAGACCTGGGCAAACTAAGCCATGAGTGATCTGATTTCTTTGATGGCCATGCTTATTAAACTGACAGAGGCAATTTAGATGTATCGCTATTTTTTTTTTCAACAAGGAGAACGCTGGTAATTTTGATCTTTCTTGCAAGGCAAATATATTCAGCTGCTGTCCATAATAAGATTAAATCTCTATGGCCTTTGTTTCCTAAAAAGGATATGATCAAAGAAACTTTTGATTGGCAAAGAGTTAAGAAGAATAACAGAATTCTTGTCAGATGAATATTAGTGAAACAAGTCTACAGGGAAGGCGAAATCTCCATTAAAATATGAGTGAGCAGCATGTTTCCTCCAAGTGCATGTTCATATGTCACTGGAGCTCTCTGACCTATGATCAAAGTATCTAAAACGATACCATAGAGAGCTTTACTTACATCTCAGTTAGCATTTCACTTATTTAACAAAACTTGAGTGAATGTGAAACTGAAGAATTTCTATAATGTTACTTCTCAACTTCGATAGGAAGATCAAAGCTTTAAAAATGCTAATTAACTTGCAGTCACATCACCCTTTGAGAGTAGTTTGGTATCGTTACCTACTATCTGGCCTGAAGTGACATACTATCCTATAGGCATCCAGACTTCTTTCTTTCACTTACATGGCTGCAACACCCTATAAACCTGTGGCAGAGATGGGAATTTGACCTGTTGATTCTATTCCAAAATCCTAGTCTCATGCCTTGCCTGCAAAATTCTTCTTCCTCCCTTAGAACATATTACCTCCTTTTGTGTTTATACATCTAATAAGGTTTATTTGGAGACGTGATCAGTTTATCTGCATTACTCAGGAGTTCTGAACTCTTAAAACGTGGCATCCCTGCTACTATTTGGTCAGTAGGGCTGATCTGAGCCTGCTTTTTTTTCCTGGGTGGCTTCATTCCACATTACCGCACTACTCTTCCCTCAAGCCACATACATCTTCTGTTCTTTCCCACTGTGTTTCTGTTCATACTCAGACTTTTCAATTTTACAAAGCCATCTTTTAAGATTTCATGTAATCGTATCCTTGTGGGTCAAATGGACTACTTCTGTGCCAACTGCATCGGCAAAGGGAAAAGATTAAAGCATTCACCCTGCTGCTTGCTTTCATGCCTACGAATCCCATTGCAGATGTAAAGGGATTAAGCATTCTAAAACATTAGCCAGACCAATGATCATTAATTCCATAAGTGCTGCGGCTATAGTAGAATTTTCAATTCCAAATGCCCAGGAAAACTACTTTTTCCTAGGCATAACAATAATGAAATAATATATAACCACCTGGACCTTCTTCAGCATGACCTGACTTTGTTTTAATACGTACAGTGCCCATGGACGCAGCTGCAGAGCACATCACACATTTACCCCTGCTAAATTAAACTTAACTCCTAGTCTTACACCGTACCTGTTAGATCTAAAGCAACACAGTGAACACTTCCTGTTTGATTAAACTAACAACCAGACACCAGCAATGAAGAGCTTAGCAATGATTAGTAGTATCTCTTCTGTCATCATAGGGGCTCCTCTTTTTCCTCAATAATAGTTACCCTAATGGGAGACCACTGGGCCCTTTCCCACTCATTCCAACTCCACTGACTCCAGTGACACTGCAGCCTGTGTAACACAACAGAATTTGGAGGCATGTCTTTGCTGGTTCTAAGGTCTTTTTCCTCTTCTATCTAACAATCTTTGTGTCTTTCATACTAGCAGTGTGCCTCTTGCTTTGAGACTGTATTAATGTGTTAGGAGCAGCTGGCTTTCACTCTGAAGTTCAATATTATATTTCTATAGTAATTTCCTACTAAATGGATTGTGCTCTGTAAAATTATCCAGGTTTACATTTCATGCATGCATACTGCCAATGAGGAAAAAAGGGTTCACTTAGTGCTGCTCTATGGTGGACGAGGAACCGTGTTATCTCAGCAACATTATTGTAAGGCCCCATGAGTCTAGAACCCAGGTCTGTAAAACTACCAGGCAGCTAACTGTGCCAAACTGACACCCAGTGGCAGCTGTAATCAGCTTGAGCTCCACTTTCCATGACCTGCTGTGGATACAGACCATAGGAAGTTCCACCTCAAGGTTTTGACAGACAGACTGCAGCCTCATGGCTCCCAATTGGCTCCCTGCCCTATATATACCCAACGGGTATTCCAGGAAGCATCTAGGCAACGGTGATTCTGTAACTCCTATGGCCAGCTCCTGCTCCTGAATTTTGTCTTGGTATCAACTTTGCCTCCAGACATGAACCATGAAATCTGCCTTGGACTGTGACCCTTAGTATCAAACCTGGCCTAGAACCTGACTTTGAACTCCTCTGCTGTTCCCAGACTCAGGTTTGCCCTGCTCTGACCCTTGGTCCTGATGGCCCTTGTTGCTAATAAGCATCAGGATCCCATGTTTCTAGCATACTTTTCCTGACCAATGTGCACAGACACACCCCTCTTCCCCAGCCAAATCACATGCTGACCAGTGCATATATATGTAATATATTTGCACCATATATATTAGTATGCATTAAGCATGTAACAATGTTCTGTATAGCCCACATTGGCCTATGCCTTTGAAAATTCTGTTTACTTGTGCTAAGTGTCCCATAATGGCCTGCATTAGCTGAAGTAAGTTTTGGCTAAAGTAGCTAGGAAAACTGTCAGCATCAGAATGAGTGTTTTTTTTACCATAGCAACAACTAGGGAGTTACTCACAGGCCAGTACTGGAATGTCTCAAATTAAAAGGTCAACATATATGATTGTTCTACCCTGGTAGAAGCCTAGGAGGTGCTTTCATGGACCAAAGATAAGCAAAGAAACAGAACAACAAGAGCTGAGACCAGCTGATGGGTTAGATTTTAGTGACATGTAAAGAGATGTGTAACTTGTACAATCATCCTTAAATATTCTGTAGTACACCTTCTGCGTAAGGTGAATGTAACAACACTGCAGGAGACAGATATTTGGAGACTGATATCCCATTGAACCACTTTCCTGCACTATATTATTGGTTTTTAGTAATAAACCTGACTGATATTGGTTATTTGGTCTCTTGAAAATATTAGATAATCAAAATGTGGTCAAGCAATTGACTGTACAAGTGATCAACACATGCTACAGACTATTGAGCTATAGATGACTCTTCTAGGTTATATATAACATGATTTTATAATGAGGTTCTCAACTCTGGTCTACAGTAGTCAGAAAAGCCATGCCAGAGCCCTTCTTAAACCCACTGGAAGCTGACATGGTCCTTGTGATGGATGTATAAATTCCACAGTGGGCCATAGGGGTTAAAGGACAATACTGGGTCCAAGTAGTCCCACCCCTCCCAGACCCACAGAGCATGCTCCAACTGGAGAAAGTTGAAAAGCGAACAACTCAGCTCGCGGGGATGTGGGGGGAAGGCTGAGGAGGAAGACAGACCTATCCAGAGAGCTGTGGGACAAGAGCGTTGAAGAATCCACTCTGAGAGGATAAGACTGTGTGCTGAGCCTAGCTGGGGCTGAAGTTTTCTTTTTCCTTTTACCTTATATTGGACTAGGAGCTGGGGGAGGGAAGTGCATGGTATGAAGTGACCCAGGGAGAGTAACTCAGGGGGCACCCTAGGGTGCCAGACACTGATCCTTTTAAGTTCCTGGGTTGGAGCTTGGTGGAGTGGGAGAGCCCAGGTTCTCCTATCAACTGCCCTTGCTGCAAGAGGGGCATAAGCCTCATGCCCAACTTGCCTCTGCTCCGGTAAGAAGAGGGACTGGATGGAAAGACCTTCCAGCTGTGAGATGGCACTAGGTGCACTACCCACTAGCCCATCTAGCCTGCTGATGACTCTATTCCAGTCCTGCTCCCAACAGACACAGTCCTGGTCCTGCTACTATTTCTCTGAACATTACTTTGATAGAAGTCCTACAGGTGGTTGCAGCAGAAGCCGAAGTAACTATTACAATGCTTCCAACCCAAATCAAGCATTCAACAATCAGGAGTAAAACCACTTTAAAAAAATCATGAGATTGGCTCTAAAATAATCAGATTTTAGAAAATTATAAATTAGGGTTTATTTTATTTGCTTTCCTGGTGTTTGAACCTTAAGGTTAAGATTTTCAAACTTTTTTCTGCCAACATGAGGACTAGGCACTCTTTCAATGTGAAAACTAAGATTCCAGGAGCTAGGGCTTTAGGATAAACACCAAGTATTGTGCAACTTCTGATGAAATCAGAGTTGGCAACACAATTTTATAATATGATATATACTGCACTACCTCCTAGGGTACATATTAACTGAAGAAAAAGGTGTGTTAACTCATGTCACTTTTCACAAGGTGAAATCCTAGTGGAAACAAGGCAGGCATGTAATTTTCACATGGGTTAGCAGGTTGAAAGGAACATTAGGCCTCTTAGCAGGTTGAGGTAAGGACTATGAGCATGCCTAGGTTTACCTCAACCTGCTAACTCATATGAAAACTACAAACTGCCTTATCTCCATAGGATTTCACTTAATGTCACCTAACATAAGAAAATAAAACACCTTTTTTCCTAGTGAAGAAAAGATCATCCAGACAAAATGAGTCTCAGGCCCTAGTGTAATCTGTGGCAATCACTCTATGGAAACTGGCAGTGCCACATTGCTACCAGCCAGTGAGAAATCACTTTGAAGTGGGAAAATCCACTGTGGAGGCCAGGGCTGCCCAGAGTATTCAGGGGGCCCCGGGGCAAAGCAATTTCGGTGGCCGCTTCCATTTAAAAAAAAGTTGCAATACTATAGAATACTATATTCTCATGGGGGCCTCTGCGGGGCCTGGAGCAAATTGCTCTACTTGCCCCTCCCCCGCGCGGCCCTGGTGAAGGCTTCTTTCAAGCAAGCTTGTGTCAAAGTTAGAATCAGGACTCACAATTTGTCAGACCACTCTGTTTATTAGCGCAGCGCTCCGCCAATAACATTCAGAATATGTGAATGGCCATGCAAGGCCCAAACAGTCTTATTTATACAGATAAAAGAGCGGGAATTTAGACAAAGGGACAAAGAAATCAAAACAGTAAAATTCACCTGGGGCACAGCATGCATATCCTATTTCCTTACTAACTGTTATCGATCTAAGGCTAATGCTTCACCAATTGCCCTTAAACGGTGCAATTGTTCTATGTTAATGTCTGTATTCCTGACACCTGGTTGCAACATTCCAACAACTTTGCTTAAAGGTACAGACAACATTTCTTTAATCCTTTCTATTCTTACTATATAATTCATTCTACTTTCACAATCCCTCCTTTTGGTCAGGCGTACGCCATGACCAACCCTTACTGAGTTCCACAAATTAACCGTTCCTTATCTCTTAGTTCATCAGCGATATTGAAAATCATCATATTAGCACTCTGTTTTGGGGCAGCCATCTGGGTGACACAATTCTGGATACAACAGGAGATTAACTGAAAGCATACAAAAATCACTAAGATTCCAAACAGGATAGTTAGGGCTCCCTGAAACAACCAGTTTCCTATGCCAGAGAAATTGAACAGGTTACTTAGCCACTTCCATAAAGAACTCAGCTCTTCATGAGGAAGATATGCGATTTGTTCTAAGTGGCTAGCGTGATCTATTACCTCATTGGTATTGTCAGGTATAAACACACAACATTCTTTTCCAATGAGAGCACAGGTCCCTCCTTTGGCTGCCAGCACTATGTCTAATGCTTGACGGTTTTGGAGGGCAACCTGTCTGATCACCCCTGTTTCTTTGGCCAGGGTTTTTAAACTTTCTCTGGTTTCATTTGCCATTATTTCAACCACTGCTTGTAACCTTAGGAGTCTTTTTGTATGGTGTATTACTCCCCCAAGTGGGATAAAGGAACTGCCAATAGCCTCTTCCCAGGTGTCATTACTGTTCTATATTGTGTTAAACGGACAAGGTCCTCCAGTGAGGTCTGGGGAATTGAGTGGGATAGCCAGGACAGGAACACCAGTTTGAGAGTGGGCTGGGATGTGGCTGCAGACCCAGCATTTAGAAATAATAAGGGTCTGAGCTATCCACACTTGCTGCTGGATAAAAGAATTGTCATTGTGGACTCCCCAGACCTTAAGACACCAGCAGCCGAAGAACAGGCACCACTAGAGGCGCATGTTGGAGGCAGGGCCCTTCTGGTTCTGACAACCTCAACTGAGGGAACTGCAGTTACAGTTTTATGTCCACCAGGCAGCAGGCGCTAGGCTCACTACTGCTTCTTCTTGGGCCTTGCTTTATGTAGTCATCTGCTTCTGGCAACCCTTACGAGAGCGTAGATTGTAAGGTATTGCAGGCTGTTCCTCTACGTCTTTTTCTGGAGTCAAAAAATTGACTCTGCGTGGTCCTGAGGTGGTGGTTGGTTCGCTGGGGGTGGTGCATTCTTACACTGCGAAGCATGTATCCACTCTGAGATGCCAGACAGTTTAACAGCCGTCCCTTGACTCTGGCTATAACAATGGCCTTCACACCTTATCTTTTCCTGATGCATACATTCCTCATTCACACAAATAGATTGAGAATACAAACAGTAGTATTTTATATCGAACAAAAAAGCATTGCAAATTAAACCTTGCTAAGTTTTACAATTGATAACTAAGACAATGTACATTGAGACCCAGGCCTTCAATGTTTCTCTAATTTACTTAACATAGACACAATAGAGAATCCTGTCTCTTACTATCTAAATTTTAAAACAAAGAGTTAGAGGGGGCCCAATTTGTAATGCATATGGGAAAACAGAATCTTATAGTCCCAGGGGGTCATTTATTTCTGCTATTTAAAAAAGTGGCTAGCAGGATGAAATAAAATTATACTTTAATTCTTATGGGACATTATAAAATCCTGCTCCTACATATCCCCCTTTTGACACTAAGATTATTAATCGCCAGTGTCACTTCTTATTTAGTCCATGTAATAGAAAATACTGGGAGATGATTTGGGCCTGTGGCTTTAGCTTTGCACACATTTGTTTTATCCACCAGCACATTGTAAACATTTCAGTTACACACATACAATTTAAAACCAAAAACACAATTAGGGGTAGTAACATTAGTATGCCAGTAGTTGTGGGAAACCATCCAGAAAATGTTATACCAATGGTAAGCTATGATGTTTTTCTGTAGAGGCAATTCTTAACATGTCCCCATTTGTGTGTATAATATGAATGGTCCAGTAGGTTGCTAACACTTTTTAAATACTTTTCCCCAAGAATTAACACATACACATAGGCCATTATACAGTACTTTGGATTATCTGAAAGACAAAAATAACATTTTTCTATCCTTTTTGGGGTGGCATTGATTATTACTTAAAAGATTCCTTTCTTTTACAAATACCCTTGCTGATTGCAGGCAAAACAGAGGAATTACCCCATATTTTCCTGTTTTTTTTTTTTTTGTTGTTCTATAGGCAGGCCGGGTTTTAATGGCTTTTACTTTTTAAGGGTTATGCGGAAATTATTCCACTGTTTAGTTATTAAATTCATGAGGTGGTGTACCTCAAGTTTTTCCTCTTATATAGCAGACCAGGTTTGTAATGTTTTTCCTGCTGTGTTAAACTTTAAGTTTATTCACAGATAATAGCTGAGAAGCATCATTACCATATTACTTTAAAGGATTTTTCCAAAAATCATACACTCTAACTTGTTACAGGGGTACTTACTAACATTAAATTTATTTCAATGTTTAATATTAACAATAACATTAGCATCAAAACTATTAAAGGTATCTTGTTATACCATGCCTTTTATGTAGGCAATTTGTTTGCTGACCAGGTATGTTATTTATTTGCAGCTTCTTTTGTGCTGGCAGTTCTCACCTTTTTTTATCAGTTAGGTAATTTGCATCAACACAGGCTTGACTTTTGGATTCAAAGCCATCAGCAGAGCTCAGAGACTCTGTCTTAACACACAGGGATCTGAAAAAGAAAAAAAAAACAGCCTATTGCGGCTCTTTTTGGAGCCCTAATAGGATTTTAATTCAGCAGCATGTTTTATTTGCATTTCTTTTACCCCTTTTTACAATATACACTGCACATGTTCGAGGGAAAATGCACATTCTTTCTATACTATAACTTTTTAAAAACATTAGCCATATCAATTTTTACATAAGGTGTAACTGTTTCTTTTGTTCTTACAGACTTTTCATGTATCCTTATCAAAGTGACAGTCTGATTCCACAGAGCCATTTTAAGGCTCAGTGTTTTTAACATTGCTTCTTTTTGTTTTGTGCACCTCACCTCTGCTGTTGCTTCAGAGAGTCACTGTTAATTTCTTATTCTTTCACTACAGCTCTTATCTGCTATTGTTACAAAAAAAAACAAACCAACCAAACAAACAGACTCCAGAATCTTTACCTATTCTCCTGATTTTGACTGCCCTATTGCAGCCATGACTTGGTCTTTATTTAAAAACATTTTAATTTTTGTAAAGAATGAAGTTACCCCTTAAGGATTAAATGCTAAATCCCAAAGCCAAACAACACTAATTGCCTGTGTCTTGCAAAAAGGTCTGTCAGTTTTGCAACTTTGAATTAGAGTCAAATGAATTTTTAGTGGCATTAAAAACAAAAACAAAATCAATTTATCTTACACCTACAAAACAGGAGTTTTACAAACCAGATGTGCTGGTTTAGATTCTTAGAACTTTACATATTTTCACAGACAAATAGATACATACACTTTTTTTTTCCTTAGCATTTCTTTACACTACTTTGTTTTTACATAGCTGTATATATATTTGGATGATTTACAGGCATTCTTCTGGAAAAGGGCCCATTTTCCCTTCAGAATGGCTGCAAGGAAACCAAGAATTCTCTCTTTAACATGGTCCTTTTTAACATTTTCCACAAAGTTTAACTGCTTAATTCTCTCCAGCCTCTGTAGAGTTAACTTTTCACTCTCTTCCCTTAAATCATTTGTTTATGTCCCAAAATGACACCTTTATCACCTCAGATTTCACCATTTTAAGTATTGTTCCAGGGATTCATGCCTGCACTTACTGCTTTTCTTACTCCTGACACTATGCCCTTAGGGCTTCCAACCTGTTTTTCAGTTTCTTTATCTGTTGCTTGCCTGCTTTTCTGGGCCCGATCCTGCTTTTTTTCCCAATGAACCGTTTGTGAGTGCTATTGTGGTCACTTCACAGTTTTGAAAGAAGTGTTCAAGGAAAGGGACCAGGAAGGGTGGGGGCTAGTTGAGGAGTCCCCCCTCTTGCTGAATTGGTAGTAGAACACTAACGAATCAGTTTCTGAGGCAGACAAAGGGGAGCAGAACAAGGAGCTTTTTGTCCTTTTTACAATGAGATGGGAGTATGAAGGGGGTTGGATTGATCCGGGGTTTGGAGAATGGGGTAAAGGGAAGCGCTCGGTCTGGTGGTGGGAGAGGAGGCTTTTAATAAAGCTTTTAACTTATTATTTTAATAAAGCTTTTAACTTATTATTTGAATAATTGAGAGGCGAGTTTTGATTTTGTCCACCTATGATTTGCCTCTTCCCATCACTGCATGAAACAATTAACCTCTCCTTTAGCCAATTTAGTTTTAGGTTGGCTGAGTTTGTCCTTTAAGACGTCCACTCAGTCTTTGTTCCAAGATTTTAACAGTGTCCACTGAGTTTTGGGATCCCCCTGAGTTAGCCTAGACCATTTTCCCAGAAATTTACAGGAGTCTGGACCCTTTTTACAGGAGTCCGGACCCATCCTAAATACATAAAATGAGCCGGCGTTCATTAAGGGAACTGTCCCGACTTAGACGTCTGGTTACCCATACAGGAGGACTTCACACACCCATCACGCAAGAAGGAAATTCGGGTTCGTCAGAGAGATGCCCAGTGCAACACACAAAAGGAGCCCACAGACTACTGCCTCAGTCGCCCTTGCTTTCACACCAGGGGTTTTACCCAAAGTGCAGTGCAGCTGCGATTGTGCAGATTCTACTCACTCAGACCGCGGGGACAGGAACCCCTTGGTCGGCCGATCCCCAGGCAGAGACGGCACCCAGACTCAAACACTCCACAAGAGGACAGATAGACACAGAGACAGGACAGTCCTCAGTCCAGACAAAACACAGAAATAATTACCTGACCAGATTCCTGATGTCAGATCCCGGGATCCCTACCAGAACAGAGTGGGAACCAACAGGTTCGATGGCGTAGACCTCACTGTGGCTGTGCGCCTTTCCGCTCTAGTGGGGGACCGCTTGGGCCAAATGCCCAGGTGCCGGCTGCCACGGTCATCCTACAAAAACAGTCAGGAATCACACAGCCCCAGTGAAGACGATTGCCATCTCGATGGAACCTCCAAATAGTCAAAGTTAGAATCAGGACTCACAATTTGTCAGACCACTCTGTTTATTAGCGCAGCGCTCCGCCAATAACATTCAGAATATGTGAGTGGCCATGCAAGGCCCAAACAGTCTTATTTATACAGATAAAAGAGCGGGAATTTAGACAAAGGGACAAAGAAATCAAAACAGTAAAATTCACCTGGGGCACAGCATGCATATCCTATTTCCTTACTGTTATCGATCTAAGGCTAATGCTTCACCAATTGCCCTTAAACGGTGCAATTGTTCTATGTTAATGTCTGTATTCCTGACACCTGGTTGCAACGTTCCAACAACTTTGCTTAAAGGTACAGACAACATTTCTTTAATACTTTCTATTCTTACTATATAATTCATTCTACTTTCACATTTGCAAGGCCAATACTCATCTCCTGTTACCTAATGGATGGCTTAGCAGCTATGGGGTTCCCAAACTGTGGTGGAGCAATAGACAGCATGCACATGCCTATTTTGGCCCCAGAGCACCTTGCCACAAAGTACATCAATGAAAAGGACTATTTTTTTCATGCTTATGCAAGTGCTGGTGGATCACTGAGCATGCTTCACTGACATCCACACAGACTCGTCAGAGAAGGTGCAGGATGCTCACATTTTTGAGAACACAGGACAGTTCAGAAAGCTACGTGTGGGGACCCTCTTTCCCAACCAGCAGATTACCACTGAAATACCAAAAGTGATCTTGGGGGATCCAGCCTATCCTTTATGCCCCGGCTCATGAAGCTGTGCACTGGCTACCCTAAGAGCACCAAGGAAAGATTTTGCTAGTCCAAGAAGGTGCAGAATGACAGTTGAATGTGCTTATGATAGACTCAGAGGGCAAGCATGGAGCCTGCTCAGCTGACCGTCACCGTATATCTCCTGGGTGCTGGCCAGGGCCGGCTCTAGCCATTTCACTGCCCCAAGCACGACGGCACGCCGCGGGGGGCACTCTGCCGCTCGCTGGTCCTGCAGATCCGGTGGACCTCCCGCAGGCATGCCTGCGGATGCTCCACTGGAGCCGCGGGACCAGCGGACCCTTCGCAGGGACTCCTGTGGGAGGTCTACCGGAGCTGCCTGCCGCCCTCCCGGCAAGCAGCAGAGCACCCCCTGCAGCATGCCGCCCCAAGCATGTGGCGCGCTGGGGCCTGGAGCCGGCCCTGGTGCTGGCAGATGTGGGACTGCATTGCTACACAGCAGCAGCTCATTGCCTTTTGGCAGTAGACAGTGCATTACGATTGGTAGCTATCGTCATCGTACTCCTGGGTGCTCTTTTAGCCAGCCTCAGCAAGGTCAGTCAAGGGCACCTGGGTAGACATGGGAATGACTCAGCCAGGTCATTCCCATCTTCTGCCAAGCACCCAGGAGATGACGATGGCTAGCAGTCGTAATGCACCATTTGCTGCCAGCCTAAGATGTAAAAGATAGATGGAGTGGATCAAAACAAGAAATAGACCAGATTTGTTTTGTATTCATTTGCTCCCCCCACCCTCCATGAAATAGAAAGCCTGCTAAACCCAGGATTTTGAGTTAAATCCTTGAGGGGGTCATTCTGTGTGACAGTTGTTTGTGTTTCTCCTTGATGCAAAGCCACACCCTTTTTTGATTTTAATTCCCTGTAAGTCATGTCATCAGTCACCCCTCCCCAGAGCAATGGCAGACAATCGTTTCGTGCCTTTTTTCAGTGCAGATGTTGGGTCTAAACTTTTGGTGAACTTTGGGGAGCCAAAACACACCCAGACTGACTGTCTCTGCATAATCCTTCCTGAACCCTTTTGAACAAAGCACTGACCTGCAAACTACTCATGACACCCCCTTTCCCTAGTAGCCATTAGCCTTTATCTCTATGCATTTACTTGTTAACTTGCTTTTCCTGTAAAATCTTGATTAATTATGCATAACCATTATCTTTTGTTAATCACTTTGTTTACTTCTGTGTATAAATATTAATGCTCACCCCTAATAAAGGGGCCACACTTAATCTAAAGCTTTTTAGAGCTAAGGATAGTGTGAGCCCGTTGATCAACGCATTGGTGTCTGGTCTCTGACAGAATTGTGTGCCCCATACCAACTCCGCACGAACTCGGGTGCTGGAGAGGTGAGTGAGGACTTGCTTTATTACCTAACAATTTGGGGGCTCGTCCGGGATTCCTTCTGGTGCGGTACCTCTGTCCAGTGGTCAGACCACTCATATATGAATTGGCAAGGCGCCACAGGAGATTTCTCCCAGCCAATTCAATATTGAGGGGTCGTGTATTGGACAGCAGGGTAAACGCCAGTTGGAGGGCTCCTGTCAGACACCATGGGTCAAGGGACTAGCGTGTCTCTTGAGAGTCCGTTGGGGATTGTAAATAAGTTATGGAACGAAGGGAAACTCCCAGTACAGACAGGAATGTCTAGGAAAAAGTTGTACACACTATGTGTAAGGAATTGGACTGGGTATACCGCGGTATTGGCCGACCCGGAGATGAGGTGGCCTTCGTATGGCTCTTTCGAACAGGCTGCCTTAAGAGGAGTAAAGAGCCAGATCGAAAAAGACCATCCGGGACAGTTATGTTACTGGTTTTGTTGGGACACAGCAGCAGAGCTGTGGAAATCTTTAAAAATTATGGCAGTCAGGTACTCTCCCGAGAGTGAACCCCCTCCAGGTTATTTCGATGAAGGGTGTAGACCACGACGTGTTTTGACTCGTCAGCTGGTCCCCTCTGCACCTGCCCCTATTCCTCCGCAGGGGGACTCTCTCCATGTAGCAGAGGGGAATCTGCAGAATCCCAAATTGGAATTTCTGCAGAAGGATGAGGAGGAAATGGAGGGGCAAACCTCGGGAGGAGTAGTTACTAGGCTAATGTCCAAACAGATACAGCAGGGTGCATGCCCCCCCCTGAGGATAGCCCAGAGGATGTCCCCGTCAAATCTCTTGCGAGTAATAAAAGTATAGTTAGAGAGATGCCTTTACAGGTGCACCACCAGCTCAGCCCATTCCCCAGGCCTGGATCAACTACGGGAAACAGCAGCAGCCGCAGCAAACTCAGCCTCCTCAATGACGGTACCCCGGGGGCGAAGACAAACAATGTGATGGTCTTATTTCCTTAATGTCTTTAGCCGGCTCCTTTCTCACTTTCTCCCCTCCCAGCAAAGAGCCTCGTTTAACCCTTTCAGTCCAGGGACTGCCTGTCTCTTTCCTCATTGATACTGGGGCTACTTTCTCTCTTTTAAATCATGCCCCCTCTCCCTGGCTATCCTCTGAGGTTAAAACTGCGACTGGGGTGGAGGGCAACCCACAGTCTCTGGGACTCACTTTGCCTTTGAATGTTATTTATGCTGATAAATGTTTTCCTCACCGTTTTCTTTTTTCCCCAGCTTGTCCGATCCCTTTGATGGGCCGGGATTTACTCTGTAAGCTTGAGGCTACTTTAACCTGCACTCCTGAAGGGGTAGGATTATTGATGACAGTGTTAGGAAATTCGGCCCCTACTCAGGGTAATTGGGAAACACCCCTCTCTCTCTCCCCTGACCTCACTGACTTGCCTTCAACCCTCTGGGGAATTTCTGACACTGATGTTGGCCTGCTCCTTTCGGCAGAGCCCGTAAGGATTCAGGTGAAGCCTTCCTTAACCCCCCCGTCAGTCCCTCAATACCCCCTGTCGCTGGAAGCCCGGGAGGGCATCCGCCCCATTATCGAGGGATTCATTGCACAAAAGCTAGTCCGCCCTCAGCGCACTCCCTGTAACACCCCTATACTGCCTGTCAAAAAGCCTCCTAAAAAGGACGGAGACCCTGTTCGTTGGCGCTTTGTACAGGATCTACGAGTTGTTAATCAGTATGTGGTCCCTCTTCATGCAGTAGTTCCTGACCCAGCTACTATCATCAGCCAAATCCCCTGGGATGCTAAGTGGTTCACTGTTATTGACTTAAAATCAGCTTTTTTCAGCATTCCTGTGCACCCAAACTCTCAGTATCTCTTTGGTTTCACCTGGGAGGGACAAAGTTATGTCTGGCAACAACTTCCTCAAGGCTACAGAGACAGCCCCACGATTTTCAGCCAGTGCCTCCGCCACGATTTATCCCCCTTTGAACTGCTCTATGAACACCCCCCCTTTCAAAGGCGGGGCGCTACCACGTGCTGATGTTTCACTATTGGGAGGGGATCATTTAACTGCGTGTCAGTTTCTCTCCCTACAGGCTCGCCTCCGTACCCTTTGGAAAGCCTCGCAGTTTTCCCAGACCGTGCCGCTGGAGGAACAGATCCACCCGTTCCAACCAGGGGACTTCGTCTGGGCCAAAAAGTTCGTTCGTGACGACACCCTCCAGCCAAGGTTTAATGGACCCCACCAGGTTCTTTTAACAACCCAGACTGCAGTGTTCCTGGAAGGACGCAAATCTTGAATCCACCACTCCCACGTCAAGCCAGCCGTAGTGGACCACAGTGACGGACCAGCAGCTCTTGTCACCACTGAGGACACTGCCTTCGACCAGTGGACCAGCTTACCTCTCTCAGACATTAGACTTAAATTAACTCGAAAAAAATGAGAGGACCCTTTATTCTGACAACTGTATGTTTTTTTTATGCTTTTTTAGTTTATTTTCTGCTTATAAAGAATGCTGTGTTTTTGTAAATGACACCTACTCTAACACTTTTCAACGTACCAAACACCTAAGGGAAATGGCTAAAAACTACTCCTCTGGCCAGCCACCTTATGATTGGTGGGGAGCCTTATAAAATTGGCTGCCCGGATTTGGGTGGGTTAAAAAAAACTCTTGGTGGGTGTTGTTGGGGCCATAGTAGTCCTTATAATACTGTGTTGCTGTATTCAGTGTGTCCCCTCCCTCATAAACTCATGTAAGTCAGTTTATTCTTTTCCCACTTCAGCTAAAAGCCTTACTCTCTTCAAATTGGCCCAGGCTAAAATTGCCAAGCGGCCCTTGAGATCTTAAAATAGGGTGTAGCTTTTTGATTAATAGTTATCTCAAAGCTACAAATGGAGGAATGTTGGGTCTAAACTTTTGGTGAACTTTGGGGAGCCAAAACACACCCAGACTGACTGTCTCTGCATAATCCTTCCTGAACCCTTTTGAACAAAGCACTGACCTGCAAACTACTCATGACACCCCCTTTCCCTAGTAGCCATTAGCCTTTATCTCTATGCATTTACTTGTTAACTTGCTTTTCCTGTAAAATCTTGATTAATTATGCATAACCATTATCTTTTGTTAATCACTTTGTTTACTTCTGTGTATAAATATTAATGCTCACCCCTAATAAAGGGGCCACACTTAATCTAAAGCTTTTTAGAGCTAAGGATAGTGTGAGCCCGTTGATCAACGCATTGGTGTCTGGTCTCTGACAGAATTGTGTGCCCCATACCAACTCCGCACGAACTCGGGTGCTGGAGAGGTGAGTGAGGACTTGCTTTATTACCTAACACAGACGCCATACCACGGCAAGCATGGAGCCTGCTCATCTCAACGCAGCAGTCATGAACATTGTAAACACCTCTCGCATTATTGCAGAACCAGAACCTGAAAAACCAGGTGAGGAGGAGGCAACGGCAGCGCGGTGATGAGAATGATGAGGACATGGACTCAGAATTCTCTTAAACCATGGGCCCTGGCGCTTTGGAGATCATGGTGTTAAGGGGGCAGTTTCATGCTGTGGAACGCCGATTCTGGGCCTGGGAAACAAGCACAGCGTGGTTTGACCGCACAGTGTTGCAGGTGTGTGACGATTCCCAGTGGCTGCAAAACTTTCACATGCATAAGAGAACTTTCATGAAACTTTGTGACTTGCTTTCCCCTGCCCTGAAATGCCAGAATACCAAGATGAGAGCAGCCCTCACAGTTGAGAAGCGAGTGGCGATAGCCCTCTGGAAGCTTGCAATGCCAGACAGCTACCGGCCAGTCGGGAATCAATTTAGAGTGGGCAAATCTACTGTGGGGGCTGCTGTGATGCAAGTAGCCAAAGCAATCACTGAGCTGCTGCTACCAAAGTTAGTGACTCTGGTAACGTGCAGGTCATAGTAGATGGCTTTGCTGCAATAGGATTCCCTAACTGTGGTGGGGTGATAGGGATATGGGTTCCATCTATCTTGGCACCGGAGCACCAGGGCTCCCAGTACATAAACCGCAAGAGGTACTTTTCAATGGTGCTGCAAGCACTGGTGGATCACAAGGGACGTTTCACCAACATCAACGTGAGATGGCTGGGAAGGGTTCATGACACTCGCGACTTCAGGAACACTAGTCTGTTTGAACAGCTGCAGCAAGGGATTTACTTCCCAGACCAGAAAATAACAGTTGGGGATGTTGACATGCCTATAGTTATTCTTGGGGACCTAGCCTACCCCTTGATGCCATGGCTCATGAAGCCATACACAGGCAGCCTGGACAGTAGTCAGGAGCTGTTCAACTATAGGCTGAGCAAGTGCAGAATGATGGTAGAATGTGCCTTTGGACATTTAAAGAGTCGCTGGTGCACATTACTGACTCACTCAGACCTCAGCAAAACCAATGTCCCCTTTGTTATTGCTGCTTGCTGTGTGCGCCGCAATCTCTGTGAGAGTAAGGGGGAGACGTTTATGGCAGAATGGGAGGTTGAGGCAAATCATCTGGCTGCTGATTATGCGCTCATTACGCCCAGATGCCAGGGCGACTAGAAGAGCACACCAGGAAGTGCTACGCATCAGAGAAGCTTTGAAAACCAGTTTCATGACTGGCCAGGCTATGGTGTGACAGTTCTGTTTTTTTCCTTGATGAAAACCTGCCCCCTTGATTGACTCATTCCCTGTAAGCCACCCCCTTTCCCCCTTCAATCATAGCTTGCTTGCAAAGGAAATGAAGTCACTATAGTTTAAAAACCAAGTATTGATTATAAAAATAGAGAGATAACTGATAAGGTAGCCCGGGGTGGGGTGTGGGAGGAGGGAAGGAAAAGGCCACTTCAAAACTTGTTGAATACCAGCCTTCTGTTGCTTGGGCTGTCCACTGGGGTGGAATGGTTGAGTCCCCGGAGCCTCCCCACCCTGCATTCTTCGGCGTCTGGGTGAGGAGGCTATGGAACTTGGGGAGGGGGGAGGGGCTGCAGTGGCACTCTGTGATCCTGCTGCCATTCCTGAAGCTTCACTAGACTCCAGAGCACGTCCGTTTGATCCCACAGTAGCCCCAGAATTGCATCCTGCCTCCTCTGATCTTCCTGCCACCACCTCTCATCTCGATCGTCCCTCCTGTCCTCACGTTCGTCCCTCCTGTCCTCACGTTTATTGTCCGCTTTCTTGTACTGTGATACTGTGTCCTTCCACTCATTCAGATGAGCTCTTTCATTGTGGGTCGACTGCATGGTCTCAGAGAACATTTCATCAAGTGTGTCTTTTTTTCACTGCCTTATCTGAGATAGCCTTCGGGACCAAGGAGAAAGCCTTGAAAAATTTGTGGCTGTGAGAGGGAAAAAAAGGGAGAGAAGTATTTAAAAAGATACTGAACAATGGGTATACTTGTTCACGGTGAACAACACTATTCACATATTTCGGTACAAGGTCGCATTTTGCATCTTTTATATTGAGTGTCTGCGTCTTTGGTGTTAAAGATCACAGATGCAGGGCTGGGCAACAGAATTCGGCTTGCAGGCAGCCATGGTAAGCCATAGTCTTTCGGCTTCTGCAGCCTCCATAAAAGCAGTACCCTCAGAGTAGAAGCGGCATGTCTGTGGCTCTGCCCTGGAGCGCCCGTTTGATTCTTTGGTTTTCTGGTATGCTTGTCTGAGATCCTTAACTTTCACACAGCACTGTATTGAGTCCCTGTTGTGGCCTCTCTCCATCACGCCCTTGGAGATTTTTTCAAATGTTTTGGCATGTAGTTCTGATAGCAAGGAATCATCTCCCCATACAGCGATCAGATCCAGTACCTCCCATTCGGTCCATGCTGGAGCTCTTTTTTGATTCTCGGACTGCATGGTTACCTGTGCTGATGAGCTCTGCATGGTCACCTGTGCTGATGAGCTCTGACTGGCCAAACAGGAAATGAGATTCAA
This sequence comes from Gopherus flavomarginatus, assembly GCF_025201925.1. NCBI lineage: Eukaryota > Metazoa > Chordata > Testudines > Testudinidae > Gopherus > Gopherus flavomarginatus. The sequence continues at coordinate 64,484,482 of NC_066621.1, forward strand.
AAGTTCACGGGACTTTTCTATACACCTGACCAGTGCATCTGAGTTGAAAGTGCTGTCCATAGTGGTCACAATGGTGCACTGTGGGATAGCTCCCAGAGGCCAGTACCGTCGAATTGGGTCCACTCTAACCCTAATTTAAACCGGCGATATCGATTTCAGTTCTAATCCTCTCGTCGAGGAGGAATACAGAAATGGATTTTAAGAGCTGTTTATGTCAAAGTAAATGGTTTCGTTGTGTGGACGGGTGCAGGGTTAATTCGATTTAACTCTGCTAAATTCGACATAAACTCGTAGTTTAGACCAGGCCTAAGTGTTGGCAAACTAATGGAGATGAATAATTTTCAAAGCAAAAGTTTTATTCACTTACAAGCACAATTCCAAAAAAATCTGAAATTTAAAAGTAAATATGTTTTAACTTCTTTTTTTAAAGAATTCTTAAATAAAAGAAAGGAGCATTGAGGTCCATTATACCTACACAGACATCAGCTGTGGCTCTCATAGGTCAGTGTAGGTGAAGCAGTGAAGAATTTTCATGTTTTCCCCTGGTATGGCGTGGTAGGAATAGGTGTGCAGGCCTTGAGGTCATGTGGAATGCTATGGGGAGGGGGCATAGGGAGTGTTATGCTGCAGTTCTACACAGAGTCCAATGGGAGGTGAGCCTGGCATTGTTGAACCTGTAGGGCCTCAAGAAGCTGCACCATCTGAATTTGCTGACAGATAAGCTCCATTATGTCCAGGTGCATCTCCCTGTGCCTTTCTCCTGTCTGCTCTTTCCCTCTCCATACAACCTGCACTATCTACCCTGCAGGCCCTTTATCAAGATCTGATGCAGCACTAGGTTGCAGGATCTCACAGACATGTCCTCCTGTGTCTATTTTTTTTTTAACTCCTTGTCTGGGTCACACCTTCCTCTGGTGTGGAGGGCAAATCCCTCAAGGCCAACACAATTATGGATAAAACACACAAAAGAACCATGGTCAGGATAGCAGGAATGGAAAGTGAAACTAAAAATTCAGACCTCCCTTCTTCCCCCTAAAACAGTGGTGGGCAACCTGCGGTCCGCAGGCCACACACAGTACATCAGGTTAATCGGCTAGTGGGCCGCAAGACAGATTGTTTACATTGACCATCCACAGGCACAGTCTCCTGCAGTTCCCAGTGGTCATGGTTCGCCATTCCCAGCCAATGGGAGCTGCAGGAAGCAGCACAGGAAGCGATGCGTGAATTTCAAAAATTCCCAAGGGATTTAAAGGTGTATGTGACAGTCTGTATCCTATGCTAACCTCTTTTACAGGGCTATGCGCCTCATATTATACAAAGTATTTCTTGTAAGGTATCATTTGAAAATTCATAATTTGCTGATCATTATTGCACTAGTAAAATATATGGCAACATTGTAAGTAAAGTTAAGATTCTACTGTATGATATTACTAAGACATGTTTGAACTGAGGAGCAGTCACAAACAAGTCCTCCCAGAGACAAAAGACTAGCCGATGCCTCAGTCAGGTGTCAACAAGATCAAATGGACCATCACCTGGTTAAGTGGCCATTCTTTGCCAGGAAAGAGGGCATGAGTGAAAAATATCTATATCTTGACAAAGAAACAGCTTGGGACTCCTGTTCACACAGACTGTGGGTATGTCTGCACTATGAAATTAGGTTGATTTAGTAGAAGTCAATTTTTTTAGAAATCCATTTGATATAGTCGATTGTGTGTGTCCCCACTAAGTGCATTAAGTCTGCGGTGTGCATCCACAGTGCTCAGGCTAGCATTGACTTTCGGAGTGTGGTACTGTAGTAGCTATCCCACAGTTCCCACAGTCTCCGCCACCCTTTGGAATTCTGGGATGAGCTCTCAATGCCTGATGGGGCAAAAACATTGTCGTGGGTGGTTCTGGGTACATGTCGTCAGGCCCCCTCCCTCCCTCCGTGAAAGCAATGGCAAAAAAATGTTTCTCACCTTTTTTCCTGGTTTACCCATGCAGACAACATACCACGGAAAGCATGGAGCCCACTCAGCTCACTGTCACTGTATGTCTCCCGAGTGCTGCTGACACACGCGGTACTGCAGTGCTACACAGCAGCAGCATCTTGCCTTGCCTTGCAGACAGCAGATGGTCCAATATGACTGCTAGCCTTCGTTGTCATCCCATGGGTACTCCTGGCCAACCTCGGTTAGGTTGGTCAGGGGCTCCTGGGCAGACATGGGTGCTCCTGGCCAGCCTCGGTGAGGTCGGTTGGGGGCGTCTGGACAAAAATGGGAATGACTCCAGGTCATTCTCCTCTTTAAGTTTCATCTAATTGAGATTCAGTCCTGCCTGGAATATCATGGCAGCTAGAGGCTTCTGCCTCAGGCTGCTCTCCCAGTCAGCAGCACCGTGTGGTCGCACCTACTCCAGCCTACCCCTTGCTCCCATGGCTCATGAAGCCTGGACAGTAGTAAGGAGCAGTTCTACTATAGGCTGAGCAAGTGCAGAATGGTGGTAGAATGTGCATTTGGACGTTTAAAAGCTTACTGGAGCAGTTTACTGACTCTGTTAGACCTCAGTGAAACCAATATTCCCATTGTTATTACTGCTTTTTGTGTGCTCCACAATATCTGTGAGAGTAAGGGAGAGACGTTTATGATGGGATGGGAGGTTGAGGCAAATCGTCTGGCCACTGATTATGCGCAGCCAGACGCCAGGGCGGTTAGAAGAGCACAGCAGGGCACGCTGTGCATCAGAGAGGCTTTGAAAACCAGTTTCATGCCTGGCCAGGCTACAGTGTGAAAGTTCTGTTTGTTTCTTCTTGATGAAAACCCACCCCCTTGGTTCACTCTACTTCCCTGTAAGCCAACTGCCCTCCCCTCCCCGCTAAGATCTCCACTTGCAGAGGCAATAAAGTCATTTTTTCAAATTCCTGCATTCTTTATTAATTCATCACACAAATGGGGGTGATAACTGCTAAGGTAGCCCAGGAGGGGTGGGGGAGAAGGGAAGCACAGGAGTGGGGTAGTTGTAGGGGCACCCCCTAGAATGGCATGCAACTCATCATAGAAGTGGTATGTCTGGGGCTCTGACCCGGAGCAGCCGTTTCCCTCTCTGGTTCTTTGGTAGGCTTCATGCGGCACTGCTGTGGGTCCCTGTTATAACCTCTGTCCTTCATGCCCTTGGAGATGATTTTCAAATATTCCGGCATTTTGTCTTTTGGAATGGAGTTCAGATAACACAGATTCATTTCCCCATACAGCGATCAAATGCAGTACCTCCTGTTCAGTCCATGCTGGAGCTCTTTTGCAATTCTGGGACTCCATGGTCACCTGTGCTAATGAGCTCTGCATGGTCACCTGTGCTGATCAACTCGCTACACTGGCCAAACAGGAAATGAAATTCAAAAGTTTGCAGGGCTTTTCCTGTCTACCTGGCCAGTGCATCCGAGTTGAGAGTGCTGTCCAGAGTGGTCATAAAGGAGCACTCTAGGATAGCGCCTGGAGGCCAATACTGTTGAATTGCATCCACACTACCCCAAACTCAACCCAGCAGGGTTGATTTCAGTGCTAATCCCCTCATCGAGGAGGAGTACAGAAATCGATTTTAAGAGCCCTTTAAGTCGACAAAAGTGGCTTTGTCATGTGGATGGGTGCAGGGTTAAATCGATCTAATGCTGCTAAATTCAACCTAAACTCATAGTGTAGACCAGGGCTGTGTCTCCTGAACCTCAGCTGGAGATGATTCTGGAGGAAGAGAAAGAACTATAAGAAACAAGAGCACATGCTTCAAATGATCTCTCGCTTTTTATCTACTCATGACATCAACAACACTGGAAGAACAAAGGAAACAGCTTTGGACTGGGGAAGGAATCCTGACTGAAAGAAGTTCAGCCGGTAAGTATGCTGAAATGTGATGAGAGAGACTTTGCTTTGAATTCGCTTAGCTGGTTGTTAGACTTTAGTTGCATTTTACTTCTGCTTTCTTGTAACCAGTTCTGACTTTTATGTCTCATTATTGGGAATCACTTAAAAGCTATCCTTCTGAAGTTAAACGTGTCTTACTGTTTTATCTAAACCAGTGTGTTTGGATTGAAGTATTTGGGAAACTCCATTTAGGATTACAGGATTTGTGCATATCATATTCTACTAATAAAATGACAGATTGTATATGAGCTTGTACTGTCTAGGAGAGAGCTGGTGTGACAGATTTCTCTTACTAGTCTGCCTGAGGCGTCAGGTAATCAGGCTGAGGCCACAGGATCGTTAGGGGAGGAGAAGGAGCACATCAAGGGTCTAAGTTTTAAAGCTTTTATTTATAAAATAAAGTATAATAACAGCGGTGAGTGTGGGGCTCCCCACGTCACTCAAAGGAAGGAAGAAAGCCTTAGTGTCCCAAGCCCTAACCCACTTTCATACTCACATATACACTACTGGGGGCTGGCCAAGCCTGAGTGTAATATACGAAGAAGAGGGGGAAGAGGTGGACGGGAGTTCTGTCCTATGCACAGGTCATCTGGGGTCCACTGTTGATCTCCTATTTGCTTCAGCTCTCAGGAGGATTTTAAGTCCTGGGGTCTTTTGGGGGCATTTCATTCAGGGATCTCTGTTCCCCGTGCTCTTTGTACCAGTCCAAACTGGCTTTCTGCAGCATCCTCAGCTTTCCCAAAACACACTGGCTTCAGGGACACGAGACTATCTTTTCCCCCTTGCTGGCCTTCACCGTCTCTCCAGTTTTGCAATCTTCTGCCCAGCTGACCCCCCTTTCCTCAGGGTTGGCTGGGATTGGGTAAAATGTAGATGTGACTACAGGTTTCTTGACTGCATAGAGTCCGTTCGAGTGCCATGATCTTGGACTGGAGTCCATGTCTTATCTTCAGGCTGTGCTGGAAGCTGAGACATTGATTTAACCCATTCTCTTCTCCCTCCTCCCCCTTCGGCCTCTTGCAACCTGCAAAGGAATCTTCCACTCCACACTCACACCTTTAACCCTTCCCAAAATGCCTTGCGATGCTTGCAACAGCAATAGCAACATACAACGCTGATCTGCCTCCCCAGGGGACCCCCTGAGGGAGGGGGCCACTTGGTTGTGACACTGGGCAGTACAAGACTCACATTGCTGGGGGAGGTCTGGGACTGGGAAATTGCTGGTGTTGCTCTGCAATGTAATTCAGGAGCGACTGGCTATAGTATTCATACAATATAGCTGGAAGCAATTTATGTGTTGGAGGCTGTGTGAGAGCAGACAAGAAGTGGTAGCTCTTACAGCAAAGCAATTTAAGAGGCCCCCCAAACTGGAGAGCTGAGGGGACACAACTGTTCATTAGTCTAGATTATGCCCTGGAAAATGTCACAGGCTAGAAGCACCCATGTGACCCCATGTAGTGGAGTTCACAACTGTGATTGGAGCAGTCAGTGTCAGGCATTGTGGGAGAGTTGCTGGAAGACTATTAGATTTGACGCAAGTAACACTTTGTTTTCACTCATGCTGCATTGACTTCAGTACATTGATCCTGGCTCAATGCTGCTCAGCGAGCTGGTGTTACTCTGGCATAAGGGGACACTTACACCAGTGCGAAACGAATGTAAGTGTAGATACATGCACAACTAGGTTTACACAAAATGGCTTAGTCTCCCTCCTCTGCGCCCACCTCTCCTCTCCTGTAGTGAGGCTGGAAAGCTCTTTTCAATTTCACTACTGAAACTGACAAAGCCTTCTAGGCAGGTGGCTGGGAAGCCAAAAAATTCCCTTTTGGATCTCCTGAAATGGAATTTTTCCTGAAATCCCTTCCCCTGGAAAAAAACAAGTGGTTTTTACTTTTGTCCCTCTTTAGGATGCTTTTTTTTTTTTTTCAAAATGCAACATTTTTCATGGAAGGGATTTCCATTTCCTGGTCAGCTCTAATTAGAAGTTTACTTGCTGAGAAGGACAGCATCATAAGTGATTCATAATGTTCCCGTCCAATAGCTTGCTTAAGTCTCTGCTACCATATGAATTTTTTTCTCATTAGGAAGAGCTTTAATATGTTTTTAGAGAACACTGAATCTTTATAGACTGTTTTCTTATTATAAACTTTACTAATGCATGAAGGATAGAACCATAACCATTAACCTGATTTAGCCAAATTAAAACTAAATTGCTCTCAAGTCTCTTCCTGTACAAATGAATGAATCAATCATATGAATGCATTCACAGCATCCTGAGATTTCAGACAATTCTCCTGTAACATGTGAGTGTTTCCTCATGTTAATGCTTCTGAATAGCATTACTATATTTTGTACCTTAAAGAAAAATGATTCTAAACTATTTATTTTTTTCTTCTGGGGGCAAGACTTATCCTTCTGCCAACTCCTTGAGATTCCAGAACTTTTTTTTAGTAACTTTCACTAAGCCTACATTTCTAGGTGACACCTCCATATTGTAAGTCTAGTGATAAGATTGCTTTTTCCTTCTTGGTGGCCCTGTGTACTACTTTTAATGTAGCTTTCTGCAAGATGAGGCAGCCTATTAAGGCTAATGATACTTTACCCTCCTTTTGTAAAGTGCAGAATGTTATTAGTAATTAATAATAGTATTAATAATACTGTTACTAGTAATTATTATTTACAGTAGTTTTGTCAGCTTGTTGCAATCCCTAATGGCAAACTTCTTCTTTTGTCTCTGTCTCCTGTGAATAATGTCCTACTTCACCTGATATACTCTAATTTCTGAATGTTTTCTTTTCCTCAAATCCTTTGAACATATTTTTAAATGTTGATGATGCTTTACCAGGTTATTCTTCCACATCCCCCACCAGACACTTCACTTTCCTGTTTACTGCCATTAGTAAGGTATGTGAGACTTAACCGTGGGCATTTAAGGCCCAATCCTGAAAGATACCAAATGAGTGGTGGGCAACCGGCAGCCTGTGGGCCACACATGACCCATCAGGGTAATTCTCTGGCAGGCCGCAAGACAGTTTGTTTACATTGATCTTCTGCAGGCATGGCTGCCTGCAGCTCCCATTGGCCAGGAACAGTGAACCGCAGCCAGTGGGAGCTGCAGGCGGCTGTGCCTGCGGATGGTCAGTGTAAACAAAGTGTCTTGCAGAACGCCAGTGGATTACCCTGATGGGCTTCAAGTTGCCCACAACTGGTTTAGAGTATATACTATGTACATGACACTGCAGAACACAGAAAAAACACCCACAATCCAGTTGTGCTGCTGATGCTATTTATAGTTTGATGGCAGACTGGTAATATTTCTAATTCTGTAACATCACCCTGCTTTGAGAAGCATGTTGCTCGCTTGCTGTTGCAGGAGAAGAGAGTGCTTTGTAACAAGAGCATTTTTCAGTGAGGACAGCATGACCACTTTCAGTTCTGCATGTAGCGAAACCTTCTATGACTTATCAGACCAAGAGGGGTGGGACCTTCTTCTCAGGTCGTATGACTCATCTTCATAAAATTACTTTTTGCCCTGGGCTCTCAGCTGACCCTGCTTCTGCAAGAGCTGTCACTCAGCTAAAGCTGCAGCACATACTGACACATTCTATCTAAACATGTAAGCATCTACTGGAATAGAAATTTGCATGATGGTAGTATTGAATACCTACCACCACGGGTACATTTTAAAATGTCTTGGTCACCACAAGGTTCCTCCAGCTGCCCTGTTTTCTGTCTTGGTTCTGTGATGCTGCCACACACCTTTTTTGATAGGCTGCACTATATAGATATAACTGTGCTTGAGAAAGTAAGAAATAGTTCACTACATTGGAAAGGAAAGGCCCTGCTTTAAGGAAAGATGTGGTCTCAGCATGTGACTGTGAGCCAGGAGCACTGATCCTTACCTCCCCACCTCAAAAATATTGCTGATCGTAGGAAGACAAATTACTTAACATCTTATGTTCAGGTTCCCCATCTGTGGAAAGAGAGTGTTATTTGCTTATGTGATGCTGTGTATAAGAAAGGTGACCATTTATATCACTGTTATACAATTTCCATAAATCTTATACAAAGTATCATATATGGTGTCAATGGAAAAGTTATGATTATGTTTATATGCATGTATCATCTTTATGAATAGTGGCTATGTGCTTGTATCTTAAACCTGTGTTGTAGTCCCGGAAGACACCCTTTAGATACATTTCTATCAAGGCTAGACACCTATGTATTGGTGGCCCATCAAGGACACTCAGCTCTTACCATGGGCCATACAAGAAACTCATCCTCCCCAGATAGCTCTTCCTGAGGATGCCTCAGACAGCCAGGCGCCAATGGCCACCCACTGAGAGTCAGCACGCCATGTAGGAACATGTGATATGCTCATGTGACCCTGGACTCCATCTTGGCCAGTAACTTTTCACAGATGGGGGAGGGGGGCTGTGGGCTTTGTCTGGGACAGTAAATTTCCATGTTGCCTCTTTCCTGCTCTAATCCTCTGGACTGTGGATTTTCAACTAAAAGAAGCATCTTGAACTATAGAAGGAGGACCTTCCAATCTTCTGGAAGTTACCAGAGAGATTTTGCAAGCCAGCAGTCTGTTCCATCACTGCTACAAACCTGGTATAAGGATTTTGTATGCATGTGATTTATTAACCATTTATAACTCTCTTATTTTCTTTTCTTAATCTTTAGTTAGCTTTGTGAAGATTGAGTGATAGTGTGATATTTGGATAGAATCTGTGATTCATATTGACCTGAGGGTATGTGTCTGATCCTGTGGGATGAGTAAGAACCTCATTGATGGTGAATTAGGTTTTCAATAACCACTCACCATATTAGACCTGTTTATCTGGATGGGAGCCAAGGGCTGGAATGCCTAAAGAGGACTGTGTGTGGCTTCTGGTTAACCAATGTGGTACTGCAGAAGCCATTGTGTTAGATTAACAAAGCCAGTAATTATACAATAAACCCCCATCTTTGGGGATTGTCTGCCCTATTTCTTCTGAGTGTGGCATTACCAGTGTGGATCTATCCCAGACACCCGGTCATACCTTCCTCAGAAAGGTGTTGTGTGCATGAATCATTTTAATGTCTGCAAAGGGTATTAAAGATGGAGGAAATGCTAGAGAAGTGCTAATGTGTGAGCTTCAATGTTCTCCATCTGGGAGATAACCTCTGAATAGTGACCATAAGCTCTGAGACTCTCTTGCTTATGAAAAAAGCATTTAGAAGACCAGCCTCTTCCAAGGAACATATAATTATAGTCCCAGCAGCTGAGAGTATAACATACACTTTTTAATGGATGAGAGAAGAGAAAGAATAAGGGTTAGAGAAATATGCCTATGGATATAAAGGTGTTCCAATTTTTTTTTAAAGTACTAAACACTCATTTTTGGATATAGGAAGCTGTGGGCAGTAACAAAGGAAATTTACAATATTTTAAGTCATAAGATTTTGTCAATAATGGATGCAACTCTTGAAACTATGAAGGGTCTTTCCAAGTCTTTTGGTCCCAATCCTCCTGTACAATGGAACAGATTTACGAGCACAAAGCTGCCTTAAAACCAGATTAACAGGTAAAGCAGGATCTTTCCACCTGCCCACAAGCACAGGGAGTGTGGCAGGGGGAAAGTGTGTGTTGGGGGTGAGGAAGCATGTGATGGCCAGTGGCTGGAAGGGCCTTTTTAGGTCACTCACAGCTGAAGTAGATTAAGACAGTTTTCAAGGCCCCCTAACTTATCTCAGGGCTCTGACTAGCAGTTTGATCACTCCAGGAAGCACAAAAGTGGTGCAAAGCCTCCTTTTCAATCGCACTTCTATAGCAATCTGCTTGAAATCTACAGAGAGGTAGGAGCATGGGGTGCCAGAGAGAAGAGCATGGAAGGGGCACTAAGAAGTCAGCGTATGTGAGTGCAGTCGGCTAGGAATGCTAAACTGCAGTTTGAGCAGCTCTGTAGTTTCTTATGAAAGCCAGTTTCATTAAATAAGAATGGAATCCTCACCTGTTACTTGCCAGCATGTGATACATCCAGGGGTCAGACTGGGAGGGCGATACTCTTCTAAGCTCCACCCGCAAAATAAACTGTAACAACATGAGTTGCCAAAATGACACACTGCTTCCTGTGAAGATGTTCAAAATAGGATGTATTCTTTAAGATTCACTAGGCTTCTTGAGCTTGACTCCCTGGAGTTGAATAAGGCCACAGGCTATGCTAGGCTTCTTGGGCTTGGCTTCTTGACTGGTGGGGGAAGAGCAATAAGTTGGATCTCCCAAATGCCAAAATGAGATGTCATCCCAGTTCCTTGCCTTTCTTACATGAAGACTGAAATAGCTCACAACAGTGACATCTAAATCATCTCTGGGCACCTGAGAACAACAGAGTATGGAACAGCATTCATATGAGGGGAGATTAAAAAGATTGACACTGTTCAGCTTGCAAAAGAGATGATGGGGGTGGGAGGTAGAAGTATATAAAATCATGAATGGTGTGGAGATAGTGAGTAGGGAAGTATTATTTATCCCTTTACACAACACAAGAAGTAGAGGTCATCTAATGAAATTAATAGGCAGCAGTTTTAAAACAAACAAAGGGAAGAATTTCGTCACACAAAACACAGTCAATGTGTAGAACTCATTGCCAGGGAATGTGGTGAAGGCCAAAAATATAACTGAGTTCAAAAATAATTAGATAAGTTTGTGGAGGTGCCTCAATGGCTATTAGCCAAAATAGGGGCACAACCCCATGCCCTGAGTGTCCCTAGCCTCTGACTGCTAGAAGCTAGACCTGGCTGCCGGGGGCGGATCTCTCATTAATGGCCCTGGTCTGTTCTTTCCCTCTGAAGTATCTGGCGTCAGCCACTGCCAAAGACAACATACTGGGCTATATGGACCATTGGTCTGACCAAATATGGCTGTTCTTATGAGATACCACCACACTGGGATGGTGGGGCAGTTCACACTCTGAATTATTGTTGCAGACTCTATAGATGTCTTTGCATTGTTTAAACTGTGTTCACAATTTTGAGGTTTTCTTTGCAACCATATTGTCTACAAACGTTTTTTTTAAAGCTGATATTCTGGAGAACAAGATAGTAACTTCAGAAAATTGTTAATATGTCATAAAGGTGCATGCTGGCTGTTCAGGAGCCCTAAGCATGAAGAGAGAGACTGCCTCTCTCTCACACACATCACTCCTGTTCCACAGCCTCACAATCTGGGCTTTTATCTTTATATCAGCGGGGTGTGTGTGTGTGTGTGTAATTTCCTTTCTTGAAAGTGAAGACTATAGAGTGAATAGCTCAAGCTTACTGCAATGAAAACTTTCGTAGAAGAAAGGCAGTGAATTCACTATCAACACTGTAGCTATAAGGGTAAAATGTATGCTAACTGTATGGGCTCTATACTCTCAGGATAAATTTTGTTGCAAAGAGATGACCATCAGTAAATATACCTAAGTATCTCCACTCACAATTGGCAGAGCGACCTCACTATAACATAACGTGGTGCTGCTTTGTGGTTTTTATAGCTTTACACAATGTGATTTGACTTTGAAACACTTGTTAGGGGAAGCATATGCAGGGCACAGGTCTCCATGGAAACTAAAAGATAAAAATGACTCTGGCTGTATCTGTTGCCTGTATTCTGATATAAACAATTTTATATTTCCCAGGAGATTGCTACCCAGAGACTGACTGAAGCATTAACCATTTGTAATGATTTTCTGTCCTCTGTTGAAGCAAGGAGACTTACAGTAGGAGAGCAACAATGTCCTTCCTAACTGAGCAGCTAGAATGTGCTATCTGACCTAAGTCTTTCATATTCTGATTAGAAATCAAAACGCTCTGCAAGGTGCTTCACTTTGCCTAATCGGGTGATAAGCTAAAGCTTCTAAGAGTCTGGGGAGTTCTCTTCTTCTTGTGCAGCCTCTGTGTTCCATGTAGCTCTATTTCTGCACAGGACTTTTAGGCAAAAGCCTTGCAGAATGGCCCCCTCAATTTTTATAGGCTACATATGATAAAGGAACCAACTTGAAATGTATCATGTAGGAAGCTACTGGTCCTGTAGTAGGGCAGAAGGTGAAGGAATTACAAAGGTCTCCTTGTAAAAAGAATAAACCAGAAAGGTAAAGGTCTTGATTACTTCATTAGATATCAGAGACTGTTCTTTCATAGGCAAGATACACCACAGGTTAGTTGACTCTCAGTTGGATGTGTTACTAATTGATGGCAGTGGAGTAAAGTGCATCTGAGGCTTTGTCTACACTGGCACTTTTGTTAAAACTAGTGTCGCTTGGGTGTGTGAAAAAACACCCCCCCTAAATGACAAAAGTTGTAATCATGAAAAGCTCCAGATTGAACAGTGCTTCAGTGGTGGGAGCTGCGCTCCCAGCAAGGAAGCTTCTGCCCCTTATTGGAAGTGGTTTTATTTATTTTGTCGCCAGGAGAGTCCTCTGCCAGTGATAAAGAGCAGCCACACAGCGTACCTTACAATGACACAGCTGCAGCGGCATTGCTGCACCATTGTAAGGTGTACAGTGTAGACCGACTAAATCAGGGGGTCTCAACCTTTTCCTTTGAGTCCCCCCTCCCCCCAACGTGTGATAAGAACTCCAGGGCCCACTTGTGCCCAAGAATTAGTTTTCTGCATATAAAAACCAGGGCCAGCAAGAAGAGGTAGCAAGCAGGGCAATTGCCTGGGAGCCCCGTGAAGCTATATTGGTCATACTTGAGCTGCAGCCCCAGGGGTTTCAGTCCCATGTGGTGGGGCTTTGGCTTTTTGCTCAGGGCCCAGCGAGTCTAATGCTGGCTCAGCTTTGCAGACCGCCTGAGATCTGCTCACACCCCCCCAGGAGAACCACTGGCCTAAAAAACAGCAGAATATACCTCAGTCTTTGGGATTTGTTCTACTCTGTTCAGCATCCTTTACAGAATACTTGTCACTTTCAGTATTTAGCGCAGAAAAAGTAGACACCTCCAATGACCATAACTATCAGTGTCTGAATTATTTGATTCATTGTTGTTTTTCCTCTACTTTTCACATACTGTAGAAATAGAGTACTTGCTGCTCTCAATTTAAATTCAGGGCAAAGGCCCCAAATGACAAACATTATGAAATGAACAGAGGAAGGCTGGAATGAAGTGGGATTTGCTGGATTTCTTGATAGGGGGAAAGGAATCGTTCCTTTCTCACCCCTATGCTGGAGAGTGGCAGCAGACCCACTATGCAGCTGCTCCTATAGTCTTTGAGTTGAGTTTGTTTGTTCCAGGTCTAGAATGGAGCTTCAGTGTTCATTCTGACTTCATCAGCTTCTCTGTAACTAGTTTTGTTTTTAAAGCATTTAGTCTTAGTTAGTTAGTTCTTAGTATAGTTATTTAGGAATTAGTGTAATAAGGGCCTGGTTCCTTATTTTGGAACTCTCCTCCGGGGCAGACAACCATACACCACCCCACTCTTCTTACCCTTCTTGGTCACGGGGAGTATGCCAAGAATCCCTGACTTTTAAAGCTTCAGTACCTGCCACAAGTTGTTACTGGTCACAGATTGCCATGTCACCTGTCAGTAGTGCCGGGGGAGGCCCACAGCCCTTCAGGTGCAGTATCTGCAGGTTGTTCCCAAGTAGAACTAAGCAGTCCAAGGAGTTTTGGTTCTAAGTTACTCATGGAGGAAGCTGTGAAGACGGGAGCAACTTTTGACTGGGAAGACCACCTGTATGCCAGCTTAAAGGTAGGAGTGGCCCCTTTTCTTCAGTCCTTGGTGGCTACAAGACCTCTATTTTCCCCACTCTGGCTCAACAGACTCTGGACAACAGAGCCAGAACAAACAGAGAGGGAAAGGAGACATAAACATTCCGATAAAGGCAATGGGGAAAGTTCCACGGGCAGTCCCTCAAAAAAGAGGCATAAATCCCTGACCCACACCAGGCAATCGGAAGCCCAGTGCACTAAAGCAGGGCCAGTGGATCCTGGGAAGGACCAGAATGAGACTTCAAAGGGAAAACCACAGCATCATCTGGTGTTGGGACTGCTTCTTTGGCACCGAAACCATTGTGGAGGTTCAGGGTGCCAGATCCCACCATATCAATGACCAGAGTTGTGAAAATGATGGGTGACTCTGGCTTACTAGACTCTAGAAAACCTTCTATTGTTTCCAGAACCAGGGTCACTTCTCTTTTCCAGACCTCAATGCGCAGCACCAGGACTTCATCCAGTACTGATACCATTATGGTAACTGTCTCCATCCCAGCCCACAAAAAGGGGTGAAGCCAGATTGTAACGGGTACCAGCAGTGCACAGAGGCAGGTTACCATTACCTCCCTTGGTACTAAGGGCTCCCCTCTCTGGATATGGGATCAGTATCTTCCAAGTCAAAGAGGTCTATGACAGAAACCCAGTCCCAGATTATGCCCTGCGGGGGGAGAGAGGGGAAGCCCATTGAGGGGATGGAGCACAGACAGAGCATTGGGATTTTCCAGGATTTATTATCATTCCTGTATGAGAGACTATAATCCTTATACTCATTGATATCATCTGTAGCTTCTGAGCATAGCCCACTAAGACACTGCGTAAGAGATCTGTGGCCAGTCAACAATTTCAATACACAGTTCTTCCCTTTGCACTCTCAACAGCACCAGGAGTGTTTACCAAACCACTGTCAATGGTAGCAACTCACTTTCATTGACAAAGGGTGACAGTTTATCCTTACTTATGACTGGATCCTGAAGAGATTATTTTACCAGGAAACATGGGAAGCAACCATTATGCTTCTACATCAGTTTGAAAGTCTGGACCTCAAGGTGAACCTGGAGAAGTTTACCCTAGAACCCCCACAATCTATGGAAATAATTGTGGCAAGATTGGCAGCCGTTACAGTCAGGGGTTACTTACTTTTTCATCACCAGGATCATCCAGTGAATCTATTTGAGCCTCAGAATGTCCATATGATCCTGCCTTGCACTGTTGAGCCATATATCACGGGTACTTACATAACCCTGTTGTGAGGCTTCACTTCAAATCCTACAAGCTTGATTATGGACCATCTACACTCTAGCAAAGACAGTTTTGACCTGCTTGTTACAGTTGCCCAAAGACTCTTAGCCTCCCTTACTGGTAGGAGGACAGAAGGAAAGTGTGTGTGTGAGGGGGGAGGGATACCATTCAACCACTCACTTCCAACAAAGACTGTGATCACAGATGTGCCTCTCTTAGGTTGCCCACACAGAGGGACAGGTTGCCCAGAGGATTTGGTCCCCCCTCAAGTCTACACTTCACACCAATGTACTGGAGCTGACAGCAATCAGATTAGCCTGCAAACATTTACTTCCTCACATCTGCAACCAGTCAAACCAGGTATTATTGGACAATATGACAGCAGACCATTATACCAACATACAAGGAGTAGCACCCTCCTTATAGTTCTGCATGGAAGCAATTGCTCTTTGGAAATGGATCATTCTCATGCAAATTACCTTAACCACCATTCACCTGCCAGGGATCCACAATGCTCTGACAGATTCTCTGAGCAGAAACTTCACTGCAGAAAACAAATGAGAGTTTTATGACCTGATTCTCCCTGAGAGGTCTCCCATCCTCCTCTCCTATGTGAACAATAACTACAAAGAGTTCTACTTCAGAGTGGGTCACAGCCAGGCTGTTTGGGTGACACATTTCTCATCCAATGGCCAGGAGCCCTGTGATATGTATTTTCTGCCCTCCCAACCCCAATTCCCCCTTTTATCCCTCATATCATGAAAAATCTGATAGGACAAGGTACAGCTCATCCTTAGAGCACTGTGTTGGTACCCGATGCTTCTGAAACTATCTGCCTGACTTCCTCTCTGCCTTCCCCGATACTTCAACTATTAAGCCTGGGCAGATGGACTTGCCACCCCAAGCCAGCCACCTCCTTATAAAAACACTGCTTGTGACTACACATAGTCACTGCTTGTGACTATACTCGAAGGATTACTTTGTAATAATTACCGTGTAGGTTACCTTGTAACTTGAGTTATTGTTAGATGTGTAGTCCACTCATTGCTGTACTTCCTCGCTTCCTGGCTTCCCATACCAGGAACTAGAGGTAGAGAAGGAACTAAGATGGCGGTGGTCTGGCAACCCCATTTATTTTCTCCGTGTGGGTCAAAAGGAGAGCGTGGGCTCATACACGGGTCCCCATCCTGGGCGCATGGAGTGCATATATCTTCAGAAGTGCGCTACACATAGGGACAACACATCTTGAACTCCTGTTAGTACAAGGTGAGCAGTAGTGCTGGAACTGGGGATACTAGGGGTGCTACTGCACCCCCTGGCTTGAAGTAGGAATAACAAACATCAAATACATGGTTTCCATCAGCATCCCCACTATAAAAATTGTTCCAGCACCCCTGAAGATGAGTTACCGCTCTTTCTGTTGTTTCTTCACCTCTAGAGGAGGCTGCAAGATTTGCCTTCTCGAGGCGGACCTTTGAGAGGGATAGGATGAGCAGACCATGTTTTTAATATCAGCCACTGTCTGTGCTCCTGGATTTGTCTAAACTTCAGCCTATTCTGTTTCCTAGTTTCAATAGTTTTGATTAAGGTGCCCCTTTTTTCTGGAAAGCCGAAATGCTGGTGTTACAATTGTAACATAAAGCTGTGGAGTTGAACTGTACAATATCTAAGATGCTGCACACTCCTTTGGAACTGATAGGCCTATAACCAGGTATAGAGGTGTGAATGGGTGACTCTGAACTATCCCCCACCCAACCTACCTCCCTTCCAGAGAGAATTTTATTTAGTCATTTATTTGAAACAGCTAAATACACTTTTCTATGAAAAGAGTGAGAGTTTATTTCCCAAGAATGCTCCCTGCTCTGTTAGAATCCTGATTTCCCTATTAACTCTTAATTTTCCTCTGTATAATTTTATGACTAGATCAGCAATGACAGATTTTTACCACAGCAGCATTTAAATCAGTGCAGGGAATCTAAACAAAGACTAAGTTATGCATGCTAGTACTAGTTTGTCACATAGTTTAAATGTTACTTCTAAGTTTGCTGTACATTTCCTGATTGACAGTCTGCATAAGGTATACATTTGGGTATTACTTCATGCCAAAAATGGTATAAAGCCGAAAACTTTCAAATGTTTGTTTTTCTCTTTTTTTTTTCCAAAAGTCAGATGAGCTTTGAGTATGTGTGTTTGAATCAAAAGCTGCCATTTTGTCTCATATAATATCATGGATATTCAAGAGTATTATAGTGGATTCTGATTTTGAAGACATAGACAACTTGCATTTACTTTAAACTTTATTATTATAAAATGTAATCCATCCCCCATGAATACAACTCCAGATTACTGTAAAGGACACTCTGCACAAACAGGCATGAGATCCTATACACATTGAGGTTAAAGTGCAATTTTACTGTGGAAAGCGACTACAAAAAAAATGGGCTCATAGGGTTCCAAGCTTGTTTCTTAGACTCCATATAAAATATACTCAGTTCACAAGTGTAAAGATGTTCTAAGAGCCAGCTTTGCAAACTCAGTCTGGGCTATGATACTCAAGCTGAGTTATTTCCTTCATTAGTGTAACTAATTGGAACATTGCAATGTAAGTAATTTTTTTGTTTATCCACAAGCAGGTTCAGAATACAGCTCATTCCTTTCTTACTGAGTTGGCTCTACAGGGGTAAAAAGCAGTAACTCATTTTTTGTCACTAAATAAACAGTTATAATTCTGCATGCACTAGGAGCAGATCAGTTGCATGATTAGATCATGCCATTTTTACAAAGTCATGCTTCAGACTAGAACTGCACTTCCACGCAAGATTCTGCTGCTATTCATGCATCTTGGGATTGATTCTTCTTCAGTCTTTATGACCATATTCTGCGCATGTGAACAGTCAATTCTAGCCTAACTTCTGCAAATAAGATTTGGTCTTCTATCCTTAATCAGAAAAAAGATACTACTGAAATCAATGGAAGTTCTATCTGAGTACAGGCTACAGGATTGGAGTGATTGTGAGTTCACATTCCACTTTTAAGGACAGAGAGGCTGTTCATTAGGGTAACATTGATTAATCACAGTTTTATCAAGCTGCAAATTTCACTTTTATCTGGTTCTTCTTCTCCAAGAGGTTCAGTGCATGACTAGGGGCCCTGCATACTCAAATACAATTTTAGTTTCAGTAAACTTCTACTTTATCTTAACCATTAATGTAAAACAAAGTGAAATTCACTATTAAATCTCCCTATTGTTGGTGGCTAATTTTCATAGGCCCTGAATTATATTGTTTGCCTTGCACTGATGTATGTTTGAGAAAGCTGAGAGAGTACTGATCCTCTTGAGACCATCCTGAAAAAGGTGTCTCTGCTGAGGTTATCATTCAGTGACATTTTAAATTAGTACAGCGAGTCATAAACACAGATGACTTGCCTGATGCAGCATGCAGCAGGATTTACAAAAGCTGCCAGGGGACTGTCAAAAGAGGCACTGTCCTCCTCCCCACCCACAGCATATGGGGAAAAATAGCTTGGTCACAATGACGTATATGTAAATAGATGTCTCATAGCCCAGAAGTGCAACAGCATGCAACATCAACAGGGGCAGTGAATTGGAAGGTGGGAAGAGCCAATACATCTGTTACTCAGGATTTCCACAGTGCTTTATGCATTCTTCCACTTTACACATCAGTTTCCAACCAAAGGCTTATGCTCACAATATCCCTGTAAGGTAGGGAAGTATTATCCCACTTCTCAGATGGGCAGCTGACACCTATGAAGACAAGGAGTGGGATACTCAGAAATGATTCTTAATGAGGCCAATGACTCCAATGTTGGCAGAGTTAGTCCAACACTGAGTACTTTTCCCATCCCACCCATAGCGAATTTGCCCAAGGTCATATAGGAGACTTTTGGTATAGCCAGAAATTGAACCCATGTCACAGTCTAATACTCTAAATACAAGTGCAAATTTCCTCATTTGCATAACTACCCTTCTCCTGCAGTGTCTTAAGCTGGAGGGCATCATAGCCCGACTCCATCTCGGGACCCTAGAATACAAGCCTAACATACAGAATTTGCAACAGGGAAATTCAAAACCAAAGATAAGATTGAAGAAGCTGTGTTGAACTGAGGCTATGTCTGCACAACTTATGAATTCTGGTTGATTTTGTGAAGCGGTATTTTGAAACACTGCTGTATCATCAGTGTCTGTGTATGTGGATCCACCATTGCTGACAGGTCCTGTAGCAGGTACACACCAGCCAAGTACTGTGGGGGAAGGGTGCTAAGGACTCAACCACCCTACTGAGGTGCAAACATCTGAACGGTGCATGCTTAGAAAACCAGGTTAGCTGACTCCTCTGAAGGGAGAGGGAAGGAAGAAGCAATGGAAAGTTACCCAAAAGACAGAAAAAAAGAAGCCAGAAGGATTTTAAAAGCAAGCCAGATGGGAAGAGACAGCATGGGGCAGGAGAAAGCAAGGTCACAAGGTGTGTAAGGGGCTCCTGAGGGAGAGACCATCCACTAGATAAGAGGCTGGGGACACTGCCTGTCTGGCTTCCTGGACACCAGTGGAAACCTAGGGACTCCCAAGGGAAGGGCAAGATAGGAAAGAGACTGTGTAATATTTCATTGTTTGTATCATCTGTACAGTCCTGTGCTTGACATGATTAAGTGTAAAAAAAAAAACATAAAGATGTTGGACTTTTTACTCTGTGTGTATGTAACTGCTGCATGCTTTTGAGAGAGTTAAACAGTGAGCCAGAAGTTTAAGACCTTTTGGATAGAGTTCTGGGACTGGGTGTGTGTGGGTACTGTGGAGTCTTCAAGGGTTAGTGCTGCACCCTGAGGGGACTAGACAGTTGGTCAGTGGGTTCCAACTCTCAGATGGAGGTGCCAGATGGAAATTCTGTGTCCTGAGAGTGCTAGGGACCCCAGATTGGGGCAGTGGCTGGACTCTGTTCAGACCCAGGGATCTAGAGCATAGAGGCTTGGATTCTCTGCACAGTAGTCCTATTGGGTGGCCAGTAGGATTTGTGACAGAACCTATTTCAATATTGAAGAAAACTGATAAATACCTGTTCCCATCTAAGTAGCATCATACTGTTACTGAGATTTGCCTAAGGTGACATTTAAATCAGCAAAATAGGTTAAACAACTCTTGAATTCATAGAATTTCTCCTAAGCAATAATGAACCAAAATTAAAACACAAGTTTCAATATCTTTCTTGTCAGGTTTATAGATTTTAAGTGTCACTAGTCATTGTTCCGTCTGTGACATAGGATCTCTCAATACCTGTTTAAATATCAGGAGTATACTAGGAAAGATTCTTAATGAAGAAACATTTCACTGCTCTATTTTGGCTTGCCTTACACTAAAAACTGAATTGTTTCTGTCACTAGCAGGAAGACTAAAGATTTCTCATCTGAATCAAACCATATGCTTTGATAACAGGACTGTAGCTGTTTGTGAACAAAATGTGAGTGTGCACTGGGGCTCAACTTTTTCTAGGCAGCAGAAACCAATTTATACCACTTCCCATTAGGAAAAACTCCCAAGCATCATCATCATTATTATTAATATTTTTAGGTCTTTGAACCAATGCAGCGTGGAATTTTCAGTGTTCGGGGGGGTTGCTGCAATATGACTCACTTCTATGAGCACAATTGATGTAGAGACTTTGGAGATCTAAGGAAACAGTCACTTCCTCCATCCTTAAGCAGTGAAACTTTCTGCAAGAGTGTCAGCTTACATCTATAATCAATCATGCTGGCTTGTAACAGAAATAAATGTATTGATATTCTCTGGAAAAAACAAATATCTAGTAATTTTATTTCTTTCAACGGTTGTTCCTATGTTCTTCTGTTACCACATGTTTTTGATAGTTCTCTATTTTGTATTTGTTTCATATTGCCACACCCATTCCTCTTGGACATCCAGTTTTGTGGCTTTTTTTCCAGAAGAGCTAGCAGTTATATTTAGAAGTGAGAGCGTTGACCTGGGGGTTGGGATTCAGGACTTCTGGAGTCTCTATGAATTTGTCATGCACTTGATTCCTATAGGAGAGGCAAATTAATCACCTAGTGCCTCATTTCTCCATCTGTAAAATGAGAACAGTAATATCTACCTCTCTGAGAACCCATGGGAGTCTTTCCATGGACTTCTGTGAGGTCTGGATCAGGTATTGGGTATGGAGGCTTAATTATTGTTTACAAAACACCAAGCTCCTTGGGTGACAGGAGCACTAAGTGCAAACTATTTTCATAACTTTCATAATTTTCCTACATGCACCACCTCATGCCCCTCCCCAAAAAGAAAAAAACAGGGGAGGGAACTCTGAAGCATCCTTCTTAGAAAAAAGTAGAATTAGAATGTTTAGCAGATTAAAAGAAAGTGCAATTGTCCTTATGTACACTTTTGCAATCCCTCTAAGGGAGCTTGGGTGCAAGGATGCAAAATTAGGCCTACAGGCTTTTGCAAACATCCTATTTGTTATGTATATATTAGGAAGGCACCCAAACGAATAGCCTGAACATAGATACCCTGTATTTGTGTGTGAGAATCTGGATCTAAATTTCAAATATTACAGCTATCTTTTACACTCCCTTATGGAAAAGTCCTATTGAATTCAATAGAAAGTGATTACTAATCCATATGTCTTGAAACATAACAGAGAATGTGATTGGGAATTATTCCCTGCTATAGAATTCTACAGGGTGATGTAAAAATCCCTCCTGAAAGAATTTCCTTTTCCACAACATTCTATACTTTTCAGTCAGTTCTATAAAATCTGTATTTTCACCAGGGCTTTTCTATAAGGGATGGGCTTAAAAATCTGCATCCGGAACTGAATTTTTGGCTTGGCCTTTTTTCACTTATACTGGAGAGGTTTGGCTCAGATCCTCATTTAGGTTAGTGTTTGGGTTCAGATTTTGAAGGTCCTGAACTCTTGTGAGTTGTTCTTTCTTAAGATCTCATCATATTGCAGCTAAGAATTCATGAGACTGTTTGTTCTCATGAGACTTCAGTAGTATCCAAACCAGAACTGGAAAATTAGCTTCTTTTCAGTTTTAGAACCTAACCACAAAAAAAATAAAGTTTATATCTGGGGATCAAAGTGTGACTCCTTCACTATAGTAGAGGTTCAGATTGGATGTTCTGGTTTTGACTCAAGTGTCACTATACACGTACTAAGGCTTTGTGCAGTGATGTAAACTCTTGAGGAATAATTATGTACTTGAGTTTCAGATCCTCTTTTCCCAAGCACACATGGTGCTGCATGCTTTAGAATTGCCCCCAGTGTTTTCTTTGTTTTGCAGTGATAGGAAAGGAATGACAGGTCATACATCACATACTGCAAAGCTATATGTGCTGTGTGTTTAGGGTTGTACAAGAGCATGAGATTTTAGTTGCTTGGGAAGCTGGACAGAAACCTGGGATTTCATTATTAGAACAAGATTACTGCAAATACAACCACAGGTCAAAACACAATCAGGATGGAGTTATAATAATGCAATATTATTGTAGCAGTTACAATGTGTTCAGCTCTTTTAAAAAAGACATTACATTAATAAAAGCCTTAAGGGAACTAACAGTAACTTGATACTGAAGCTGTTGAAGTACTTTGACTGATTTCAGTTTAGTTTTAACTCACGGGAGACACTCTCCTCCTATGTCACGGATGATTGCAGCAGGAGTCTACAAACGTTACTCATTGCCTCTGGTATGCTCATGAATTTAAAGCATTCACTGTTCCATATCATATTGTCTTATTTAAAATAAATACAAATCTTAGAGAACAGGCTTCATTTTTAGGTATTGAGAAAGGGAAGAGCAGTTAATAATCGCTGCCCTGCATTAGGATTGTCACCCATCTGATTATTTTATAATATTTATTGCCAGACTACATTGCAACATTACACTAGTAAGATATGAAAGTAAGATATGAAAGCAAAACATATAACTACACTCTCTTAAAAAGAATCAGTGGTTTTAGTAAGTTTATTTTTGATGCAGACCCTAAGCAGACTACATACACCAAGTATTTTGTCTTGCAACATGTATTTAGGGCCGGATTCAATATTCATTGCTGTATCTGAGTGGCAAATATCCCAGCACATTAGACTTGAGCAAAAAAAGAAAAAATGGTGAACTTCTAAATCTAAACTTTTCCCGCAGCTCCCATTGGCTGGGAACGGCAAATCGCAGCCACTGAGAGCTGCGGGCGACCGTGCCTGTGGATGGTCAGTGTAAACAAACTGTCTCGCAGCCCACCAGCAGATTACCCTGGTGGGCCACAGGTTGCCGACCACTGATTTAAGCAGAGCTGAAGGCACTAAGGCTATGTCTACACTGCAGAATTTTGTCACAAAAAGTTATGCTGTTTTAATTAAAGCACTTTAATTAAACCACTGATGCATGTCCATACTATGCTCCTTGTGTCAGCGGAGCACATCCACATTAGAAGCTCTTCAATCACCACAGAGAGCAGTGCACAGTGGGTAGCTATCCCACTATGCAACCGGCTGCAGTATGCTTTGGGAAGGATTTGCAATGTCACATGGGGCAGGTACAGTGTCACAAGATGCAAGTTTCTCAATCCAATTGTTCCATGGGCATCCTACTCGATTGCCAGCTGCTTTTCAACTGAAGTGGGGTTGGGGGGAGGGAAGTGTGTGACAGGAAGCATGAGTGTGTGTGTGGGGAGAGACAGAAAAAGTGTGTGTTAGGGGAGTGTGTGTGTTGGGGGGAGAGTGAGTGTGTCAGCATGGTGTTTCTTAAGTTCAGACAGCCGCAAGAAGCAATCAGTCCTGAGGCAGGGGGAGAGGGAACCCCAACACCAGCCCCTGCTTCCCTGTCTGGCTCTGCACAGCAGCCTCTCTCTCTCTCTCTCTCTCTCACACACACACACACACACACACGCATGCTCTGCCCCTGCCTGCCTGCCTGCCTCCATGTTTCTAGTGCAGAGAGAGCAGGAGCATTCCACTAATGGCTTGCTCTTTGTTGCCCGGAGCAGAGCAACACACTGCACTGAACTTCCCAGAGCTTTGAAAGGAGAGGGACACATGCCTGCAGAGCAGACGAGTTCAAAACGGTGAGCAGAACGGTCAGGGCAGGCATTATGGGATACAGTTATGGTGTCTACACTGACACTTTGTTGTTTTACGTTTGCAGCAAAAAGCTTTATGCCTCTCACCCGAGGTGCTTTTCTTTTGTCGCTGAAACTGAAAAGTTTTGTCGCAAAAAGAGGCATTGCAGTGTGTGCACCTCCACTGTTTTGTCTCCAAAAACTGCCTTTTGGTGACAAACTCTGCAGTGTAGACAAGACCTTAAGAGAAGAGAGCCTGGAGAGAAGAACAAGGGGAGTTCTTTCTTTGGGAGGAGTTTGGGGCAGTGAGGCTAGAAGTCCTATGGGAGCAAGCTAAGCTCCTGCGAGGGAGCCCTGAGACAGGGATTTCCCTGCTCTTTGCAAGCCCTAAGGGAAGCTGGCACACTCCTTGTGGATGAGAGGCCATGGAAGGAAAACATGCTGGGAGGAAGCAGCATAAGAGAAGGTCTGTAGGGGCCAAGGAGCAGAGAACTTCAGTGGAGTTCAAGAGGGCAGGGCCGGTGCAAGGATATTTTGCGCCCTAGGCGAAAATTCCATCTTGCGCCCCCCCCCCCCAAATGCCAGCTCAGAAGGACTAGGCTCGGAGCTGGGGGTCAGGGCTGTGGGGGGATGGGGTCAGGGGGGTTCCTGGGGGCACTGGGGCAGCTCAGCTCTGCAGGCTGCTGTTCTCTCCAGCTGTCCAGGCACAAGGGGAGCAGGAGCAGGGACCAGCTAAGGACCAAGGGGGCAGGAGCACAGGCACCTGAGGCTGACCCATGGGGAGGCACTTGCTTACCTTGCCCAATGCATGAGCGCTAGGGTCCTCTTTCTTCCTCCGCTCCACCAGACCACTGCTGAGGCTCTTTTCTTCTCCGTGCCCCTCTCTGGGGCTGACTGGAGGCTGAGCCAGGGGGCAGCCACGGTTTTCCTCCAGAAGCGAAGCCCTGGTGTTGCGCCCCTGTCGCAGGGCCCCTGCCACGTGCCCTAAGCAGAGCTGCGCAGCTCTGCCCAGCCGCCGGCGCCCCCGCCGGGCAATGAGAAAAATTGCAGAGGCTGGAGCTGCTGCTCTGAGAGGGAAACGGATTCTGAGCCTCTGCCTGCAGCTCAGGGATTCCCCTGGGTCAGCACAGCCACAGTCAGCTCAAACTTTTGTGCTGCCGCAGCAGTGCGCTGACCCCGGTGGTGCCCTGGGCTGCCGGGCTGCCAGTGGCTCCCTGACCCCTGGGGCGCCCTGGGCTGCCGGGCTGCCACCCTGACCCCGGGGGTGCCCCGGGCTGCCGCGGCTGCGTCCTGACCCCGGGGGTGCCCTGGGCTGCTGGGCTGCCGCAGCGGCTCCCTGACCCGGGGGGCGCCCTGGGCAGCCGGGCTGCCACCCTGACCCTGGGGGCGGCCTGGGCTGCCGCGGCTGCGTCCTGACCCCGGGGGTGCCCCGGGCTGCGCGCTGACCCCGGGGTCGCCCTGGGTTGCTGGGCTGCCGCGCGGCGGTGCGCTGACCCGGGGGGCGCCTTGGGCTGCCACGGCGGCGCGCTGATCCCGGGGGCGCCTTGGGCTGCCGTGGCGGCGCACTGATTCCGGGAGCATGCCGGGCTGCCGCGGTGGCGCGCTGATCCTGGGGGCGCCCTGGGCTGCCGGGCTGCCACCCTGACCCCGGGGGTGCCCCGGCGGCGCGCTGATCCCTGGGGTGTCCCGGGCTGCCACGCAGCGGCGCGCTGACCCCGGGGTCACCCTGGGCTGCTGGGCTGCCACGCGGCGGCGCGCTGACCCGGGGGGTGCCCCGGGCTGCCGCGGCGGCACGCTGATCCCAGGGGCGCCCTGGACTGCCGGGCTGCCGCAGCGGCTCCCTGACGGGGGCGCCCTGGGCTGCCCGCGGCAGGCAGCTGCTGCCGCGGGCAGCTCAGACTGCCTCTCCAGCAGCAGCGGCTGCAACCATTTAAAAATTTTTTTGAGGGCGCCGCTTTTTGGCGCCCTCAAATCTTGGCGCCCTAGGCAACCGCCTAGTTCACCTAAATGGTTGCACCGGCCCTGCAAGAGGGGCAGAAGTTTGCATATTTATTTGGTCTTATAGTTGGACCTTCTGTTGCCCCAGAAGGGGGCTGAACTTAAGAAGTGACCTGGATGGAGGGCTAGGCCATGGAAAACTTGGGGAGAGAATGGCCATCACAGGGCCAAGAGAGTGGTCGGAGGAGATGCAAGAGGTGAAGTCCCCTGCAACATCATGTCCTGATGCCAGGAGGTGCTTAACAGTGAGTGTGCACCATAACTGTGTGTGTCTAGCCCAAGTTGTAATCTAACTCCATGAGCACAACGTGGCCCATTGGCTCTCCAGTTCTGTCCAAACCTGTCCATGTAGCTCGCATTAGAGACAACAAATTCCAAGATACAAACAATATGAAATGTATTTTTATCTTTTTGTCACATAATGGGAAGTAACAGTAAGTGGATGTCTAGAGTTAGTAGCAGAAATTATTAAAAATTCTAGCATAATTTAGAGAGACAGGGGTGGTAACAACTGCTGTCTAGTCCATACGGCCTAGCTCTTTAGAAAAGGTTGATGACACTTGTAAAGTGATACATTACATTGAAATCTTTTACGAATGACTGGATATTCTAGCAAGGATGATGAAATTCATGGACAGCAAATCATCCAGTCAAATAAAATGGCTAAAGTATACACATTGCAACAATAAAAATAAAATGACAGTCTATATGTAAATAAGTCTGTGATACTCCAAATAAAACTGCTGTGAGAAATATAAAATCTGTAGATATAACATTGTGAGGGTGAAGCAAAGGAAATCTGAAAAGCCAGGGAAATAAGAGCAGGAAAAATTGGAAAATAGAAAGCCATGTGAAATGAAAAGATCAACAGACTAATGTATGCTAAGCCTCAGAAAGGAGTTTTCATTTGTTAAATATTGGCATCCAGAAATGCAAAGGCTGGACCAGATCCTTCTCACTCATAACATAGCCCCATTGACTTCGATGTGCAAAGTCTGTGTGGTCTGGTGTGGACCGTCACTCTTTTCAGGCTGTCCAGAAAAGAAGAGCAAGAGCCTTAAAGTATTTGTATCTACTTTATGAAACATGAGAACCTCTCTTCAGCCCACCCATAGTAAATCCACTAGAGCTACTGTACCTATTAAATTTTCTCCAGGGATGTTGGTGAGGCAGCAAAGTGAGATTTTTTTCAAAGGCACTTGTTGGCCTGACTCTGCTTTTGTGAGGTCAAAGATAAAACTCTCACTGACATCAGTGGAGCAGACCTAGGCCAACAAGTGCCTTTGAAAACTTTCAGTTTGCATGTTCTGTGAAAGTGGTTCACCATTGATCTTATCCTTATTCCTTAGAATAACTAATATGGGAAGAGCTCTGGTAAGAAACATAATTTAATTCTATTGAAGAATAATATCAGGGTTTTCGTCTCTCTAGGAGTAGCCCTCTCAATGGTCGTAGCTCAGCCAATGTAACCACTGACTGAGACTGCATAATAAAAGATCTCTTTGTCTGTAGGGGAATGAGTGTTTTCTTTTCTCAACTTCCATATACATCATCTTGTATATGTATTTACATATACATATGTGTATGTAAATCAGTGTGGATTTTTGTCTACTGTAATTGAACTTCAAAGGGAGTGACAAGAGTGTTCATCACTGTTTGTACAGAAACTAGATTTATTTTATAATGGAATGATAAAATTGTACAATAATGGAATAACACTGAGAGAATTTATGCTTGGATTTAAATTTAGGTATGAATGGCAAAGAGCTCTGATCTATTTTAGTTTTACTTTACAGTAGCAATGTCCACATGAAGATGGATACATTGGGCATCTTACTCCTCATGTCTGTATTCTCAATGTCATGGAGAATCTGCCTTGCAGCTAAATGTAGTTCATAGAATGAATTTATTTTGGTCTTTATATGCATATAGTTGACTATAATAATATATTGATAACTAGATGTAGGCAGGCTGAAAAGAACTTATGCCAAATTATTGCTGTGATCAGAGCTAGGCAAATAATTAATAATGAATTTTTATTCAACTAATTATGCTTATTTTTCTGTTCATGAATTGTCCAGACTTATTCTCTATCTGAAATTATTTCAGATAACTTCTGCAAATAATTCATTCTCTCTCTCTCTCTCTCTCTCTCTCTCTCTCTCTTTTGCAAGCACTTAGCTGCAGAATTTAGATATCTGAAATATGAAATGTGATCTGCTTTTACTGGGATGCTACTGTGGCCTGACTGGATAAATCCTGACACTTGTATTTGAAAATATTCTCCAATATTCACTTCAAATTTTGCTTTTCCAGCAAACTTTCTTGCCAGTAAACTCCTTTGTCACAATATTTGAGGAGAATGAAAGCAGTCAAAATAAAACCAAAACTTGAATATTTATGCAAAACTTTATCATATTTATGCTCTAACTAGTCTACGATACCCTTACTCTCTGGGATTGGTACTTTACTCTGTATATAATCCCACTGCCTTCAGTGAGACTACTTGTGTAATAAAGAACTACTCCAGGTGAGTAAGGAGGCTTGAATCTGGCCCTAACTGCCTTATACAGAACTTCTCATATACTGGACATAAATCACTTCACTTGCCCCCTGAACATATCATTTGGTGCTGTAACATCTGCT
Source organism: Gopherus flavomarginatus (assembly GCF_025201925.1). Taxonomy (NCBI): domain Eukaryota; kingdom Metazoa; phylum Chordata; order Testudines; family Testudinidae; genus Gopherus; species Gopherus flavomarginatus. The sequence continues at coordinate 64,513,091 of NC_066621.1, forward strand.
AACTTGCTGTCCACTGAAAAGTAGTGGGAGGAGAAGTCTTCTGCTGTCATTTGCAACAGCATCCGAACTCACAAACAAACTGCAAGCTTGTTTATCAGTCCCTGCTACTTTTCAATAAAATAAATATATTGTTAGATCCTCTACATACTAGATGAATTTGTGACAAGATTCTGTAACTTAATGAAAGAGCTGGGAGAATCTATTATTCTAAGATATCACCCATTTTAAAAAAGGGAAGTTTTTTATTCATTTTAAATAAATGTAAAGTAATCTCAGTGCCAAGCGGAAATGGCTACTATCAGTCCTACTGGGAAATGGCATCGCAGAACTGTGAATTTCTGAGTCAGGGAAGCCTTTGCAAAAGCTCCCCTTACTTTACTCTTCTAAGACTGGTAATGACTTGGTCCGTTGGCAGCAGCTCTGTGGAATGCAAGTGGCAAAACACCTGCAAATTGATAAGTGCTCAGATGTTCAGAATTTGCCAAACTTGTCTGAACTAATTCAACTAATCTATTTTACTCTGTCACCATCACCTGCATGCACTAACATGACACATCTGGAGTCACAGAAATAAAGCAAGAAAAAAAAATATTTTGCAGGTCTGAAATATTTATTTAAAAATATCATTATTTCAGAATGTTAGTTTATTTTTAGCTCTTTGGGGTTTCTTATTCACATGCATTTTTATTCTATGTAGAATAATAACAAATACTAGCAGTACCCAACTCTGCAACAGTCCATTTTACAGTAACAGTAGAATAACACTTGCAATTCAGTATACAATGGAAACTTTTGTTCCTGGGCACACCCCCCTCACCCCCACTACATGTATTCTTAAGGCTATTTATTGAGGGCTAGGTGGAGCCTTTGGGGTACACTCTCAGTATGGGACAGTGCAGAGGTGTGCCACTCAAAGAGGAGTCCTGAGAAAGAACTTGTGCCTCAATATACAATTCCTCCCTAGGTTGACCTCTTATTTTGGAGGTGAGTTGAGGGGAATAAATTACTACACCCCTTCCAAGGTGCAGCATCATTTTTCACCACCCTGTCCCTTCTCTCCCCTCCCGCTGACTGCCCAGCCAATGTTTTCTCCCACTCCTTGCCCCTCCTTCCCTACTTACTTCCCACTGCAGACACTGGGCGTGCAGCTCCTACTCTCCTCCTCTGTGCTCAGAGTTAGGCCAAGTAGGAAGCAAGTTGAAGCCTTACTCCTGTGCAAGGCTGAATAAAATCAAAGCACAACCTAGCCCTGGGTTAGAAGAAATGCCATATGCATTTTTGGCTTTTTTTTTTTTTTTTTTTTTTTTTGCAATCCTGACTGTCTCTGATTACACTGCTCTACAGGCAAAATGCTTCTGAAATAAATGTAGTCCAACTTTACTAATTCTGGGTCACTGAGAACAAAAATGATGCTTAAAATTGTTGATTGGCTCTAGTTTTCAAGATATGCTATTGGGTCAGTATATACTACCCTTGACTTGGGAATGGTGGAGGATAAGTGAGTTATAAAGGGAAGGGATCTCAATTTAAACCAGAAATGACTAAAATACATCTTTGACTGGATCTATGAATAAATCTATGACTAGGTTTGGACAGTACTTGCTTTTTAGGCAAAACAATGAATGATGCAATCTGAAGCTGGTATTGCATCATACATGATATGAATTGCATCATGTTATTCCTAGAAGTCATGGATGATGCAATCATAACGAAGCTTACATCACTCTGCTGAACAAATTACCCTATATCAGCTCTAGAAATCATATAGTGTGGTTCTCTCTTATTTGTCAGTGTTTGATTTTGCAAAGGGACACATTTCTGTTTAGCCAAAGTGAGCAGAGATGCCTCGTACTTGTGTGAACAGTGCAGATAACTTCTGCTATGTTTGTTGGTGAAGTGACTTTTGCATCACAAAAGCGCAGTCTAACCACTATGGTTAAGAAAGCCTATCACCTTTATTTTGGCTGCAAAATTGGAGATCAGGACAAGAGGTGGGCCCCACACATATGCTGCAACACTTGTGGAACAAATCTTCGCCAGTGGTTGAAGAGGAAAAGGAAATCTATGCCTTTTGCAGTGCCAATGATTTGGAGAGAGCCAACAGATCATCCCAGCAATTGTTACTTCTGCATGGTGCCTCCAGTTGGGAAAGGTGTGTCAAAGAAGAAAAAGTGGACTGTGCATTATCCAAACATTCCATCAGCTATACGCCCAGTACCCCACGGAGGAGGACTGCCGGTTCCTGATGCACCAGAATCATTCTCACTTGAGTCAGACGAGGAAGAGGAAGAGGATGAAACTTCTGGTCCTGAACCATCAATGTCACAGGACCCACATTTTCTCCCACCCTCCTCCTCTGAACCACACCTCATAACACAAGATGAACTGAATGACCTTGTCAGGAATTTGGAACTACCCAAGAGTAAGGCAGAGCTGTTGGGCTCCAGACTACAGCAGTGGAATCTCCTGGCAGGCTATCAGGGCAAATGGAGCCCATCAATGCTTGCAGACTATTGCTGGACAGTGACAAGAGATGCTCCATTTAATGAATACAAGAGACAAACCAAGAAGCGCCGAGTAGACACTGAATAGGACTAAACTATGTACAGAATAGTTTTTTGCTTTTTGTTTCATAATAAATTTTATTTATATAACCCTTTTGCTGATTTTTAAAGTGTTACGTAAACAGGACAGGTGAAATATTATCATGCAAAGCAACCATAAACACATGAAAAGACCTAGGTTTACAATTTATGATTAAAACTCTACTATCTACACAATATACATAAACATAAAATGTAAAAATTTAAATATCTTAGAAACAGTAGCCAATCAGTTGTTTTAATTGTCATATTTGAATTCAGCACATCAAAATACATAATAAATATCACATTTTATCTCTGAAGCAGACAACTTCTCAAAAATTGTAGACCAGTGTTATTTATTGTGTTTCCTTTTTTCATGATCAGTTAAGTATGTTGAGACAACTTAAAATAAGGTTAAAACCTTTAAGGTTTATAATTTCTCTTGGATTTGACTTGAGTACATAGTAGAGTCAACTCAGCATTTACTAATTTCAAGGGTTTCTCTGTCAATGGATTGTTTCTTTGATTCATCCAGTCTCAATGAGAAGCAAACTGAGATTAGTCTTGAATGATAAATGCAACCAGTTTGTCAAGTGATCTTGTGAAGAGCTCAGCAGTAATCAAATGTAGTTTAAGAAATGATTCCTATACACAATCACCATTTCTCTGGAGAATAATGGTAAAGCATGTTATCCTTGAAAGGGCTATGCGAAACAGAAAACCTTCGTATGATTAAGGAATCCAAAGTGTTTTTTTAAGTTTTCCGATGGTTTGTATTGCATTTTAATTAACCTGAACATGTAGCAAAATTTAAGTGATATATATATATATATATATATATGCAATTTAAGTTACAGTAGTCTTAAATCATATTTCCCATTACTGAAATATGATTTAACAATAAAATAGATTTTCCTCTTCTGATCTGTCATAGAAAACTTCAAGTTAGCAAGAATTGTTCAACCTAGCATTTAATTAAATAGTCTGAAATCAATGAATGCTAATGGAAACAAAAAGCATCACTTACAGCTTGTGATGGGCAAACAACTTGTAATACAACCTACTCAAAGCTACTTTCAGAGATCAGTGAGACTACTCATGGAGAAAGTTACTAGTCAGCATGACCAGGGCACAAACTCCAAACTGGTTGTGTGTTCTAGAATTTGATTGCGCCAACCAAGTATCAAGTGTGAACTCCTCAAGCATTATAATAGCCTTAACATGGAGTTACAGACGGTCCCTTTGAGCACTCTGGTCTATCTTGACACCTAGGCAAGCTTTCCTTCTGGTCAGGGATTTTTATTCCCTTCCCTCAGAGTTCAAACTGATGGAACAAGTGTCTGTTCCTGACTCCTCTGAATGGTTGAGAATAGGGGTAGGGGGCAATCAACAGTCTTTTTCCTTTGTTTCACAATGACTCTCTTGGTTTCAGTGGGTGTTCCTGTGTTCAGGACCAGCATTTTACATTAATTAATGCTGCTTTCCTATTTGGTGAGTTACACAGTTACAGTGAAAACAGTCAATATAACTTTACCATGAGATTCAGATGGTATAAGTGAGCTCAATACATGTAGCATTTGCTACATGTATTGAGCTCACTTATACCATCTGAATCTCATGGTAAAGTTATATTGACTGTTTTCATTGTAACTGTGTAACTCACCAAATAGGAAAGCAGCCCTGGTCATGCTGACTAGTAACTTTTTCCATGAGTAGTCTCACTGATCTCTGAAAGTAGCTTTGAGTAGGTTGTATTACAAGTTGTTTGCCCATCACAAGCTGTAAGTGATGCTTTTTGTTTCCATTAGCATTCATTGATTTCAGACTATTTAATTAAATGCTAGGTTGAACAATTCTTGCTAACTTGAAGTTTTCTATGACAGATCAGAAGAGGAAAATCTATTTTATTGTTAAATCACCAGGGCCGCCCAGGGGGGGGGCAAGTGGGGCAATTTGCCTCAGGTCCCAGGCCCCACAGGGGCCTCTACGAGAGTTTTTTGGGGCCCCTGCCGACAAATTACCACCAAAGTGGGACCCGCCGCCGAAGTGCCAGGTCTTCGGTGGTAATTCGGCAGCGGGGAGCCCCTGCCACAGGTCTTCGGGGCACTTCAGCGGCGGGTCCCAGAGTGGAAGGACCCCCTGCCACCGAATTACTGCTGAAGCGGGGGCCCCCTGCCGCCAAAGACTCCAGGTCCCCTGAATCCTCTGGGTGGCCCTGTAGCATCCTACAAACATTTTATCAAGTCTAAACATATTCTTATAAACTTAACATCCATTTTAACAGTGCTAATGGATAGGTGAGCCAGAGTGGCTTCTAGTTATACATTTGTGAGTGTTCAGTGAGGCCTAGGGGCCTTGGCATGAGCTGGCACCTGGTCTGCCATGAGTGCATTGGCCATTGGTGACTTTCATTTGTGGATTGTCCATGAACAGATTATACACATCGTACGTGGGGCATTATAACTGTCTATACGTCAGCCCTACCACATATCCGAGCTAACATGTCCATTATTTGGCAAACAAGAGGCAGAGGGTGACCTCTCTCACAGCTTAGCCCAGTGGTTAGGGTACTCATGGGAGACCTAGCTCAAGTCTTCCCTCCAGCTGAGGGGGAGAAAGAATTTGAACAGGGATTGGCCACCTGGCAGGAGAGTGCACCACCCACAGGTGCTGTAGGATGTTCTGATGTGGGGCTCCCTCACTCTCTCCCGTTGAAGCTATTCCACTGTGGATAAATAATGAGAGAGGCACTGTACCAGAGAGAGAGACAGAGAGAGTGATGATGTAGCCTGGTGGTTAGAGCACTCACCTTGAACATGGAAGACCCAGGAGCCAATTCCTGCCTCAGTGGATTTTTTTTTTTAATCTATCCACAATGTAACAGCTTCATCAGGAGAGACTGAGGGAGCTCCCCTGCATCAGAATATCTCATAGCCCAGTAACTAGGGCACTCACCTGAGAGGTGACAGATCCCTGTTTAGATGCCTTCTGCCAAAGGGGGAACTTTAACCAGGGGTCTCCTGTGTCCCAGATGAGTATCCTAGCCACTGGGCTGAAAGCTATGAGGGAGCTCCTCCTCTGTTTTGTGTAAGCTCATTTGTAAGGGCCTGATCTGGTAGGTGAGGTCTGAGTACACTAGCTGGATCAGGCCCAGCAGGTGAGTTAGCTGGAGGCACATCAATCTTCCCCTAGTTTGTGCATTGCTCTAGGTCTTGGGCTTCCAGACAACTGGCATGGGGCTGAAAGCTTGCACGCCCACAGGCAGAAACATAGGCACCTTGGGAACTTTTACTGCAAACATTTAGGTGCTGAGCAAGTTTAGGCACCTATAGGGTTTGGCAATGGCTAAGCAAGGGTCTTGTGAATCTCAGTGGGGCCTGATTCTGAGGTCTAGGCACCTAAGTCCTTTTGAGAATCTAGCCTTCAGTTTTGATCTAAATAAAACTGGTAATAACCTCATTTCAAATGACAGAGCAATATATTTATGGCCAGATTTCATTGGCAAACTTGCTTTATAGCCTGTTTTTGAAACCAATTCTCAGTGGATGATTTCACTAAGTGCAGATGCAGTGAGAGAAAAGGAGTCGCCTGGGCTTTGAAAAAATACTTTAAGATTGTCCAAGTGGCAAATGTGCACACCACAGCTTACTCCAATTAGTCTTACAGTAGCTCTCTTCAGAATGTGTCCTATTGTTAATGTGAAATGAGCAATCATTTGTTTTGCAGAAGCACTGAAATAGAGAGATCTGAAAACATTTTTTTCAAGATGTATGGACTTTGTGTTTTTTAAAATATTCTATTTTTATCGTGTTCTTTACTTATTTCTTAACTAAATACAATTAAAAGTGTTTATTGTAGCCGAACATTAGAGCTAAAATTAACTAATGGCAAGCCTTCTATCTGAAAAAAGGCAATGCTGCTCCAGCATCCTACTCCACTAAAGTGCATCATCAACTTCTAATACAGCTGGAGCTAAATCCCACTCTGCTGTACTGGTATGCCAGAGGGGGTCGGGAACTTCTACCCTGGGGCCAGCACTGATATAGAATCCCTCAGTCTCTCTCCCTAGAGAGCTGGTTAGCTAATGTGCTAGCCCACTGAGTCTCCAGAAGAGCATAGTGTGGGGATTGGTTAGGGAGAATTCCAGCCTCTTTTCTCCATACCTCTCCTTGACTAGTGAACATGCTGCTGCCAGAAGCAGAGCTAATTGAAAAACAAACTAATTTCCACTAAATCTTTTTCTTCCTTTTCCCTAAAATAAATAATTGCAGTCCACTCTAGTGGGCAGCAAACACTAGCTGGCAGGTGCACAGTGCACTCCTTTCTGTAAAGACTGCAAGATGCCCTCTGAGGCATGTCCTCCCAGCTAGACTGGCTGAATATTGTAAAACCTGTTCTTGTGATTCAAACCACGTAGTACTCATGTTATTGCTGAGGACAGTAGATATTGTTGCCCCCTCTTTGATCTGAGTGGCTAGTCAGAATTCGGCAACTGGGGATGCTCCATTTGGCAGTGGAAATTAGTGATAGGTGTTTCTTTGATTTGGTGCCATTTTCTTTATTTACAAAGAAGGTCCAAAGTCCTGGGTCTCTGAATTCAGAAGGAATCAAACAGCAGGAAACCGTACCACAGTCACTCTTTTTTTCAGCCTATTCCCTGACCCAAAAACCTCTCCCCAGGTTTCTTTCAGGGTCGGATACCAGGTTTTCAGCTGCTTCTTCCATCTGTCTGTCTCTGCCTCCTCCAAACACTCTGGCCCAAAACAATACTCAGCAAAAAGCTGTTCCACTAACCCAGTCTATAGTTCCTGGGCAGGTTCACCACTCCTATAGGTAGGGGGCTCAGACTAATTTATCCTGACAGTTATAGTAACTGAACAGTGTGTTCACACCCAGTTTCAGGTTTGGGTACCATGCACTTATCAGTTTCTTTCAGCATAACAATATTGTAACTGGCATTAAGTTAGGTGGGGATCTCTGCAGGGGAGCTGGGAGAACAGGGTTCCTAGTTCTTATCCTGGCAGACCGCTTAAGTAAGCGGTTCTGTTGGGTATCAGCTAGGGGGACTGATGCTATGGAAACACCAAATCCTCTTCTCTCAACCCACCACCAAGCTGTATCTGCTTGGTTTTCATCCTTTCTGACTGCAGAGATTGAGAAAATAATTAAGTCTGCTACTGAGGGTCAAATCCAGTATAAAGTGCTGCTGCATTTGGTCCTAAATCTGTCATGAACACTATTAAACTTTGCTTCCTGACCTAAAGCCAGTATCATTTTTTTCTATTAATCAATTCCAGTATTTTTTTTTCAAGGAATGATTTTTTGATCACCATCAAGCATTTAGTAACAAGAAATTGTGCTCAATCCTGATCCTTTCTCGGCCTCCCTTTGCCACCTTGTTTAGTGAAAAGTTGCTTGGCAGCTGGCAGATCTTTCCAGCTGAGGATGACCCTTGCTTGGAGAAATCACTGGGTGCCAGCCACATAGCTATAGGAGGCATGCCAAGAGAAAGGCATGGAGAAAGTGCACTATTTAGGGTAATCCCCAGATGGCACACCAGCCACCTGGGACCATAGCTAGCCAGGCTGAAGTGTCAGCTGCACCCAGTGAGCAAAGACCACTATCTGGTATTCCTCTTCAGACAGATTTATCTCAGTGGATTGAATTAGTAATAGATGGGAGCCTTGTCCATTACTATGATTCATAGGTCTAATTTACAGTGGTAAGCTCCTGCTTAGAGACAAGCTTATAGATCAGCTCTTTCTCTTTTTGAAGTTTGAAGAGAATGGCTGCTCTCTTAATGCCAGAAGATATTAGCTGAAAAGGGGGCATGCAATGTAGATTTTTGTGTTTATTGTATTTGTAAAATTCACCCACTGAAACCTGGATGGATCGTCCAGTGCAGTCTTGTGTGACTGTGCTGTTATATAAAGTATGTGGTTTTTCAAAAAGGAACTTATCTAAAAGCACATAATACAGCATTGGGTCTGTCAGGGAAAGGAGTTTCCAAGGACATAGGCAATAATGTTCCTGGGTAGCTGTAGAAGAGGTTCTGGAGCTGCAAACTAGGAAGTATAAATTAAGACCCTTTAAAGGTTATTTAGAATGAGATTGATCTTAGATTGCTGGGAATGCTGCTGGAAGAAAATCTTCAACGTTTTTCAGATCAGTTAATCCTGGTACCTTGAATGGGTGTGATTTTTTCAAATGTATGTAGCAGTGAGACTATGCTATGCACTTTGCAAACCATACACAAGGATGTCATGGAGATTTTATAATTAATTGCCCCAGTTGTGCAAAACCCTCACTCCCATGAATATCAACTTCATCAGGGCTTCTCAAATGAAGAGAAGTTTACAGGCACTAAATAAGATAAGTTGGGTTTTCTTCTTCAATTTATCTTCCTATAAATAGTATATATTTACTATAACAGCATAGTAAGTTTACAAATAAATATCTGCAGATATTAGGCAGGCCAAGTTATACAGCATATGAAATATAAACATTAGTAATAGCTCAGACCCTTGAATTGTTGTCCTGGAGAAATTGGAGGTAATTAGCAGAAAAATCTTGTTTGTGTTTGAGAAGTAGAATTTGAACTGATTTGAGGGTGGTGATAGTATCTGGAGTCACAGTGCTCCTTAAATAGTCACTAAGAAGAGCAACAAGCTACAAAACAAGACAAGATAGCTTCCCCAAGAACACGCCTCTCCTGGTACTCAGTACAGAATGGATAGCGAGCAACCGACCAGCACAACTACAAGTGATACTTATGGAAAAAATTTAAAGAATGTAGCTATTTTCTGTGCACCTGGCTCTTAGTGTATCTTTCTCATTGTTCCATTCCTTATGAGAATGGAGCTTTGATATATAACTGACTCAGCAAGTCTTCATACTAGGGAGGAGACTCTAATTTCTACTGCCTGTAGATGACAGTTTTGGCCACCTAAATGGAACTCTCAATCCCTTTTCAATCACTACCAGATAACATTAATGTTGATAGAAAGGGTCTGGTGGTCTTGAAATCTCCAGAGCATACCTTTTTCCATCTGATGGGACAGTCTGCAAAATGCACTTATCAAAATAAGGGTTTTGAGGAAGAGGTTTAAAGTAACAAGCAAATAGTTTCCGATATATAAATATTGATGTCTGTAATAGCTTCCCCCACACCCCAACATATCTTTTCACTGTCTGATAAGTGCACTACGTGTGTCATTGTGGGTTCCAGGTAAAGATTAAAGGATGCAGAAAAAGATACAGTTGATGAAGGCTACAGATGCAAAAGACAAGTGAGCATCTAGCCCTAGAAGAGAAGTAATATGGTATGGAGGTGGCCTGTTCTTGACTGGAAGGTAACCAGATTGGAAGTGCATTTCTATTGAATGGAATCTGTGTAAAGATTTTTAAGTTCCAATTTTCCTTGTGTTATTCAGTTTCATGAGACTTGCAATAGGTAAATATGCTTCTCATCCTGATAGCCAACAATACTACATTAGGCAGAGGACATGACTAGAGCTATGCAAATGGATTATTTTTTTGTCTGGGGACTAAACTGAAAAATCCAGTTCAATTCAAAACTAAACAATTTTTTTCATCAGCTCAAAACATTTCATTTTCATTGACTCAGTCATTTTCCCCCTGAGTTTTTCATTTCAATGTGGCCTTTTCAGATGTTTTTTCACCCTCTTTGTGTGTGCTTAGTGAAAAAACAAACAAACTTTAAAACTTAAAAATTGAAATGCTGTTTTGAATGGAAAAGTCAAAATGTTTTGACTCTTCTGAAGTTTTCTCTCCCGGCCAGAACTATTCATCATATTCAGCTCAAATTTGGCAAATGGTTTTGGCCCTTGCAAAACCATTTTAAAAAATTGCCCATCTCTAGTCATGACTATTGGCACAGTGTGTTAATATTCTGTTACAGTATTTTTACAAAATGAAGTATATTTTTAACTGGAAATGTTGTTTTGAAGCTTCTGTCTGGGTGGTTAAGCACTGGAATAAATTGCATAGGGAGATTGTGGAATCTCCATCATTGGAGATTTTTAAGAGCAGGTTAGACAAACACCTGCCAGAAATTGTCTAGATAATACTTAGTCCTGCCATGAATGCAGGGGATTGGACTAGATGACCTCTTGAGGTCCCTTCCAGTCTTATGATTCTCTACATAGAACAGATTTTGTTTCAAGTTCCCATACAATAGAAAGAGTGTTACCTTAAAAACATCAGCATTATCCAAGAGAGTGTACATTTTTCCTGCTACATTTTAGTGGTTTTCATATTTTTACATTATTTATATCCCATGAATATTCTAGTGAAGGTGATCAAACATCTGAGCATATACATGAGCAATATGTCCGAAAGAGTGAAAAGCAAAGAATCTATACACTGCTTCCTGCTGTATATAACAGAGAGCCGTATTTTGTGGAGGGATGTCTTAAAATAGTTGTAAAAAACTTTACAAACTAGTGCAAAACTTTGCAAACCAGTGGGTGGTTTCAGAGGAAAAGTAAAATCTACGATTTTAAAATTAATATTAATTGTAATTAATGGGGTGTAGGAACTGATTTTACTATTTCTTAGGTTCAAGTTGAACAAGCTAATAGTAACTATTTGTATGTCTAATGTTGCTTCATTCACGATCTGGGCAAGACAGACACAGGAGAAGGAACTGAGACAGACTGACAATATACAGATCAAACTTTATGGAATGAAGTTAAACTTTATCGAATTAGGGTTAATATCTTTGGGAGACATATTAAAAATGCAGTATATGGGTTGTGGCATTATGTGTACCTTTTCTAATACAGAGGGGGGAAGCTAATGTATTTCCTCCATTATCTCCATAGAGGTGGCTTCAAAGGGTTGTTAGCTGCATATACTAGCTCAGTCTGGATTCTCCAGGGATCAACAGACAAATAAATGGGTTTTGGATAAATAGCCTGGTTTTAAACTGTCTCAGGGCCTTCCTCCTGTTCTAGCAAATGGACAAGACTTCTGGTCCATGGAGGGTCCCAATCCTGAGGCCTCAGAAGGCTGTGTGCTTGATCTGAAATGAAGCTGTGATGAACTGGTAACCACAAGAAATCCCCTTGGGTAGGGAGATTGAAGGACAGCTCCTGCCAGCATTCATGTTAGGCTGATGTCTCGTAAGCTTATTAACGTGCATAAGTTCTTTTATTGTTTTTAATATGCCTTCTCTGTAGTGCTTTTTACCTTAAGCATAAGGTAGACTTGCAAAGAAGTGCTGCCATGGTACCTAATAAATGTAGCCATTACAGCTGTTAACTGTCTCTGAGGATAAAGCAAGCAGGTGTCTTAGGGAAACCTGAAGGCAGGGAATATGCAGCCTTGAAATACACTTGTCAGAAGGCGGAGAGACACATGTCTCCACCTTAGAGACAACAACTGGGGAGCAGGAAGCCAGTGTGGCCCTGCTGGATCACTGAGGGGAGATACAAAGGGAATATTTATAATCTCTTATGAAATAGACTCACTAAACTCAGTTGTGCATCATCTCATAGATGATAACCCAAGAAGTCTCTGTACTAATTGTTAAGTTAAATGGGTTTTTTTTGGTGAATAATTTTTGTCAGAAATATGCACTTTTCAGTCGAGTAAAAACTATTCATGGATTCAGGTCACATTCAGCAAAAGAAGTTTTGATTAAATTGGAAAGAAAAAAACCTGAGTCAAATGAATACATGAGATGCTCAGCTTTCATTTTTTTTTTTAAAAAAATGAATGTCTAGCCTTCATGGCTGAAGAGGAGAGTAGAAACGTGAAGACTAGAGCTGACTGATAATTTTACATCAAAACTTTTTTTGACCAAAAACTGAGTTGTCAGCTAAACAGATTTTTTTGGTGAAAATATCTGCTTTCTGTGAAACTTCTGATTTGTCGAAAAAACTGAACACCAAAATGTTCTGGTTTTGGCCAAACCCCTAACATTTCATTCTGGATATGCCATCACTGTGTCTCATGGGAGTTGTAGTTTTATTGCCTCCTGGCCTCTTCTCCTTTGGGGGTCAGGCAGGGGCAGCTCCACACCCTGGCATGCCAAGCTCGTGCTTGGGGTGGCATGCCGTGGGGGGCGCTCTGCCGGTCACCGGGAGGGCAGCAGGCGGCTCCAGTGGACCTCCTGCAGGCGTGCCTACGGAGGGTCCGCTGGAGCTGCGGGATCAGCGGACCCTCTGTAGGCACACCTGCAGGAGGTCCACCAGAGCCGCGACACTGGCGACCGGCAGAGCGCCTCCCACGGCATGCCGCCCTGCTTGGGGCGGTGAAATGTCTAGAGTCGCCCCTGGGGTCAGGCTCCCCACCTGAATTTCTTCTCTCATGATGTACAATGGCCATGTGACTCCCATGATTCACAATGTCCCCTCACCAAGCAGGAAGACAGTGGATGGTACATGGTAGATGCAGGCTGACAAGAGAGCGTGGTCTGTGAAGAATAAAGGGAGCATGAGGCACTCAAACTACAACTCCTATGAAGCACTATGGCAGCATTTTGGAATATAGGTAATTCGGTTTACTGAATCTAAATATTTTGTCCCAAAGTTTGAAGTTTTCCATTGTTCCTTCCCTTATCTTCTGCCCAGCTCTAGTGAACATTAAAGGCTCTAAAGCCAGAAGTAAAATAAAGTGAGTCCCAAATGCATTTTAAAAATCTTATGCCACTTCTGAGGCCTGACTCCTGACTTCTTCAATAATTGGGTTTGTCAACGTTGCCTTCTGACCCTTCGGTCCTGACCTGAAAAGCTACAGACAGTGAATGTACCTCTGTAGGGGTGCAGAATTCTGCATGTGCAGTGCAGTTTGCAGCATTGGGGCATAAGTATGCAAAATGCCTTCTTGTTAGGCAAAGAGCACAGAAAGGGAAAAAATATACCAGTAAAACTGCCTGCTGCAAACTATCTCACTGAATGTCAGCACTGCAGGACATGCCTAGTTGATGATATAACTGGTTATACTGATTTGCGCCACCACATACAGATTTTAAATACTATTTCATGACTGGTTTTGGATATACATCATTTTGATACCCATACTAGACAGCCAATAATTTCTTCCCTCCAAATCTTTCAAATTTAGACAGCATTTACAACTTCCTTGTTGTCTCTGCCCTGCACTCCTGTTACTGTCTGTTCCCTTCACTCTCACACAGGTAACTGCTCAGCACTGTCACATGGCTTTCATTATACTAAGCTTGGCTAGTTCAGTTGGGCCTGGGAGTTAACCCCTTTCTGTTCAGCTGCTCTGCAATACAAAGGAACTACTCCAGAGGTTCTCAAAGGTCGGGAGCAGTTGTGAGCTGGAGTCGGTTCGCACCGGTTCATGCGAACTGGTTGTTAAATTTAGAAGCCAGTTTAGAACCGGTTGTTAAAGGAATGGGCAATTGGGAGAGGGAGGTTTTTCTGTTGTTACACCGACCCATGGGCCACATCCGGCCCGCGGGACCATCCTGTCCAGCCCGTCTGAGCTCCCAGCTAGGAAGGCTCCCGCAGCCCCTCCCCTGCCTTCCCCCCTCTCGCAGAGCCTCAGTGTGACGCGCTGCCAGTGCCAGCGCTCTGGACTACTCTTGGGCAGCTCCACAGATGCGAACTCCAGCAGGCCACGCAGCATCCATGCACACTGCCCTGAGCACCATGGTAAGGGGGCCGGGCCAGGGAGCAGTTGGAGGGGGCGGAGATTCTGGGGGGGCAGGGAACGGAGGGGGCTGGGTAGGCATGGGAGTTCTGGGGGTCTGTCGGGGTAGTGTGGATGGGTGGTCGGGGCAGTCAGGGGACAGGGAGTAGTGCGAGTTGGGTAGGGGCTGGGATCCTGGGGGGCGGTTAGTGGGAGGGGTTCTCAGGAGGGGGTGGTCAGGGGACAAGGAGCTGGAGGGGTTGATAGGTTGTGGGTTCTGAGGGGGGGATTCGGGGGCAGGACATGAGTGGGGGTCTGATGAGGGGGGACAGGCTGTTTTGAGAGGCACAGCCTTCCCTACCCAGCCCCCAATACAATTTTGCAACCCTGATGTGCAGGGCCAGCTTTAGGAAGTGCGCGGCCTGATTCAAACAGTTTCGACGGGGCCCCGGCAGGGATGACTTAAAAAAAACACGTAAACAAACACGTGGGGTTTGTACTCTTCGGTGGCACTGAAGGACCCACCGCCGAAGTGCCGCTGAAGACCTGGAGTGAGTGAAAGGCCCGCCGCCGAGGTACCACCGAAGACCTGGTAGGGAACCAGTTGTTAAGATTTTGGCAGCTCATCACTGGTCGCGAGGTTATTACTTGTGGAGTCATGAGCTGTCACCCTCCACCCCAAACCCTTCTTTGCCTTTAAAATGGTGTTAAATATGTTATAAAGTGTTTTTAATGTGTAAGGGGGGGTCGCACTTAGAGTTTACTGTGTGAAAGGGGTCACCAGTACAGAAGTCTGAGAACTCCTGAACTACTCGAAGGTTCAGCTGTAACAAACATCACTGAAGCCAGCATCCCAGTCATGTAGTGTAGGGTAACATGGGTAAATGGAGCTTAATCACATCTCCTTTTAGGAATAAGTTCTTTACTCACCTCTGCTCTCCTGTGATAAGCAAATCCTGGATGCACAACCACCACAAATGACATGCATGATATCTAGTGGCTGGTTATGCTCTCACACATTAGTCACAGAACTGGGATGTCATCCTAGCCTAAGCCCAATTCAAAATAAGGGCATCTCTATTCATACATCTTGCAACTTCCTTTTCACTCCATGCAGATGAGTGCTTACTCCCAAACAATTCCTGAAATGATGTCTGGGTGTGATTGGTTGCTTTAGCTAATTCTTATGGAATCCTTTGGACAAGATTCTATGGCCTTGATTTTCAGATGCTAGGGCTGCTTTGTGACACTGTGGCAGTACAATGCAGACAGCAATGTTCAGCAAATGCTATGGGCACTTCCATAGTCTAAAAATATCATCACCTCATGTAAGAGTGAGAAATATGAAAACAGAAGGAGGTAAAGAAAAAAGTACCCATCAATTGATCCGTCATTTGGTAATTGAAAGCAACAGTGTATTAAAAGCAAACAAAATACACCAATTAAATCAGTGCTATAAAAAATGTTTTGGGAGTATTGACAGATGAAGCAAAAGCAAAAATAACTCAATGCATTTTGTAACATCTTGGGATGTCCAGAAGGCAGCAAGGGCCTTTATTCTCTCAGTTATTACAGCACGGTAGAAAACATGCTTCAATGACCGCTATTTAAGAGGCTTATTGAGCAGATCTCAATGTATCCATCCCACCTAGGGGTTGCTAAAGCTGGGAAGGATATGCAAAGCAATAGAGAAGATGAAGAAGGCCTCATCCTCTCTAAGTCATGGAACAAGTGAGAAGGACTTCAAGACATATCACGGACTTTGAAGAGAGGAAATGGAGTAAGAAAGGGCAGTGAGCGACATATGCATTAGTTTGCGGCTTACTACCACAGACCACACTGGATGTGAGAATGCAGTGGGGATGTGCTACACTGGGGCACCCAGGAAGGAGTTCTGGTTGTCTGAACCAGTAGTCCTCTGGGGACTCTAGCATGCTTTGCCGTGACAGCTACACCATCCTGTGAGAAGGTGCAGTTTTCCTTTGGTCTGTGGGTCACCTGCACTGTGATGTCAATCTTTTTTGGATCAATGCTGACACTAACCACGTTTTACTCATCTGTGCAGATGGGTAAAGGCCATAACCTGGCCCAAAACGCAGGGGCAGCTGGTCATCAGAAGCTGATTAGCTAAGCCCCAGCTGTCTGTCACACTGTTGACATTAGTCTTGATTTTTCTATTGACCTGCATCTTGTGGAGTCATTTACACCTGTGTCAACTGAGTGTAAGTTTCTGCCAAATCAGAATGGCAACATTTTACTGTCACTTGGCACAGGTGAACAAGACTCAACAAGGTTTAAAGAAGTAGAGAATAGAGCCCATAATGTGGTATGATGTACTGTAACATGCAGTACCACCTATTACCATCAGGGGACTCTCTGGAGGATGCAGTATTGGTTTCAGAATTTGTTTAGTGGTGTCATCTATCTCTCAAGACCTGGCTAATGTATGAGTCACTGAAATGAGTGTCAGCTTTGCTCCCTAGATGAAAAATGTTTATTCCCAAAAGTTCTTCACTTTTGTAATTGAATGGAGAAGGTGCTGATACAAAGCAATTTCTACCACTTCAACATATCAATCTTGAAAATTGAACTTAAGAGCCTTATCTTCTCCAGATCAGTCTCTTTGGACCATGTACAACTTTAGAGCATTATATAGTCTTTGTAGTCCAGTATATTGATGAAAACCCATGTAGGAAATATCAGTCAGACTCTGGTGGTAACTTGTTTTTGTACTGCTGCTATAACTTATAACTTAAAACACTTGACCCAAAATGCTAATTATAGGACACTGACAACTAATGTGTGTGAGATTACCATTCTGATTTCCAGTGTGAAGTGTTGCTAAGCAGCCCACATATTAAAAGAGTGCAGATGTGCAATACACCTTGTTCTAATTTTGTTTTGGATTCATCAAAACATTTATCTCTCTTTGAGACTGATATGCACAAATAGGAAACATAGTGCTAGTAAAATCACTTAAACTTTAAAAACTGGATGAAATGCAGATGCAGGTTTCACTACTGAGATTATTACATAGGAAGTGGGTTGGGTGCTGTAGGCAAGCAGAAATCAAATCAAATAACTTACATAACTCCATGACTGGTGATTTCCCATGTTAAAGCCATTTTTGTCAGGATGCAAAGGCACTTGGGTAAGCCCCGCAGGCAAAAGTCTTGAAGAAGCAATCCCTGTCATTTACCACAGTCTCCAAAAAGGGATTTATCATGAATTTTTAACTGTGTTCCAAAAGGAAAAACAATGGGCTAAATCTGGTAAAACATTGATCAATTCATGGATCCTTACTGCAAGAGATATTGGGATGATTTTTAATTAGGGCAGCGAAGAACAACTGAATTAAAAATTGTGCCATTTCTTGAGCTTCCAAACAGTTAGAAAAAGATGTAGTAGATTCAAAAAGAAAAAAGGGGGAAGGCATTTGTGAAAGACATTTTTCAATATATAACATCTCTAGATTGGGAAGTCCTAAACTACCATTAGTTTTATGACCTTCTGTTTGAACTAATGGTCTTTTCCCTTCTGATAAAAATGTTATGATCATTTGTCCATTAAAGTAACTGCATAGAATAATGTTTGGCAATGACCTAAATAAGTAATTTAGCTGTGGTCCTGGTATCACTTTTATTATTTCATTTTGACAAGGCAACACAACTTCACTAATTTGCTCTAGTTCATAAATGCAGTTTTTAAGGATTATACTGCTGAACTAATATTCTCATATTTTTCTAATACTCTGGTTTAACAGTATGTTCAATTACTTCACGCTCTTTTAAGCCACTAGAAATTTCATTTGGTTAGTAGGTTAATATGGCAGAATAGGGACAAGGGGAGCACTTAAACATTTTGTCAATTTATTTTACACCTTGAGAAAATTGATTAATAAGTTTTATCAGATGTGCTATGGGTTTCTCTGGTTTAACTAATGTTATAAAGATGAAGTTTTGATTCAGTAGGAAGTGAGCTCATCAGCTGAACAAGAAATAAATTCAGCAGGAAGTAGGTGAGTTTAAACTGAATTGGTTAATTATATTCTGCACTTCTAAAACCCTTTCATTTGAGGACCATAAAACAATTTACTAGCATTAATGAACATCTATCAGACATATTTATAGGATACCAGATCTTCACAACTCTATACAAAGTAGGGAGGTATTGTTAGAGTAGAGTAAATACTGAAAACTGCTAGTATTTTAAAACTGCTTCAGCCACACTCATAATCCTGTTGTGTGATTTGTCTGTGAATATCTGAGCAATCAAAATTCGAATGGAATAAAGTTAGTAGAAAGTAAAGCTTGTCAGCGTTTTTTTCATTTCCCATGGAAAATTTCAATGAAAATGGGAAAAAATCATTTTCAACAACATCGTTCACAGAAAACTCTTATTTTTCAAAATAAAATAAAACCAAAAACATTTTAAACTAAAATCCAAAATATTTTGCTTCAGAAATGTCACTGTGATGCCTCATAGGTGGTGTAATTTGGGTGCTTTTTACGCCGGTTTTCCTCTATAAACCAAGCTTGGTCATTAGACTACATCTCCCATGATGCACCATAATATCCCTTCTTCGTGGGGGAGGCAGTGTGTCATGTAAGTCACATGAGAGTGTATCATGGGAGACAAATTCTGTCTGAAGGACCTGGTCCGTAAAGGAGAATCTAACTAAAATTCCCATGCAGTACTATAGCAGTGTATCCATATTAAAATGTTTTGGTTTTGCCAAAATGTTTTTAGCTTGGCCAAAACCAAAGACTTGGGGTTTGAGGCTGTTGTTTCTTGATGAAAAATTGAAACTTTTTCACAGAAAGTCATTCTCACTCAATGAAATTTTTGTCAAAAACTCAACGTTGCATCAAAATGAGTTTCAATGGGAACTTTTCAACCATCCCTTGTAGAAAGCACATTTCAAAGTCACATATATGAAGTTCTGAAACCACATTTTAAATTCATATTTCTGAGTAGTCACATCAGAAATGACTTGCTAAGGTCACTGAGGAACGAAGTGCCAGAGCTGGAAACAGAATCCAGGACTCCTTGACTCCTAGTTTCCTTCTCTAAGCGCAAAGTAGGCTCTTTAAGAAAGACATGGTAGTTATAGAACTACTTAAAAAAAAACACAAAATACCATGGCTATAATCATTTGAAACTATATCAATATGCTCTTCCTATAGTTTTGTAAGGTTTTAACACCTCAAATATCAGAAAAAGTATTACAACAAATACTGTATGTAATAGAAATGATTAAGGATGAAAGCAGAATAAAGGCAAAAGTATTCCTGCAAGCTGCAGAGTTCACACTCTAGATTTCTGGTAGTTGGGCACAATCATAAATGTTGTTTTTATATTTGACATGCTGATTTATGGAGAGAAAGAGAAAACTGTATAAACCAAAATCAATAGACTTGGATATGCAGAGTAGCACTAGACAGTTTTAGGGTGCACTGTGACCTGCAATAGCAGAAGCAGCGATCTGGTAACTGAGAAAGCAAAACCTTGTAAAAACCAGTTGAGGCAGAAACTTTAAAATCTGCGTATCTTCAGAGAGTGCTACCTCAACCTGTATAAAAACTAGGCCATTACCATGACCTTGATGGATGGAATTTCAGATTATTTTAAATGTCATCCAACTTGCACTAAGATTGCTAAATAGCATTCTTAATGCTGGTTACACTCTACTGATAGAGAATGCAGGTACCACGAATTTGTCTCTGGCATATCTTAATAGGCAAGCTAACAGAAAAGTATTGCCAATATTTTTTCTTAGATATTTTCTTCAGTGAACAAAACATTTTAGTAAAATAATTATACCAAAAAAGTAACAAATGTCAAAATAAAGACAACCATTAGACAACAGAAAATAAAAGACAACCATTAGGCAACCATTAGGCAACATGTAACTTGTAGTTTATAGCTTTTGAAGTGCAGAAGAAACTGGTTTTTGAGAAACTGACAAAATACTGCCAATCTCCAATGAACAAACCCAATTTTATTATTAAAATATTTTTTTAAAATGTGGTATTTTCCAAAGAATGTACATAACTCTAGGCAAACTCGTTGTGTAGGGCCACCTTATTAAGATGCTTTTCAGTATGATCCTTTTAAAGACATCAGCAGTAACTGGAGCCTCTGGCATACACAGAGTGAAAAAGCTGGCTGTGAGAAATCTACCAATCAACTAGTTGGTATTCACTGTTCAGAAGATCAACTGGAAGTCACCTGCTGAATGGAATAACCAACCCCTAAATAGCTGGATCTAATCCATTTGGCTAACAAATATATTAAATAATCTACAAAAACCTCTATCTAGTATGAACAGATAAACTGCCAGTGGCCATTCATAATTGGTGTTAAATAGCATCTCAATTTGCCAGTTGTGTATTTGCACTCAAACAGAAAACAAATTAACAGGACATGATTTTTTTTTAAATACCACACTCCAGATATGAGCGTATGTGTCTTGTATCTTATTACCTGCACATAATATTCTAAATTGTCCTTAGTTTTACAAAGTGTTGCAAGTAGAAATCATTTTTGCCAGTATGCTGCACTCATGGGAGGGACACGAATGGGGGGCACATGACCCCCATATGACTCCTCCCCACCCTGCCCCCCGCACCCTCCTTGTTCCCTCCCCATGATCCCTATCTATACCACGTTACCTTGGGTGGGTGGGGAGAGAAAGAAGCTCAGTCCTCCTCCTGCTGTGCCAGAGACTTCTGCTGTACAGACCTCAGGCAGGAGGACTCGAGATGCAGCTGCGTGGAAGAACTGGGTGGAGGCTCCTCCTGTGTCTTTCCAGTACACCGTACCAGCAACAAATATCTTACTGGTATGGCATACCGGGCTGTACCACCATACTTGTACCACTGGTTTTACATCTGAGCTCTCTACTTAACGTTCGTTTTTTATCAATGACTCGCAAATTCAAAACTATGCAAAGATATTTCATTTTAAATATTTTTATTTACATATATTATTTGTTGGACTTCTAGGGCCTCTCCATTTCTGCAGTCTATCTTTTGATTATTAATAACTGCCTTAATGCTGGACAAATGTAAAAGTGGGAGGATTTGTCCTTGGGTACTATGTGCTGTGGTTTGTCTGTTACACGCTGAGGGTATGTCTACACACAGTCAGCCCATGCCAGCTGACTCAGACTTGCAAGGCTCAGGCTAAATGGCTGTTTAACTGCAATGTAGACATTTGGGCTTGAGCTGCAGCCTGAGCTCTGGGAGCCTCTCTCCTCACAGGATCCTAGAGCCCAGGCTCCAGCCTGAGCCCAACCATCTACACCACAGTTAAATTGCCCTTAGCCTGAGCCCCACAAGCCCAAGTCAGCTGGCATGGACCAGTTATGGATTTTTAAGTCATGGGCAGCATAGACATCACTTTAGCAGGAGTGGCATGTGTCTTCGCTGAGAGAAAAGAATGGATATCAGTGCTTGCTGAAGAACTGACAGCTACTGGTAGAGGGAGAAATTATGTCCTACTCTTCAAATTGGCAGAAAGGAGGACAGGGACTTAAGGTGCTCCTTACACCAGTGTGCCATCCTGTCACTTCATGTTCACAGTGGAGAGCAGGCTCCACATAGCCATTATGCCCAATACCTTATGAAGGCAGGTGGAGAGTTGGCATGACCCCACTGCACCTGGGAGTGACACTACATGAGCCTGTTGGGAGCAGTTGCTGAGCTGGGTATAGACCTTCACAGTTTACTCTCACCCCAGAATCTGAGTCACAGTGTCCCTCCCTGGCTGCTGCAGGAACAGTGCATGTGGGGCATGGATCAGTGTTCATGTTGCCCTCCCCCCTTCAGTATCTGGCCTGGGCTGGAGAAGCAAATTATCCAATCAGTGGACCAAATTCGATGATGAATTCTGGTCACACTGCACCAGAGACACGTTGTACATACACTAAGGAGAAATGTAGCAACACACTGTCCCTTGCCTGGGGCTAGAATGTAGTGCATGGTCTAGCCATTAGTGATTGGATTACACTAATCCTAATCATCTCGTTGTTACCTTGTGCTTCTCCCTCTGTTGTGCTCACCTGTTGTCTCTCATCTTATACTTAGACTGTGAGCTCTTTGGGGCAGAGGCCAACTTTTCATTATATGTGTGGACAGTGCCTAGCACCAGTGTCGGTGTCTTGATCCTGACTCGGGTCTTTAGTTCCTACTGCAGTGCAGATAACAATGAAGAATGTGTCAGATGAAGAGGGGATGACAGGGAGGAGGGACTAAAAGGAAAAGAACCAGAAACATGATTCGTGACCTTTAAACAGCCACATTGGAGTGGATTGACGACAGTGAAATAATTGGACATCATAGGCCTCCAGTGAGCAGAGGCAACCAGTTACTGTTAAACCTGCTGTGCCAGAGGATTGCATTATTTTCACATTAAAATACCCTTCACTTTAGTTGGATATTTAATTTCTTATCCTGCCCTAAAAAATGTCTGCTGTTGATGGTTGCCATGTAAAACATCTAGGGCTATACATCTCCACTGTTGTCATGTTACTGCACTCAGAGCTATCTGAATCTTTACATCGGAGCTTTTCTCCACCATGACACCTGCACTTTTGGACCCCTCTATCTGATAATTGGCTACAGTCTTACAAAGGGCATCAACTGAACTTTTCTGTCTGGCTACTTCAAAGGGTATTTATTCCTAATTGACAGCCTGTGTAAATGAACTCTCAGCCATGCAAGGAAGACAGCTAGGGCTCAGAGTGGATTGTGACAGAAGGGGTGCCCCTTGCTGAAATAAAACTCTGCTCTATTCCTTGAAGTTAACCCCATATTCAATGGTATCCATATCTAGATTAGCAGTGTGTTAAGATTAATTAGCTCCAAATTTGGGTTTTTGCCTGGAGATTTGTGTTCAAAATGTATTTGTTATTTATTCAATGTTTATGACTAAATCCATCGTATTTTCTAACTTGATGGCTATTGTTTGTATGCCTACCTTGCATTCTTTTTTATTTCATTGTGATACCATGTTGCAAGATCTGTCTGATCTCTCAGGCTTTGAGAAGAAAAAAGGCTAAAGATGATGTAAATGGGCTAAGAGTGGTAGTGGCAATTAGTAGTCTTGATAAGTTGATTGGAAAGGAAATGTTTGTTTGTTTAGTACTATATATTTGTGTATTGTGTCCATGAACGGGGGAGAGGAAAAGGTGTATTCTCTGTGTCTGTTTGAACAGATGAAACCTGTGCTCTCCAATCTGCACTGGCTGCATATTGGTTTCTGGGTTGATTTTAAAAGGTTGGTTTCTGACATATAAATCGCCTTGAGACTTCTAAGACTTCCTCTCTTCCTGTGACCTACTACTACAACTGTGGTCAGCAGAGGTGCCTAAGCTGAAATCCAATTGGGATGAGAGAAGGCAGCTAGTTGAGTTTTTACCATTAGGGATCTATGTTTTGGAACTTGTTTGTCAGCAACAGCCCTTGTTTGCTAACCTTGAGGGTGCACTTCAGGGCCTGCCTTTTTTCCATGTCCCATGATACAGCTGTCTAGTAGTGGTGTGAGGATTCTTTGGGGAGTTGGATTTTCTTTTTTATGTATGTTGTTGCTAGGCTATTTGATGTGATTGTGCGTAACTGATGAGTCTGTTGTAGTGATTGTCAAAGGCTCCCAGAGCATGAGATGGGTTCATTTTGATTGCAGAGCAGTAAAAAAACAAAATAAATGTTTAAACACTGTACTGTGGAATGTCTTCATCCTAGCATTGCAAATACAGATGTCACATGGGCTGTGCAATGGCCAGATGGCAAGAATGCAATGATTTCTGTCTAAATATCAAGTGTCATGAAAGACAACAAATACAGGGAATAAAACCTGGCCTGCTTTTTTCCCTTTTGACACAGTGTTTGTCTTGCTGTATGGTTAAGGCTGAGTTGAGTTTTGCACTTATCGCATTAATTCAGCCTTTTTGTTTTGGTGGAAAAATACACGGTATCCTCCCCAAATTTCAGCACTTCTTTTCTGAATTAAAATGCACTGAAATCTCATATACTGGCTATATTTAAAGAAGCTTTTAAGGATTAATATTTTAGTATTTATTCCTCATAACTGAAAGTTTATGCTTTAGCAATGGCTGAAGAATAATGATCTGAAGAGAATTCCACAAAGAACTGTTCTCTCTTAAAATGGCCACCATTTCCTATTGTTGTCAATGTAACCAGGGCCAAAGCCTACCCTCAACTGAAGGTAATCTGTAGCCTTAGTCATTTAGAAACTTTCAGATTAGAAGACAAGACCAGGAAGTGAGAGGCTTTACGTCCTGTTGCCAGTTCAAAGAGCCTTCACAAGCAATGGACAGTCAGGCCTTCCTGTCCACATATCTTGATTTTTAAGGACCCCTTTAGGGTCACTGGTTTTATATTTTTGTTTTAGCTTTTCAAGACAGATATTCATTCTCTTTCCCTCTCATCACCATGATTCTCTTCTGTGCCATGGTGAGTCTGAAAAAGCCATCCTTCATCATCTAATGTTTCAGAAATAGTAGAGTCACACATAATTATTAAATCACCAAGATGCCAAAAGGAAAATTGCAAGGCAAAGTTTCCTGTATTAACTTGTCTAAGATTCTTCAGTGCCTGGAGGAAAGAATTATACTGATGGTCTTCAGGGGATCTCCACTTCAGCTAGCTCTAGTTTGTGGTTTCAGGTTGAAGGGGCTAGCAAATCTCTGTAGAGTTATTATTTAGAGAGACAAAGAATCCTGTGGCACCTTATAGACTAACAGAGGTTTTGGAGCATGAGCTTTCGTGGGTGAATACCCACTTCCTCAGATGCATGTAATGGAAATATCCAGGGGCAGGTATATATATGTGTGCTAGCAAGCAAGCTAGAGATAACGAGGTCAGTTCAATCAGGGAGGATGAGGCCCTGTTCTAGCAGTTGAGGTGTGAAAACCAAGAGAGGAGAAACTGGTTCTGTAATTGGCAAGCCATTCACAGTCTTTGTTCAATCCTGAGCTGATGGTGTCAAATTTGCAGATGAACTGCAGTTTCTCTTTGAAGTCTGGTCCTGGTCAGTTCATCTGCAAATTTGACACCATCAGCTCAGGATTGAACAAAGACTGTGAATGGCTTGCCAATTACAGAACCAGTTTCTCCTCTCTTGGTTTTCACACCTCAACTGCTAGAACAGGGCCTCATCCTCCCTGATTAAACTGACCTCGTTATCTCTAGCTTGCTTGCTAGCATACATATATACACCTGCCCCTGGATATTTCCATTACATGCATCTGAGGAAGTGGGTATTCACCCACGAAAGCTCATGCTCCAAAACGTCTGTTAGTCTATAAGGTGCCACAGGATTCTTTGCTGCTTTTACAGATCCAGACTAACACGGCTACCCTCTGATATTTAGAGAGAGAAGCAAGAAAGAGAAATGTGCTGGGGTAGCTGATAGAAAGGTCAGATTGCATCACACAGGGAAAGCAAAAAAGGAATTAGAGTGTAAAAAAAGAAAATTAATAGATCTAAGCATAAATAGTTAAATTCTGAAATAAAGGAGATAATGTAGGCAGCTGGGGAGAGTCTAAAAATAGAAATGTGATAATAGTGTGATTAGAGAAAATATAAAACAGGGCAGAAATAAAAAATAAGGAAATTAAAAATGAAAAGTGAACATGTGATAAAAGAATTTACAGGAGGGCAGGTACAGTATGTGCATTTTAAATGACCAGATGGGAAGTCAAGTAAATAACACCTTTGTCACTAACAACAAAGCATAGGAAACTTTAAAAAAAACCCTGAGTATGACAGTATAACACTGTAGAGGAAACGGTTTAAATGGCCATTTTGGATTTCAGTCTATATGCTCTTCTGAGCCAATAGCCTCATCCTGTAAGCTCTTCCTGTTTGATGCGATGTTACTTACAATTCACTGAAAGATGCCACACTTTGTTACATATTATATACATTCTATAGTTTCCTTGTAATTGCAAGTTTTTTTTCTTTGTGGATTGCTTTTGTATTTACTAAATATAGCTTTGCTTTCCCTAAACTTACATTGCTGGGCTGACACACTATCAATAGTAACAAATATATTGGTACAAAGAGAAACCATAAAGATTCATAAAACCACTAATGAGCCTGTTTCCTGGCTTAAATGTGATGCAATGAAGGTACTGAAAGAACAAATGATTCAGTTTTTAAAAAATATTTTGCTTTTAGCAATCCATTTTGCCTTTGTGTTCCTAAAAACATTTAGTGTGTGCTTAATTTGGTTTCAAAGACCTGTCAACGCAGTCTTTATTTCACTATATAAACTGCTATGATTCATCACTTCAGGGGAAATATTTACCCTCTCTGCAAAACAGGGGATTTCATTTAATCTAAATTAAAAGTTAGCAACAGAATTAATATATTTTAAATTTATATCTCATTTATATTCTTAGTGTAGAGAAGATCCAAAGAATTTTTATTTAAAGGTTGGCTAGTTATGAAAGTAGCAATGTACATATAATGTCCTGTTATGAATTGTGCTTGAAGTGAGAGGTTCCTGGTTTGTTTTGATTTTTATATCAGAGATCTTGGTATTTTTTTGGTGTCCTGAAGAAGGAGAGGTAAAGTTCACAGAAAAGCCACAAATACTATTAAATAATTAGAAAAACATGTTTTATAGCATTAGATGGAAGGAGCTCAGTCTATTTAACTGAACAAAGAGAAGGTGACAGTCTAAAACAGGGGTCGGCAACCTTTCAAAAGTGCTGTGCTGAGTCTTCATTCATTCACTCTGATTTCAGGTTTCGTGTGCCAGTAATACATTTTAACGTTCTTGAAGGTCTCTTTCTACAAGTCTATAATATATAACTAAACTATTGTTGTATGTAAAGTAAATAAGGTTTTAAAAATGTTTAAGAAGCTCCATTTAAAATTAAATAAAATGCAGAGTCCCCCAGACCAGTAGCCAGGACCCACGCACTGTGAGTGCCACTGAAAAATCAGCTCGTGTGCCGCCTTTGGCACCCTTGCCATAGGTTGCCTATCCCGGTCTAACTTTTCCATCAGTGATTATTTTTGGATCAAGACTGGATGTTTTTCTAAAAGATATACTCTAGGAATTATTTCTGGTGACATTCTATGGCCTGCGTTACAGAGGAGATCAGATTAGATGATCACAGTGGTCCCTTCTGGTCTTGGAAACTCTGATATTTATTATTACTGTCAGTAATTTTCTCCACAGTTTCTCCATATACATGAAAACTGATGAAAAAATATTTCCATCATAATAATCAAATATCCATAATAATCATAATGTACAGATAGTCAAAATCAGAAAAATGCTGCTTGAGAACTTATTAGAGTTTAACTTAAGGATATACTCTGTATATTTTGACACGTGAAAGTGTACATCTTGGTGCTCACAGTGTCTGAGGGCACCTACCAAAATCCAGCCAATGTATCCAATTGCTGAAGAATTTGGATCATGCCATCGCAGACAACAGTTCACTTTTTGTGAGCAAGTGGAAGTGTTCTCTGTATATTTTGTGTTTTAATAGTTATAAAGCTTTAACTTTTGGAATCTGAACATCTGTCATTAAATAATTGTCCCAGTATTTGGTTTGCCCTGCCATAATTGCCTGCAACTGTGAAAATTTAAATAGATAAAAAACGCTTAAAAATAAACATTGATAGAATCTGTTAAAATTATATATATAAAAAATTGAATTCTGCCAAACTTACTCTTAGTGATGAATGCAAAAGTGGTGGTGAGGTGTGCTGCAAATAAAGAAAAGACTACCTTAGCTCATGGAGTGAATCCAGACCCTCGCTCAAGCTAGCTGGGAATTGCTTTAGCTGTCTCCCTGGCCTGGTTTTACGAGTGTTCAACCACTGGTGGTCAATTCCCATATTGAGCTACTGAACGTCTGGCTGCATATAGCAATATTCAGAGCAATGGTAGGCTCTCAAATCTGAAGATTTAAATTAAATGGGGCTTCTGAATCTGAAATGATGCCTTCCCCTCTAGTTTTGGCTTTGTAAAATTAAAATGTGACTGAGATCTTGCAAACCTAAATCCACCCTCAGTTTTGCCTATAATCCAAACCTACCTTCAGCACCAGGAGATTTTAAGTCTGCTTGTCTACCACTCTTTCCTTCTTGTTGACTCCAATAGCCTTTGGATCAAGCCTGAAAGCATTTTCTTTCTTTGAGGACTAAAACCTCAGCTTCTTGCCAAGATTGCTAATTAAAACTCTTCATCAGATACATGTATTTTCTTAGGAAAATATCATCATGAGGCAGGCCAACGACAACAACATTCTTGCTATTGGCAGGATGCACTTCAACAGGGTAAATAGCTCAGATGCACTTTACATTTAATTATGAATTTTTCCTACAAACTTCCTGCTGTAGTTTAATTTTTACTGACAGCTAATAACTGTAATAATCTCAGAACACTGCCTGCTTTGATTTTTGTTAACTTGCAGCAGACAAGAAGAGAAGGCATATCATTACAACATTGCAAATATCTGAAGTAAAGCAGTCTTCATAAAAATACTACAGCATGCTACAGGAATGGTCCAAACTGCTACTTATAGTAGTGAGTCTGTGTTTTGGCTCAACATGTTTTTAATGAAAATGCACATATCTTGCTCAGCAATCTGCATGTCTGAAAATTGAAAGCGCATTTCTGTGCTAACCTGTGGGAAAAATTTGACATGTAATTTAGATTGAGACCTTAAAGTCTATGAATCTGAGTCTATGAGCTCAAGCTGGAATGACTGGAACTAGATTCAGATCACCCTAAAGTCTGAAGATGTTCTTATTTGTGGATTTGGCTTGGCTCATTAGAGATGGATTAGCTGTGAGATTTGGATCTGACTCCAGATTTCCTTAAAACATAGGTATTTGGCTCCCAGTATTTGGTCTGAGACCATTTCTACAGTTAGTGTTTCTGAGTCTCGTCCCAATGTCAGCCATCTTGCTGCAAACAGTGCGGTCATTTGTGACCCTGACAGTAGGGAAGCCCAAAGAACAGCAAGGGCCTAATTTTTTGGAAGTGCTAACTACAGAAATCCTGTTAACATCATCAGTGGAATCTGAGAATATTCAGCATCTCTGAAAATCTGGCCCCATGAGACTGAAATAAATTTCCCTTCTACTTCATATTGGTTTAGCAAACACTTCCTGTGTACTCTAGACACACTTTCTGCTGGGGCAGAAACAAAGAAGCTAAGGACAGGGCAATCACAGGCTGCAGCTATACAGAGAAGAAAGTTTATCTAATTTCTGTACATAGTTCTGTTCATAATAATAGTTTATCTTGACACCAGTCTGCTCAACAGTAAGATACCACATGGCACTAGAAGTGGAAATCATAGAGTGCTGAAAGACTTAAATAAGTAAGGGAGGTAACTTTGATATGGCTGCTACAGAGCTTCTGTAATTGCAAGTAACTCTCCCATGAACCCTGAAAATAAAGGGAGATACTGGATGCACCTGGAAAAGGTTCAAACAGCAATTTGAGCTGTATATGAAAGCTACATATAAAGTTGGAGGATGAACAGTGGGAGACACAGAAGCTCTAGATATACACAAAACACTCCATACAGATGGTAGTGGGGCGGGGGGAGAGAGAGAGAGAAAAACTTTGAGGGCATAATGAAAATGTTTGAGGCTCACTGTGTCCTTAGGGGGGAAAAAGTTACCAGAGAGAGGGGCTCAGGATGAGACTGCAGAATGAAGGGGAACTAATAGAAGAGTTTGTAACAGATTTAAAACTAAAAAGTCAGTCCTGTGAATATGCAATATTAAAAAACATCCTCAGAACAATCTGGTTTTTAGAGAGGCAGCAATAAAAAAAAAAGTCAGTGAACGGTTACTAAGGGAGATGGATCTGACACTAAAGGGCAATTTGTGGAACATGCTACAGTAAAAGTTCCACAAGACTTAAGAAAGATGCTAGAAGAAGAGCAGCAAAACCTGACAGCAAATGACTTCATCTGGAGAATAGAAAAATCACAACTGATTGAGTTTACTCCTTAGTAAAGAAAAAAGAAAAGAGGGGGAGGGGAGATTCCTCTTGTTGTATGGACCCTAAGAAGCTCAAACAAACACATAAAAGGAGAACACTTCTATTTGCTCACACAAAGTGAACTCTTGTCTGCGATGGCAGGATCCAAATTCTTCAGCAATTAGATGCATTGGCTGGATTTTGGCAGGTGTCCTTAGACACTGAGACCGCCAAGATGTGCACTTTCACCACACCATTTGGCAAATACTGTTTCCTAAGACTGCATTTCAGAATGTTTAGCTCCAGAAGTCTTTCTTTGTACAATGAGCCAGATGCTTGAGGGTCTAGCAGGTGTGAAGGTGTGCATTTATGACATAGTAATCTGAATCACCACTAGCACTGACCATCAGGAATGACTGAAGAGCGTACTGGAAATCATGAGAGCTAATAACCTTAAACTGAATAAGCAATGTCGATTTCAAACAATGGAAATAACATACTTGGGAGAGAGACTGACCTTCAAGGGGAATCTTGCCCAGTGAATCAAAGGTTCAAGCAAAACTGAACATGTCAAGACTTGAAGATAAAAAGGGAACTCAAAGGCTGCTAGACGTGTGGAATTATGTCTGCAAATTCAGACCTGACTATACATCTTGCACAAGTCAGTTAAAACATCTCATCCACAAGGTGACCAAATGGACATGGACACCAGAGCCTGAAAGAGTGTTCCCTGATTTAAAGCACATTCTGACATCAGCTCCAGTGCTGCAATCTTTTGACCCATTGAAAGACATCAGACTCTGCACAAATGCTTCCAAAATGAAGGCTGGAAGCAGTGCTATTACAGAGTCATGGAACAGAATGGGTGTCAGTCTCATATGCATCTAGGGCACTATGATAGCCGCAGAAAGGATGTATGCAGAAATTGAAAGACACTAGGTCTGATGTATGGATGTACAAGATTTCATGACTTTCTCTATGGGGTGTAGCTGAATTTAGGGAATATATAGTGAAGAACTTGCTAAAAAGAGCAATAAATGCAACAGAAAATCATATTTAGCACTACTCAACTATAGAGTTTACATGGCTGCAATGTGGAAAATCATGTGATAAACTTATTTATAACAGACTAATAAATACTTCATTACTAGATGTGGGACAAAAACAAAGGATGACTGTGTTAGAGAAGAAAAGACTGGGAAAGTACAATCAGAAAAAAAAACACAATAAAGGAGCAAGACCTTTTCCACAGTTAAAAAACAAAGACTTTGTGAGAAGTTGGCAAGATGATCACAGGACACAAAGTTGCAATGACCAAAGAAGAGTTACCTCAGTCATTCTCAGTGATCACAGACGAAGGCAAAGTCTTACGAAGAAATCATAAGCATCTGCTCAAGATACCTGATAACTTGCCTGAGACAAGGGACATGAGATCAAACATACAAGTTGAAAATAATTCACAAACTGACCCTGTTATTGGCCATGAGACTGAACAGTCTGTTACTGAGAAGAATTTGACTAAAGAGTGTTTGCAATATAGCAGTTTGGGAAAATTACTGAAACACCCTCTGAGACTGACTGAGGAATGTTAGGGTTGTGTTTAAGCAACCTAAAGAGTTAATTCAGAAAATATTTTTTTTAAAAAAGGGAATATAGACTAGGTCCTGCAGGAAATGTATAGATACCATATTTCCTCTACACTGTAGATGCAGTCTTTGGTTATCTTGGGACATGCTTCCTGCTGGGCAGAAACAGGGAAGCCCAGGACAGGGCAGTCACAGGCTGCAGCTACACAGAATAGTAGAAAGTTTTGTTTCCTGATTTTTTGTACAAAGTTTCTGTTCATAATAAAGGTTTTATCTTGATAATGATCTGCTCATTAGTAAGATATTTCAAGGTCGATGAGGACACTGCTGTCCTAGCAAAATGGCCACCACCAGAAGAATCCTCTGAAATTCTACTTGTAATTATATCATAGTTTTCCATTTTTTATGATGAAAAGTGTTCCTTAATGTTTGCTCTTTCCAAATGCTGAGCTGAGTGAAATGGGCATAATTTTGTTAAAAGAAAATAAACTTCAATTTTTCTCTAACTTTTTCATACCATGAGCGTGTCTATTGGATATCCTATTGAAAAAAAATTAACAGGAATTCTGAACAACTTCCTATCAAAACATTGAGCAACAAAATTAAAAGTTTTAGAGTCTGATAATTGAAGAAAAGTTTTCGTGAAACCTAGAAATGTTAACTTTTCCCCCCATGTACATTCTATATGCAAAAATGGTGAATAAATACTAACAGCTTTTCTTCCAGTTGTCAAGTTATTGGATCATCCTGAATGGCATTATAATAAAAACATTTATTTCCAGTCTAAACTTCACTAAGGGATCAAAAATGACTTAAAATGCAGTCCTGCTTTGCAAAGTGACTCTATCCAATGGCATTGCATGGGTACTATGTTTGTGTCTCAATGACTGCCAATACTTTATAACTAAAATATGACTTTAGTATCTTCCAGCCCTGGGATCTGAAAGTGAAGCTGGGATCTTTCCAGTGCATCATTGCTATTAAAAAATGTCAAATTGGGGTGTTAGTTATACCTTTGCTGAAACAGTGATCTTCCCTTGATTTGGTGTATGTATAACAGATTCCATTCCTTCTTGTGCATCATCAATAGAATTGTTTACTAAAGCCATGTCTACATTCTGCTGCTAAATCAGCTCCACTGCGATCAATGCAGTGGCATCAATTTAGCGGGTCTAGTGAAGGCACACTAAGTTGATGTGAGAGCGCTCTCCCATTGATGTCTGTAATCCACCTCAATGAGAGGCAGAAGCTATGTCATTGGGAGAGTGTCTTCTGTTGACACAGTATAGTGTGGACACTTCTGTAAGTCTATCTAAGATAGATCGACTTACATTACTTACATAACTTAACTAATGTAACTTAGACCAACTACAGCAGGGGTCAGCAACCTTCGGCATGCGGCCCATCAGGGTAATCCACTGGCGGGCCGCGAGACGTTTTGTTTACATTGATCGTTCGCAGGCATGTCCCCCTGCAGCTCCCAGTGGCCATGGTTCGCTGTTCCTGGCCAATGGGAGTTGCGAGAAGCAGCAGCCAGCACATCTCTGTGGCCCACGGCTTCCTGCAGCTCCCATTGGCTGGGAACGGTGAACTGCAGCGACTGGGAGCTGGGGGGTTGTCGTTTCTGTGGATGGTCAATGAAAAAAAAATGTCTCGCAGCTCACCAGTGGATTATCCTGATGGGCTGCATGCTGAAGGTTACTGACCCCGGACTCCAGCATTAGCGTAACCAGACCTAAGAGCCAATCAATATCCCTCTTTTAGCTGTCTTACCTCTGAAGTGCAAATACACGTATAAAGAAGTAAAAATAGGTTTTGTTTGTTTGTTTTCCAAGTAACATCAGCAGAGATGACTCTGAATATCCACTCGACACAGATCTGCAGAATAAGAGGTGCCATATTTACAAAGTTGCTTTTAAGTGTAGCACAACATTTTAATGCAAAAATACTGTATATATTGTCATGTATCTGTTTTGTTTCTGTTTGTCTTCTTATTGCTAATTAAATAATTACACAGATATCTTTTCTTGCAACAGGAATTAAATAGAACTTAAAGCAAAATATCAGATGTCTGCAAATTGAAATTGGTACTCAAACTAGCATGAGTTTTTCCTCCAATAAAGAATAAAGCTCTTGTCTTCCCTAAGTGCACTACAAAGCTGTTAAGAACATAATAAAGTATTTTAAATTTCTACAGCATTTTATGAGCTGCATCCATTATTCAGAGTGGGAAAATGAATAAATAATATCTTATGCCAACAGACTGTACTTTTTTGCTGGCAAAGAGACTATGCTAATGGAGATTGCTGTTAGCATATGTTATGAAAACAAGTATGGCAACTTGAGTTGTGAATTAAAACTCAAGCACAAAGATGCGCTGAAGTAAAGCAGCCTGAAAATTCTTTGAAATGACTTATTTATGGCTGAGACACAAAGTGGGCGAGGTAATATTTTTTATTGGACCAACTTCTGTTGGTGAGAGAAACAAGCTTTCGAGCTTAAACTGTTCTTCTTCAGGGCTAGTTATTCAGGTCAGCTTGTTCAGGTTATTTAGGACTGCACACTTTTTTCCCTTTTGAAGATGTGTTACCATAGTAACTTTTAGACAATCAATTATTATTGTTTTGATCTAAGTCAGTGTTTGACACCCAGTTTCTTTGTTGTTGTTATTATTAATATTATTTATTTCCCCACTCCTTTGTGTATTCTACAATACATTGCTGAACACAGAATTTTCACTCTTGGAGCATCTTACAATTTCTCTGGGGCTTCTGAATAACTCAGAGCAATACTTTGGAAAAGTGTACAGGAATCTGCTCATTTAAAGGGCATATGTATGGTTTTACCTTTATAATTTTCTAAATACCAATGAGAGATGCCCAAGCAAATTTAAAGAGTGTTAGTTGCTTTAAACATCTGAGCAATCCTAGACTCCTCAAGCATGAATGCCTTTTACACACAAAGATGCCAGTTGCTGAAAAAAACCTATTGTATATAATAATGCAGATGAGATAGGAGCAGACCATGCTGATAAAAGGTTTAGAAAACCTGATCTATGAGGAAAGGTTGAAAAAACTGGGCATGTTTAGTCCTCAGAAAAGAAGACTGACCGAGGACCTCTTGGCTGTCTTCAAATATGTAAAGGGCTGTTACAAAGAGAACTGTGATCAATTGTTCTCCATGTCCACTGAAGGTAGGACATGAAGTAATTGGCTTAATTTGCAGCAAGCGAGATTTAGGTTTGATATCAAGAAAAAACTTTCTAACTACACAGGTAGCTAAACTCTGGAATAGGCTTCCAAGGGAGGTTGTGGAATCCCCATCGCTGAAGGTTTTTAAGAACAGGTTGGACAAATACCTGTCAGGGATGGTCTAGGTTTACTTGGTTCTGTCTCAGCGCAGTGGGGCTAGACTAGATGACCTCTCAAGGTCCAGTGCAGCCGGACATATCTATGATTCTAGTCTATTTTTCACTGCCCAATGTGAGTGGAATGCACACAGCAAACTGTTATAAATGCTAGAAAATACAACAGATGTTAAAGATTAATTCAATTTTTATTATTCTAAGCACTGGTGGTTTGCTGTAGAGGTCCACAGGGTCCATGCCCAGGGGCCCCAACCAATTGGGGGGCCCTCACAGGCTCGAATCCTGACCCATTCCCTGCTCCTCCTCTTTCTCCCTCCCCCTGGGACCCTGCCGCCCTGCTCCTCCTCTTTCCCCTGGAGGCCTCGCCCCCTTGCCAGGCTGGATGCAGGAGCTGTGTAGGGTGAGTACTGAGCATATTTCCCTGGTGTGGAGCTGGCTCCCCCCAAGTTCCTCTCCTTCCCCCCTCCCTCCCACGCAGAGCTGTCCTCCCCTCCCCACTTCCTTCTCCTTCCCTCCTCCTCCCTCCCATGTGGAGCTGCCTCCTTCAGCCCCTCTTCTTCCCCGCATTTTACACATGGGTATGGTGAAACACATAGAGTTTAGGTGAATTGCCTACACTCAAGCACAAAGTGAATCAAGTATCACTGCTAGTTAGAGAACTCAAGAGTCTTGATTCCCAGTCCTCTAACACTTACCAAAGATATTGTTTAAAAAAAACAAAACAAACGATTTGTCTCAGCTATTACAATATTTAGCACTTAGGCAGAGTTCTCAGGCACAATGTTGTATTATGTGTACAGACAGCTGCAGTTGTCCACACTCACTCACCTGAAACTACAGGTTCCAAAACTAGTGTCACAAGTATCAGCAGGGTTATTAATTCTAACCCAAAATCCAAAGCCAAACAATTTATTGACAAGATGATAAATTTAAGATAGCCACATTTTTAGTGCATTGAACCATTTATTTCTATGCTGCCTATTTTATGTTAGTGTTTTGATTCTTTGACATGTAAAGAGACAAGGCTCCTGCCCTGAGTAGCTTACAATCTAGTATTTTTCCAATAAATATGTAGCTTATATATAGTGTTTTTAAATTCAAGCTGCTTTATAAAAGCTAAATAATTAAACCTCACTCCTGCTGGGAGGTAAGTAAGTAAAAATCGTGTTAAGATGTGGAAACTCAGACAGTGCAAAGTTGTGCAATTAGCAAAGATCACCTAGCAAGGAAGGGTACGTCTACACTACGGGATAATTCTGATTTTACATAAACCGGTTTCATAAAACAGATTGTATAAAGTCGAGTGCATGCGGCCACACTAAGCACATTAATTCGGCGATGTGCGTCCATGGTCCGAGGCTAGCGTCGATTTCTGGAGCGTTGCACTGTGGGTAGCTATTCCATAGCTATCCCATAGTTCCCACAGTCTCCCCCGCCCCTTAGAATTCTGGGTTGAGAGCCCAGTGGCTGATGGGGCAAAAATCATTGTTGTGGGTGGTTCTGGGTAAATGTCATCAGTCATTCCTTCCTCCTGGAAAGCAACAGCAGACAATCATTTTGTGCCCTTTTTCCCTGGATTGCCCTGGCAGATGCCATAGCATGGCAACCATGGAGCCCGTTCAGGTTTTTTTTTTACAGTCACCGTATGTGTACTGATGCCACGGACAGAGGCTATACTCCAGCGCTACACAGCAGCAGTCATTTGCTTTTGCATGATAGCAGAGATGGTTACCAGTTGTTCTGTACCATCTGCTGACAGTGTAATTTGGCAATGAGATGATGGTTATCTGACCTTCTGTGCTGTCTGCTGCTATCATGGGTGCCCCTGGCTGAGATCGGCCGGGGGCGCAAAAGCAAAACTGGGAATGACTCCCCGAGTCAATCCCTCCTTTATGGTTTCTAAAAATAGAGTCAGTCCTGCCTAGAATATAGGGCAAGTGTACTGGAGAACCAGTGTATCAGAGAGCACAGCTGCTCCATGTCAGATCCCACAGAAATGATGAGCTACATGCCATTCACGGGGGGTG
The DNA here is from genome assembly GCF_025201925.1 of Gopherus flavomarginatus. Lineage (NCBI taxonomy): Eukaryota > Metazoa > Chordata > Testudines > Testudinidae > Gopherus > Gopherus flavomarginatus. The sequence continues at coordinate 64,550,271 of NC_066621.1, forward strand.
CTCCTGCAACAACCCCACCCGTTGCTTCCCTCCTCCCCCAACCTTCCTTGGCTACCGTGGCAGTGTCCCCCGCATTTGTGTCATGAAGTTATAAAGAATGCAGGAATAAGAAACAGTGACTTGTTAATGAGATAAAATGAGGGGGAGGCAGCCTCCCAGTGCTATGACAGTCCAGGCAGGACATTAAGTGGTGTGGAGGAGAGGTGCCCAGCATCCCGCTGCTATGATAGTCCAGGCAGTACAGAATCTTTTCTTTACACAGGAAAGGGCGGGGCTGATGGAGCTCAGCCCCCAGTTGCTATGATGAGGACGGTTACCAGCCGTTCTATCCCATCTACTGGGAATGACCAGGAATCATTCCTATTTTTACCCAGGTGCCCCTGAGGCCAGCCAGGGGTATTCAGCAGTTATCAAGCACGGGCTGATGGTGACGACGGATAGCAGTCATATTGTACCATCTGCCACTGGGAAGGGGAGAAGAGCGGATACTGCTCTTCACTGCTGCAGCATCGCGTCTACCACTAGCATTCAATAGGCATAAGGTGACATTGAAAAAAGTCAAAAAACGATTTCTTTCCCTTTTCTTTAACGTGGTGGGGGGAGGGAGTAAATTGACGAGCTATACCCTGAACCACGCCGGACAATGTGTTTGAACCTACAGGCATTGGGAGCTCAGCCAAGAATGCAAATACTTTTCGGAGACTGCTGGGGACTGTAGGATAGCTGGAGTCATCAGTACCCCCTCCCTCCCTCCATGATCATCCATTTGAGTCTCTGGCTTCCCGTTACACTTGTCACGCATCACTGTGTAGCCTGTAGATTTTTTTTTTCAAACGCTTTGGCATTTCGTCTTCTGTAACGGAGCTCTGATAGAACAGATTTGTTTCCCCATACAGCGATCAGATCTAGTATCTCCCGTACAGTCCATGCTGGAGCTCTTTTTGGATTTGGGACTGCATTGCCACGCGTGCTGATCAGAGCTCCACACTGGGCAAACAGGAAATGAAAATCAAAATTTCGCGGGGCTTTTCCTGTTTACCTGGCCACTGCATCCGAGTTGAGATTGCTGTCCAGAGCGGTCACAGTGGTGCACTGTGGGATACCGCCCGGAGGCCAATACCATCGATTTGCGGCCACACTAACCCTAATCCGATATAGTAATACGGATTTTAGCGCTACTCCTCTCGTCTGGGAGGAGTACAGAAACCGATTTAAAGAGCCCTTTATATCCATATAAAGGGCCTCGTAGTGTGGACAGGTACAGTGTTAAATTGGTTTAACGCTGCTAAAATCGGTTTTAACGCGTAGTGTAGACCAGGCCGAAGAGGACTCATTTTTCTGGCTCCACAGCCTATGCTCAGACGTTCTGACTACATCAGCATCTCAAACCACTTAAAAAGGAAAATGTACATATTGTATCTAAGTTAAACAGGAATAATTAAAGTATTTTAAATCATTACATGTTTTTCTTTATTAAACCAGTTGCAATAAGATAGGCAGTTCTAACTCATTTTAAACAGTAAAGGCAGTAAAATGAAGTGCAGCAACTGTACGTGATTCTTTTGTTGTCTTCAATAAATAGCTGTTTTTTTCCAGCTCCCTGTATTTGTAAACAGACTTTTGCTTCTAGGCCCACCCGAATCTATCCCCCTCCCTCCATGTGGAGCTGCCCCCACCCTGGAGTTCCTTTTTGGCAAAACTGGACATTTGTTTCATTTGCTCTTGTCAACTGATGATGGACAAATGTCTAGTTTTGCCAAAAAAGTCGGGATGTCTGGGGCAGAGTTTAAAAAGAGGACTGTCCTGACCAAAACAGGATGTATGATCACTCTAGACTGGGCAGCAGCAAAGAATCCTGTGGCACCTTATAGACTAACAGACGTTTTGGAGCATGAGCTTTCGTGGGTGAATACCCACTTCCTCAGATGCATATAATGGAAATATCCAGGGGCAGGTATATATATGTGTGCTAGCAAGCAAGCTAGAGATAACGAGGTCAGTTTAATCAGGGAGGATGAGGCCCTGTTCTAGCAGTTGAGGTGTGAAAACCAAGAGAGGAGAAACTGGTTCTGTAATTGGCAAGCCATTCACAGTCTTTGTTCAATCCTGAGCTGATGGTGTCAAATTTGCAGATGAACTGAAGCTCAGCAGTTTCTCTTTGAAGTCTGGTCCTGAAGTTTTTTTGCTGCAGGATGGCCACCTTAAGGTCTGCTATAGTGTGGCCAGGGAGGTTGAAGTGCTCTCCTACAGGTTTTTGTATATTGCCATTCCTAATGTCTGATTTGTGTCCATTTATCCTTTTCGGTAGAGACTGTCCAGTTTGGCCGATGTACATAGCAGAGGGGCATTGCTGGCATATGATGGCGTATATTACATTGGTGGATGTGCAGGTGAATGAACCAGTGATGGTGTGGCTGATCTGGTTAGGTCCTGTGATGGTGTCGCTGGTGTAGATATGTGGGCAGAGTTGGCATCGAGGTTTGTTGCATGGATTGGTTCCTGAGCTAGAGTTATTATGGTGTGGTGTGCAGTCACTGGTGAGAATATGTTTCAGGTTGGCAGGTTGTCTGTGAGCAAGGATTGGCCTGCCACCCAAGGCCTGTGAAAGTGTGGGATCATTGTCCAGGATGGGTTGTAGATCCTTGATGATGTGTTGGAGGGGTTTTAGCTGGGGGCTGTATGTGATGGCCAGTGGAGTCCTGTTGGTTTCTCTCTTGGGTTTGTCTTGCAGTAGGAGGCTTCTGGGTACACGTCTGGCTCTGTTGATCTGTTTCCTTATTTCCTCGTGCGGGTATTGTAGTTTTGAGAATGCTTGGTGGAGATTTTGTAGGTGTTGGTCTCTGTCTGAGGGGTCAGAGCAGATGCGGTTGTACCTCAGTGCTTGGCTGTAGACAATGGATCGTGTGATGTGCCCGGGATGGAAGCTGGAGGCATGAAGGTAGGCATAGCGGTCGGTGGGTTTTCGATTTAAGGTGGTGTTAATGTGACCATCACTTATTTGCACCGTGGTGTCAAGAAAGTGGACCTCCCGTGTAGATTGGTCCAGGCTGAGGTTGATGGTGGGGTGGAAGCTGTTGAAATCATGGTGGAATTTTTCCAGAGTCTCCTTCCTAGGAAGATGTCATCAATGTAGCGTAGATAGAGAAGTCTGTCCTATCTTGGGGACTCTCTTTCTGCCCTGCCACCCCCACCAACATGATACAGTTCTGTGGCGATCTGGAAGCCTACTTTCACCGTCTCCGACTCAAAGAATACTTCCAGGACAACACTGAACAGTGCACTGATACACGGGTGCCCTCCCACCAACAGCACAAGAAAAAGAACTCCACATGGACTCCTCCTGAGGGTCGAAATGACAGCCTGGACCTATACATTGAATGCTTCCGCCGGCGTGCACAGGCAGAAATCGTGGAACAACAACATCACTTGCCTCACAACCTAAGTCATGCAGAACGCAATGCCATCCACAGCCTCAGAAACCACCCTGACATTATCATCAAAGAGGCTGATAAAGGAGGTGCCGTTGTCATCATGAACAGGTCTGACTATCAAAAGGAGGCAGCCAGACAACTCTCCAATACCAAATTCTACAGGCCACTTCCCTCAGATCCCACTGAGGAATACACTAAGAAACTACAGCATCTACTCAGGACACTCCCTACACTAACACCAAAAGAAATCAACATACTCCTAGAGCCCCGACCAGGGTTATTCTATCTACTACCCAAGATCCACAAACCCGGAAATCCTGGACGCCCCATCATCTCGGGCATTGGCACTCTCACTGAAGGACTGTCTGGATATATGGACTCTCTACTCAGGCCCTATGCCACCAGCACTCCCAGCTATCTCCGCGACACCACTGATTTCCTGAGGAAACTACAATGCATTGGTGACCTCCCAGAAAACACCATCCTAGCCACCATGGATGTAGAGGCTCTCTACACAAACATCCCACACACAGATGGAATACAAGCTGTCAGGAACACTATCCCTGATGATGCCACAGCACAACTGGCTGCTGAGCTCTGTGCCTTTATACTTACACACAACTATTTCAAATTTGATGACAATATATATCTCCAGATCAGTGGCACTGCTATGGGCACCCGCATGGCCCCACAATATGCCAATATCTTCATGGCCGACCTGGAACAACGCTTCCTCAGCTCTCTTCCACTCACACCCCTTCTCTATCTACGCTACATTGATGACATCTTCATCATCTGGACCCATGGGAAGGAGACTCTGGAAAAATTCCACCATGATTTCAACAGCTTCCACCCCACCATCAACCTCAGCCTGGACCAATCTACACGGGAGGTCCACTTTCTTGACACCACGGTGTAAATAAGTGATGGTCACATTAACACCACCTTATATCGAAAACCCACCGACCGCTATGCCTACCTTCATGCCTCCAGCTTCCATCCCGGGCACATCACACGATCCATTGTCTACAGCCAAGCACTGAGGTACAACCGCATCTGCTCTGACCCCTCAGACAGAGACCAACACCTACAAAATCTCCACCAAGCATTCTCAAAACTACAATACCCGCACGAGGAAATAAGGAAACAGATCAACAGAGCCAGACGTGTACCCAGAAGCCTCCTACTGCAAGACAAACCCAAGAGAGAAACCAACAGGACTCCACTGGCCATCACATACAGCCCCCAGCTAAAACCCCTCCAACGCATCATCAAGGATCTACAACCCATCCTGGACAATGATCCCACACTTTCACAGGCCTTGGGTGGCAGGCCAATCCTTGCTCACAGACAACCTGCCAACCTGAAACATATTCTCACCAGTGACTGCACACCACACCATAATAACTCTAGCTCAGGAACCAATCCATGCAACAAACCTCGATGCCAACTCTGCCCACATATCTACACCAGCGACACCATCACAGGACCTAACCAGATCAGCCACACCATCACTGGTTCATTCACCTGCACATCCACCAATGTAATATACGCCATCATATGCCAGCAATGCCCCTCTGCTATGTACATCGGCCAAACTGGACAGTCTCTACCGAAAAGGATAAATGGACACAAATCAGACATTAGGAATGGCAATATACAAAAACCTGTAGGAGAGCACTTCAACCTCCCTGGCCACACTATAGCAGACCTTAAGGTGGCCATCCTGCAGCAAAAAAAACTTCAGGACCAGACTTCAAAGAGAAACTGCTGAGCTTCAGTTCATCTGCAAATTTGACACCATCAGCTCAGGATTGAACAAAGACTGTGAATGGCTTGCCAATTACAGAACCAGTTTCTCCTCTCTTGGTTTTCACACCTCAACTGCTAGAACAGGGCCTCATCCTCCCTGATTAAACTGACCTCGTTATCTCTAGCTTGCTTGCTAGCACACATATATATACCTGCCCCTGGATATTTCCATTACATGCATCTGAGGAAGTGGGTATTCACCCACGAAAGCTCATGCTCCAAAACGTCTGTTAGTCTATAAGGTGCCACAGGATTCTTTGCTGCTTTTACAGATCCAGACTAACATGGCTACCCTCTGATACTTGACACTCTAGACTGTGTACTAAGAGCCTCCCAGGGCAGCAGTGGGGAGCACCGGACCCTCCACCTATCCGGGTGAGGAGCTGGGGTGCCTGAGAGCAGCCCCTGGCCTGTGTCCCTGGCCCCCCAGGGCATGCCGTCCAGGACAGGTGGAGTGTCCAAAGCTCCCACAGCAGCCCAGGCTCCCTGGGCAGCTCTTACAATGGCCCGACTTCTGTCCAGGTCAGGAGATAGGGCCATGGCAGAAAGCCGGGGAGGCCCCAAGGTGTGTGTGTGTGGGGGGGGGGGCAATGTTCTTTGTGCCCAGGGCTGCAATAAATCTTGATCTACCTCTGATTCTAAGCATTATTGTGAACACAGGGCAAAATCCCTATGTTTAATCTCAGTAATTCTGCTCTCAGTGACTATCCTAAAAACCAATAGCCACCAGTGAGAGTTTTCCTTAAGTGAGGGCTGAATAAAAATTTGAGAGAATTTGTACATATTGAATGAATGTAATGCAATAAAGAAAGAATGTAACATAGAAAAGAATGAATTTCCTTTTCAACCTTAAGATCCTGAACTTACCCTCACAATAATAATATTACAGTGGTGTGTTCACCCTCATGAATAGCACCCAATTCAGAAGCCAGCATACCAGGGTTTTAGTTTTAGAAATGCTGTTTTATAGAGACATGAGCTTTCATTTAGTCCTTAATTCTGCATCATTAAAGTTAATGGGAGCTAATAAGTGTAGGATAAAGCCTGAAATCATGTTACATGTGCTAGTAAAAGATGTCCCTAGTTGTAGGGTATAACTTACTGTTTGTTTATTTTTTACTCAAACCTGTGAATATAGGTCCTCAGACTTTTCTTCTGGTGTGGTACACTTTGAAGCTGATCTAGCTACGAATGGATAATGCATTTTTGTCCAGGGTAACTAATGTAAAACAAATGATATTCCACAAACAATGTAAAATAAATAAGAGTGGAATGCAAGACACTACCACTCTCAGCATAATTTAATAGTGCTGTAAATGTCTGAACAGCTAAATATAATTAATAAGTGAAGCACATGTGTTGATTTGACAGCATTAAGACTGTTATTGATGCAGCAATGCTGGTAATATTTCTTAAGTTTGTCATTTATAAGCGCTGGGCTTTAAATCACAGCAAAATAAATAAAACATGTGATGCAATTAGATATCAGTAACAAAGTCTAATAACATCCAGTCAGCCTAGCCGCTCAGAGCCTTAATGAAACCTTTGGGGAAGATAACATTTCTTTAACTATTTTCTTTCAAGTTTACATATCTATATCTTGTAATGCAGTTTTGCCCTGTCTTCTAAGAGAGAGAAACAAACTTGTTTTCTTCAGGTAAGCTGTGTGTTCACAGTAGTATTTAGGTACTATAGTGATGAGTGCTGTAGTAAACCATAACATACTGATATTCCAGTTCTAGTCCAACCACTGACTTTGCTCTGAAAAACTCATATTACTTTGTATTCACTTCATCAAAATGGTTTTCCCTATTCTCTTTTCTGGATTTTAAGAAACAAATGTTTGTATTTTTTAAAAGAAATTGTAACATTTATTTACAGAAAACTGATTTTTAAAAATTTAATGTGAAGAATAGTAACTGCTCAGAACAGCCTTGCCAGCTGGAACAGCAGGATGGGTCTGGGGTAGGTTATTATTCAGGTTTAGTTGTTCCCAGATACAGTGATGGTAGGCATGATAGAAATACATAGCTAGAACAGACAGATTAGAGAGGAAGGAGATTGTGCCTCATTTGCTGTATACTGCCGTAACATTTAGCCACACAGTTTTGAAGAAAAGGGGATATAATAATAATTTGGTTCCATATGAGGATAGAAGTAGAAAAAAAGCCAGTTACTGAAACCAGGGAAAAATCACATTTGTGTGAGTTCAGAACACACTATGGTACAAATTGTGTCCTTATTTACCATGCATAAGCCCCTCATATTCTCCCATGTGTAGTTAAGTGTACTGGTAAGTATTGCTCTCACACAGTCATTAGCAATCTTTCTGGGCAAATCTTGAGGTGCAGGATGACTGGAAGAGGGAAAATCTGGCTCCAAATACTTTTTAAAAAGAGACAAGAAACTTATTGCAAATATCCAGAGGATCAATACGTAAGTATTTAGGGGTGTATTCAATCTGTTCTGATAGCCACTGCTCCAACTTCCCTTGGCTTTGCAGTAACAGACAATATTTTATATTTCAAATTAAAAATGTCCCATTCTGGCTGCCATGGAGTTCTGCATGTTACCTACTATAGCTGCCACCTCTCAAGATGGTATTTGACTCCACCTACCGTAATCACAATCATGGCAATCATCATGTTCATGAGAATGATGTCAGTAAGTCAGTGGATGGTTTTATCTCTTACTGACTATTAAGAAAAAGTGAAGCTACATCAATAAAGTGCAGTCCTGCCTAATGCAATTCTTGTCTCTGTCTAGCAAGATGCTGTGATCTATTTATCAAAAGCTGTACTCAGATAGAACAGAATGTCAGACAGTATCAGTAAACTAACAACCCTGAATAAATCTCTGTAAGTGTTGTGAAAATGTCTGATGTCATCCTGACAGTCTTCAGAAACTTGTTTCCAGCCATTACTATTAAGCCAAGATAATAGCAACTTTCAGTGCTGCTGCACATCAGCAGCTGTCTGACTGTTACAGAGCTGAAATAACACTACTGTGCACTTACCGCACTTTTCATCCAAGACTCTCAAAGTGCCTTACAAATGTAAATTAAACCTCACAATTCCCCAAAGGGTACCATAGAAAATGTTGTTATGGCAGTTTTGCAGATGGGTAAACCAAGCACGGAGAAATGACATTAGCAACTTCGCCACGGTCACAGGGCATGTCAGTAAAAGAGCTAAGAATATCAGGAGTTCTGACTCTTAATTCTCTGTTCTTTCCACAGGCTCTGAATGAAGTATCAGAAAGACACTATAATGTCTGCTAGTTCTCACACAGCAGTTCTACTAGGGAAGATAGCATATCGTCTGTTTGATTGCAATTACTCGTCTGCCTAGGACATTATCAATCAAAGTTTAATCATCTAAGAGAGCTTATAAAGGCTAAATAATATATTGTAGATTTAGGTAAGACTAATAACTTTATTTTTAAAGGAAAGTTGTGCTTCTGAGTAAATTTATTACACCTGGAAATCATGCCACTAGACTATACGAAAACATCCTGTTATCACTACTACCTTGTCCCACCCCATCTTCCTGACCATTTGTTTGCTTAAACTACCTGGTACATGTTGTCTTTTAAATTATAAGCTCTTTGAGCCTGACTATATACTGCTCAGCGTCTAGCAGCATGGGAACCTGGTCTGATTGATGCTACTAGTCCCAGTTGAAACAAAAAGAATAATAAAGTTAGTCTCTATTTCAGCTTTGACCTGTGGCATAGATGAGTTAAATATACTGCTGAAAAACAAAATAAAAGTAGTGGTGGGCTAGAACCATAGCCTTGATTTCAAACATCCCCAATTTGCAGATGTTTGAAATCCATATTTGAGCTAAATTCTGCAGCTCTGGACTGTCTGTAGCAGTGCCTTGAAGGCCTAAAATGCTATGTACAAATGCATATTCTCCTGGAGAGATTAAAATCTAAGTAGATGTGACTCTTGATGCTTAGGAGAAAGGAAGTACTATTAGCCCCATTTTATGCATGGGGAGCTGAAGCATATGGCAGAGCTGGGAACTGAATAGAGATCACCAAAATCCCAGTCCAGTCCCTTAACTACAAGGCCATAATTATTTTCCACTGCACTTTCTGTATAATTAATCTGAAAATGTTTTTTAGTGAAAAAAATTGATAGTTCATTTTTGTTGAAATTTTCAGCAAAAGAAATAGACTTCTCCCGGGGAAAAGCAAAACCAAAATCATTTGAAAACAGGTAATAGAATTTGCTTTTATCTTTTTCCATTAAAAACAGAGGCAATAATATTTCTATATAATTTTTTGAAAACGTAGTTTAGGTTGCAATGCCAGACTTATGGTTGCCAATACAGCTTTAATTCTTCACCCTTGTGTATATGCTTTATGTATATTACATGATCATTTACATTTTATTACATGATCATATACAATTTTTTCCACCGGGCCTCTGTTCATTTATTGCAAAATTGTGAAGTGAGATCATTGGTCCAGAGATTGAGGCTGAAGGAGGTGATCAACAGGTGCTGAGAGGGCAGTAATGGCAGATGGATATTTGAATCTCGTCATCAACAATCAAAGGATGAAAGTGGGAGACTGTGAAGAGATCCGTGTGTCAAAGGTGAACGTGGAGGGAAAAGTCAATGATGATGATCACCTGATCACCTTGAAGGAGAAGAAACAAGCAATTGGTTGTTTCTTTTATTGGTTTCCCGGACACCCCTCCTCCTGATGGGCTATCAGGGAGCAGGTTTTGGCTCTCCGATATGCTGTCCTACCCTGGCTCAAGCTGCAGGTTTGAGCCTAAGCTGTGGGGCTGCTCTAATGTGTGTCATTTGGCAATAGTCCCCAAAAGTCCATCCACCAGCTGAGGCTAGTCGGAGGCATGCTTTCTCCCCACCTCCAACATTCCCTTGCACTAGGGCTTGTGGGGAAGGTGGCCTGGGACCTGACTCTGCCAGTTCTATGGCTGCTGGGGTCTCTTCAGCACTTTGGGATACAGGTGACGCCAGTCTCCTCTTCCTTTACAGGGCCCATGTGGCACAAACGGACTTGAAGGAGGGGTGGAGAAACTGCACAAGTTACCTTTAATAAAATGCACCTCGTGTTCCTTTGTACAGGAGAAGAGGGGGAGGGGGAGAAGATTGAAATGAAGCAAGTGAGTAAAGAAATTTAAAAAACCATGACTATGAAAGCGTTCTCCTACTCCTGATGAAGTTAATAGCAAAACTTCCATGACTTCAATACAGCAGAAGCAGGCATAGGAAACGGTATCCTTTTAAAATGTTTTACTGGGGTTTGAACAAACTTTTTTTTTTAAACTGCTAGAATTGTTCAAGCTCTGACCTTACAGATTCAATAGTGGTCTCCCATATTCTGTCTAGACGTTTACAGTCCTGACATTTAAAAGAAAAAAGACACAGCAGGGAATGACTTTGAAAGTATACCAGAAATATAGAGACATGAGTCCAGACTCTGACTAGGTATCCCACAGAGTACAGAAATTTGAAGCCATTTCTATGGTATTTCTTTGTTCCAAGATTTGTTTAATTCACAAGTGCAGAGGCAGATTCACACTCTGAAGAGTAACTGTTTGATTTCCACACTGTACTGGTGTAAAACATCAAATTTCAAGGACATTTATGTAGATCCCTATGAGCCCTTGTAATAGAATCAGAGGGTACAGTGGGTGTAGTGTGTGGGAACCCGGATTGTTACAGATCTCATTCCTGAGAATTTCATTTTGTTGTTGTTATACCTTTAATACATTTCATATATGCAAAATACAGTTCTCACCAATTAATGTTGCCATATTCAATTTTTCCATTTGTATCCAAGTAATGTACATTACTGAAGTATGGCAGTCTATGAAATCTCTTCATCTCATTTGCTGCTTGCGGACCGATGAGAAAACTTCCTAATCTGCTTTTGTGCTCTTCTGACTTAGTTTCTGTTGCTGTTTGTTCTGATTTGAATTTTGTGGGTCAGAAATGACTCGTGAAAAGAATAAGTTGTCAGAACCTCTCCAGCAGAAGCCACAAGTAGCCTCTCTTAACTTCACACATGAGGTTTAGTCCTGTGGTTCTCAAACTGTGGTCAGTGGACCACTAATGGGTCTATCTGGTCACATAGAGAGCTGTATTTCTAGCTGCTAGTTTGCCATAAAAGATCACTAAAATAGAGAAGTACTTTTCCATTTAAGCAATTATTGTGGTTTTATTTTACAGGGGTGTTATTCAATAACAAATGGAAAATAAAGTGAGGCACATGATCATAAATTGGAGGGATGATGCTTTTTATAACAACAATCTGTCTAAGTTGTGGTCCATGCTATAAAAATGTTTATGAACTCCTGATATAGGAGGTACTTGGGATAGAGCAAGTGAAAAACTACATTTTACCTGCTTGTCACTTTCCTGTTGTCAGACATACTGATAAGATACAAGATCCCAATTTAGGGAGAGGGGTTTTGGCTGGGATTATCAAAGGCCAAACCTTTTGGGTATTTGGTTTGCAAGAGAGATCTGAAGACCTGGATTTAACTAATAACACTCAAGCTCTTTTAGAAACTCTTCCAGGAACAAAATTCAACCTACCATTATTGGTGAAGAAAGTCTCTCTTCACTTGGGTCCAGCTACATGGTCATTTCCATGATCATGATTCTTTACAGTTAATTACATTATCACATGCCATTGTTTCCACAGGACTCCCTTCTCGTTCAGTGCAGGTTGTTGGTGATGGTGATGGGGTGGTCATTACTCCAGAGTTCCAGGTGCTCTTGCTGAGCCAGAATTGTCCTTTGCAGAATGTGACCCAACAACATCTTGGTGCCAAGCTGTAGAGGCAGATCTGTAACTAGGCATTTTAATGCCTGGGGTGAGCAAGATGTTTGTGCCCCCTACTATTTTTTTTCATTTTTCTGCCCTGGTGGCTTTGTGCCCTGGGCGGCTGCCCCACTCTCCCCACCCTGGTTATGGCTCTGGACAGAGGGCACCAAGGGTGCATTGAGTTTTAAAGTGTGGCATGTTACTTCTCTGATGAGAGCCTATAGCCCATTGGTCATCATAATCATTGTGATGTGTGACATTGATGGTTCAGGACCAAAAGTTTCATCCTCTTCCTCTTCCTCGTCTGACTCAAGTCAAGACAGCTGCAGCAGCACAGGAGCCAGCAAACAGAGCTGTAAACAGGGGAGTTTCAGGGGGAATTTCCAGAGGGAGGTTGCAGGGGAGACTAAGACAGAGAAACCGACAAGCAAGTCAAGGGATAGGGTGGTGGTCTGGTGCCTGCTGGGGGCTTGTGTTGTGTTGACTACCAGGCGTCAGGTGGAAAGGCCATGACTGATACAGAGGCAGCAGTGAAAGACACAATGAGGATGACTGGATGTGGAAGCTGCGGCATGTACATGATCCTGGAGGGGGCGCCTGAAAAGAGCTTTGTCTGCATGAAGTGCCGCCTGATAGAGCTGATGGAAGAGAAGATCCGAGGACTGGAGATGCAAGTGGAAACTCTGGTTTAGTTCAGAAGGGGGTTTGAGCAGACAATGGAGCACAGACACGAGGGGGCTGAAGTGATAAGCTCAGATGTGCAGATGGAAGCAGGACCAAAGAATTCAGAGGAGAGACTGCTGGGTGAGGAAAGTGGACGGTGGAAGCATGTGACTAAGAGAACCAGGCAGAGGAAAAGACGGGCCAGTGAAGGAGAAATAGAACTCAGGAACAGGTTTGCAGAGTTGGAAAATAAAGAAGGGGCACAGCAGGTGGTCGCTGAAGGAGAGAGGGCAAGGAAAAAGAGAAGAGCTGATAGTCCTGCAAGAGGAGTGGAGGAGTCAATGGAGGCAACACCAAATATAAGCCCCAGGAGGATTGCAAGGGGGAATAGGAATCGAGAGGACTTGCAGCTGGTGGGTGTGGGAGATAGACCGGAGAAGCGCACTGTCACCAGGAAAAGGCAGGTCTATGTGATTGGGGACTCCTTATTGAGAAGAATAGACAGGCCTGTGACTAGAGCTGATCGGGAGAACAGAAGGATGTGCTGTATGCCGGGTGCTAAGATACAGGATGTGGACCTGAGGCTGAAAAGGATACTAGCGGGAGCGGTGAAGAATCCATTGATTGTCCTTCATGTGGGAACGAATGATACGGCTAGATACTCTCTGGAATGTATCAAGGGAGACTATGCCAGACTGGGGAAGACGCTTAAGGAAATCAAGGCTCAGGTGATCTTCAGTGGGATTCTGCCAGTTCTTAGAGAAGGGCGACAAAGGTGTGACAAGATTATAGCGATCAACACATGGCTCAGGCAGTGGTGCTATAAGGAGGGCTTTGGGATGTACGGCCATTGGGAAGCATTTACGGACAGAAGACCGTTCTCTCGGGATGGACTTCACCTGAGCAAGGAGGGAAATAGACTTCTAGGCTCGCTGACCTGATTAAGAGAGCTTTAAACTAGAAATTTGGGGGAGATGGTTGGGAGATGTTTGGGAGATCTCCACGCCGGAATTTAACCTTGAGAGGGAAGTAAACAAAGTAAGAGGGGATACAGCCATGGACAGAAGAATTGGCATAAGGAGGAAGGGTAGTGTAGATAACAGACTAACAGGTGATGTTGGTGGTAGAATGTCCATGCCTAACAGGGTACAGAATGTGAGTGAAGCCAAACGGCAAAAATTAAGATGTCTGTACACTAATGCGAGGAGCCTAGGTAACAAAATGGAGGAACTAGAGCTACTGATGCAGGAAGTGAAACCAGCTATTATAGGGATAACAGAAACGTGGTGGAATAGTAGTCATGACTGGAGTACAGGTATTGAAGGCTATGTGCTGTTTACGAAAGATAGAAATAAAGGCAAAGATGGTGGAGTAGCATTGTACATCAATGAGGAGGTTAACTGTAAAGAAATAAGAAGTGATGGAATGGACAAGACAGAGTCTGTCTGGGCAAAAATCACACTGGGAAAGAAAGCTACTAGAGCCTCCCCTGAGATAGTGCTTGGGGTGTGCTACAGACCGCCGGGATCTGATTTGGATATGGATAGAGACCTCTTCAATGTTTTTAATGAAGTAAACACTAATGGGAAATGTGTGATCATGGGAGACTTTAACTTCCCAGATATAGACTGGAGGACAAGTGCTAGCAAGAATAGTAGGGATCAGATTTTTCTGGATGTGATAGCTGATGGATTCCTTCACCAAGTAGTTGAAGAACCGACAAGAGGGGATGCCATTTTAGATTTGGTTTTGTTGAGCAGTGAGGACCTCATAGAAGAAATGGTTGTAGGGGACAACCTTGGTTCTAGTGATCATGAGCTAATTCAGTTCAAACTAGATGGAAGGATAAACAAAAATAGATCTGGAACTAGGGTTTTTGATTTCAAAAGGGCTAACTTTAAAGAATTAAGGAAATCAGTTAGGGAAGTGGATTGGACTGAAGAACTTGTGGATCTAAATGCGGAAGAGGCCTGGAATTACTTTAAGTCACAGCTGCAGAAACTATTGGAAGCCTGCATCCCAAGAAAGGGGGAAAAAAACCGTAGGCAGGAGTTGTAGACCAAGCTGGATGAGCAAGCATCTCAGAGAGGTGATTAAGAAAAAGCAGAAAGCCTACAAGGAGTGGAAGAAGGGTGGGATTAGCAAGGAAAGCTATCTTATTGAGGTCAGAACATGTAGGGATAAAGTGAGAAAGGCTAAAAGCCAAGTAGAGTTGAACCTTGCAAAGGGAATTAAAACCAATAGTAAAAGGTTCTATAGCCATATAAATAAGAAGAAGACAAAGAAAGAAGAAGTGGGACCGCTACACACTGAGGATGGAAAGGAGGTTAAGGATAACCTAGGCATGGCCCAATATCTAAATAAGTACTTTGCCTCAGTCTTTAATAAGGCTAAAGGGGAGCTTAGGGGTAATGGAAGGATGACAAACGGGAATGAGGATATGGAGGTGGATATTACCACATCTGAGGTAGAAGCCATACTTGAACAGCTTAATGGGACAAAATCGGAGGGCTCGGACAATCTTCATCTGAGAACATTAAAGGAACTGGCGCATGAAATTGCAAACCTGTTAGCGAGAATTTTTAATGAATCAGTAAACTCAGGGGTTGTACCGTACGACTGGAGAATTGCTAACGTAGTTCCTATCTTTAAGAAAGGGAGAAAGAGTGATCCGAGTAACTATAGGCCTGTTAGTTTGACATCTGTAGTATGTAAGTTCTTGGAAAAAATTTTGAAGGAGAAAGTAGTTAAGGACATTGAGGTCAATGGTAACTGGGACAAAGTACAACATGGTTTTACTAAAGGTAGATTGTGTCAAACCAACCTGATCTCCTTCTTTGAGAAGGTGACAGACTATTTAGACAAAGGAAATGCGGTAGACCTAATTTACCTCGATTTCAGTAAGGCATTTGACACGGTTCCACATGCGGAATTATTAGTCAACTTGGAAAAGATGGGGATCAGTATGAGAATTGAAAGGTGGATAAGGAACTGGTTAAAGGGGAGACTACAACGGGTCGTACTGAAGGGTGAACTGTCAGGCTGAAAGGAGGTTACTAGTGGAGTTCCTCAAGGATCGGTTCTGGGACCAATCTTATTTAACCTTTTTATTACCGACCTTGGCACAAAAAGCGGGAATGTGCTAATAAAGTTCGCGGATGACACAAAGCTAGGGGATATTGCTAACACGGAGAAGGACCGGGATATCATACAGGAAGATCTGGAGGACCTTGTAAACTGGAGTAATAGTAATAGGATGAAATTTAATAGTGAAAAGTGCAAGGTCATGCACTTAGGGGTTAATAATAAGAACTTTAGATATAGATTGGGGATGCATCAGTTGGAAGCTACAGAGGAGGAGAAGGACCTTGGGTTATTGGTAGATCACAGGATGACTATGAACCGCCAATGTGATGTGGCCGTGAAAAAAGCTAATGCGGTTTTAGGATGCATCAGGCGAGGTATTTCCAGCAAAGATAAGGAGGTGTTAGTACCGTTATATAAGGCGCTGGTGAGACCCCACCTGGAATACTGTGTGCAGTTCTGGTCTCCCATGTTTAAGAAGGATGAATTCAAACTGCAACAGGTTCAGAGACGGGCTACTAGGATGATCCGAGGAATGGAAAACCTGTCATATGAAAGGAGACTCAAAGAGCTTGGCTTGTTTAGTCTAGCCAAAAGAAGGCTGAGGGGGGATATGCTTGCTCTTTATAAATATATCAGAGGGATTAATATTAGGGAGGGAGAGGAATTATTTAAGATTAGTACCAATGTAGACACAAGAACAAATGGGTATAAACTGGACTCTAGGAAGTTTAGACTTGAAATGAGACCAAGGTTTCTAACCATTAGAGGAGTGAAGTTCTGGAACAGCCTTCCAAGGGGAGTAGTGGGGGCAAAAGACATATCTGGCTTTAAGATTAAGCTTGATAAGTTTATGGAAGGGATGGTATGATGGGAGAGCCTAATTTTGGCAACTGATCTTCGATTATCGCCAGATAAGTATGCCCAGTGGTTGGTGATTGGATGTTGGATGGGATGGGATCTGAGTTACTGCAGAGAATTCTTTTCTGAGTGCTGGCTGGTGAGTCTTGCCCACATGCTCAGGGTTTAGCTGATCGCCATATTTGGGGTCCGGAGGGAATTTTCCTCCAGGGCAGATTGGCAGAGGCCCTGGAGGTTTTTCGACTTCCCTTGCAGCGTGGGGCATGAGTCACTTGCTAGTGGATTCTCTGCAGCTTGAGGTCTTCAAACCACAATTTGAAGACTTCAATAACTCAGGCATAGGTTAGGGGTTTTTTATAGAAGTGGATGGGTAGGGTTCTGTGACCTGCTTTGTGCAGGGGGTCGTACTAGATGATCACATTGGTCCCTTCTGACCCTAGAATCTATGAATCTATGAGTCAAGTGAGAATGATTCTGGTGCATCAGGAACCGGCAGTCCTTCTCCATGGGGTACTGGGTGTATAGCGGATGGAATGTTTGGATAATGCACAGTCCACTTTTTCTTCTTTGACACACCTTTCCCAACTGGAGGCACCATGCAGAAGTAACAATTGCTGGTATGATCTGTTGGCTCTCTCCAAATCATCGGCACTGCAAAAGGCATAGATTTCCTTTTCCTGTTCAACCACTGGCGAAGATTTGTTGCACAAGTGTTGCAGCATATGGATGGGGCCCACCTCTTGTCCTGATCTCCAATTTTGCAGCCAAAATAAAGGTGATAGGCTCTCTTAACCATAGTGGTTATACTGCGCTTTTGTGATGCAAAAGTAACTTCACCACAAACATAGCAGAAGTTATCTGCACTGTTCACACAAGTACGAGGCATCTCTGCTCACTTTGGCTAAACAGAAATGTGTCCTTTTGCAAAATCAAACACTGACAAATAAGAGAGCACCACACTGTATGATTTCTAGAGCTGATATAGGGCAATTTGTTCAGCAGAGTGATGTAAACTTCGTTATGTTTGCATCATCCATGACTTCTAGGAATAACATGATGCAATTCATATCATGTATGACGCAATACCAGCTTCAGATTGCATCATTCATTGTTTTGCCTCAAAAGCAAGTACTGTCCAAACCCAGTCATAGATTTAGTCATAGATCCAGTCAAAGATGTATTTTAGTCATTTCTGGTTTAAACTGAGATCCCTTCCCTTTATAACTCACTTATCCTCCGCCATTCCCAAGTCAAGGGTCGTATATACTGATCCAATAGCATATCTTGAAAACTAGAGCCAATTAACAATTTTAAGCATCATTTTTGTTCTCAGTGACCCAGAATTAGTAAAGTTGGACTACATTTAATTCAGAAGCATTTTGGCTGTAGAGCAGTGTAATTTTTAAGGAATTATGTCTACTAAAAATACATTTATAAGGCAGGTATCCTTTAGGAGATGATGGGTGCTTGGACTCAGGCAGGGAGTAATGGGGTTATCCCTGTGTAGTCATATGTAAAGTGGGTATTGTCTGCTTCAGAATGGATGACTATTTGCATACTTAGCCTGAGGCAAATCAGGAGATTGCAAAATCAACAAGAGAGGAAAGCCAGAGGAAAACACAACCAGAAAGGGAGATCTTGTTTATGAATAAGGACATTGTTTGCACCCCCCCTGATATATCAGAACAGTCCAGACTCCCTGACTCTGCCACAGACGAAGCAAGATGACAATGTGATTTATCTCATGAATGGAAGATCACAGCCAAGCTTGGCTGTAAAACACTGGAAGGACTTTGGGTGAGTACAGCTTAATAAAACATGCAAATTGGAACGAGACCAACCTGCAGAGAGAGAATGGGGTCTGTGAGGCCTAGAGGGGAGTGCTTCTGTTGCCCCGGGTGGGTGAAGTTGGGGAAGATGACCCCTGGCAGGCATACACAAGGTTTCTTCATGCTAAGGACAGGTGGTAGTGAGGTTTTGTGTTTATTTATTTGATATCTATTATTAAGAGAGATGTGTAGTGACTCAAAAGAAAACTAAGAAAAAGGTTACTTATAAAGTGAAACACGTACATGTGTGTCCAACAGGCTCTTGCATAGCTCAGTTCTAATACACACAAAATTGGTTTTTCTTTGACTACAATGAAGCCAATATATTCGTGGATCTGAACATTTTAGCCTCTTGGGAACAAGAAGTTGATGAGAAATCTGGGGCCAACTCTTCAGATTTTATCCTAAGAAATCTGTGTTTCCTGGAGTCTTGGTGTGTAATGCCTGGTATTTTTTTAAATATAACTTTCTCTCTTGGTAACTTTTGCACATTCAGGTTCTGATTCATCAGTCAGTTACAGCAGTTTTATACCAGTGCAAGAGAGTGGAAAATATAAAATATAGTGTTAGGACATGCTTTGAATTGTTTCTTCCCCCCAACAATTGTATCATAATTGAGAATGTTTGAAATGTTACTGAAATTATTTGAAAAAATTCTCCAGTTCGTTGTTTTCTGAAAATTATGTTTTCTTGTACCTACAGTAGAAAACTGAAGGCCACAAATTGGTGAGGGATTGAGACTGTTTATGACATATAGTTTATTCAGTGCAAGATATTTCTGTGCACAGGATTCACTTATAATTGTATTTATTTATTCACTCATTCATTCCTTTGAAACCCAAAATATGAAAAACAGCAGCAAGAACAAAAACAACAGGCAAGATGATGTAATAGTTTTGGTTCGTTTCCCAGACATTTTCTGCAATCCTGCAGCTACCTTCTAGTATATTATTAATGAGCTTCACAAACAAGAGGCAATGTTTACAATCAAATTGCTGAGACTTGCACTTTGGTTACAAATTTACAAATAGTCCAGACCAAAATGGCAAAGTGTTTAATCCTTATTCAATCTGTTCTAAGGGTCTGATCCTATAATATGCTCAGTTATCATCATCATCATCGTGGCAAATCCAAAAGGGACATGGCGTCTTTGCATATTGAGTACCACATGGATCAATCTGTCTTCATCCTTAAGGTCAGGCCTGCACAACTCATAAAGCGGCGAGGGGCACATTACTCCAAAGAAAACAGCTGAGGGCTGAAACCCCCCGGCCCCGCAGAAACACGCCCCCCCCCAGCCCAGCGGAAACACTCCACCCCAGCACCGCCCAGCCCTGCAGAAACAAACCCTCTTTTCCCAGTGCTGCCCCACCAGAACAGCTGTGGGCCAAAAAGGAAGGTTGGGGGTGGGGAGGTGATACTTTATTTTAAATCAACCAGGGGCTCCCAGCTGAAGAGCTGGCTGGGAGCCCTCAGGGTCAAATTAAAGGGCCCGGGGCTCCGGCAGCTGCGGGAACCCGGAGCTTTGTGGGGCTGGGGCAGGGATTTAAAGGGCCCAGAGCTCCTGCTGCTGAGGGGAGCCTGAGCTCTTTAAATCCCAGCCCCAGCTCATCCGCTGGAGCCGCCACCGGGATTCAAAGGGCTCTGGGCTGCCCGTGGCGGCAGGGAGCCCTGAGCCCTTTAAATCTCAGCTATGGCCGAGAATCTCTGCGAACAGCTCAGAGTCCTTTGAATCCTGGCCGCGGCTGAGATTTAAAGGGCTCTGGGCTCCCCACAGCTGTGGGGAGCCCAGAGCCTTTGAATCCCATCTGCAGCTGGCAGGGCCAGCTTTAGGAAGTGCGGGGCCCAATTCGAACATTTTCGGCAGGGCCCCAGCAGGGATGACTGAAAGAAAAAAAAAACGCTTCTCATTTCTTAGCAACCGGTTCCCTACAAAAAGTTCTGCCACAGTATGTATTTTTTGTACCAATAGGGTTACCATACGTCCGTATTTTCCTCCTGGATGGCGATTTAAGATCCAAAAAGTCTGACATGTCTGGGAAAGTACAGATGTGTGTTAACCCTACCTAAAGTTCTTTTTTAAAAAGATGTGTCTGAACTAGAAATGAGCTCCGCCACTCCCTGAGGGTGTGCTAGGGTGCATGTGTGGGTCCCAACTGCTCCCTGCCCACCTCATTGAAGCAGGTATGCAGGGTTACTTCCTTGGGAACTACAGGGCACCAGTGGACATGGGGCTGGCTGGAGTTGGGGGGGAGGTGGCTGGAGGTAGGGTCTGGCTGCAGGCTGGGCAAGGGGTGTGGGGCAGGCTGGAGACGGCTGGCTGGCTTCAGGCAGGGCCACGGGGGTGGTGCGGCATCGGTTGGCAGGGCTGGAGAAAGAGCAGGACTGGCTGGCTTCAGGCAGGGGGATGCGGCAGGGGCTCTGGGGGTATTTAAAAGGGCCCAGGGCTCCCCTTCTACTGCCCCAGCCCTTTAAATAGCCACCGGAACCCTGGGGAAGTGGTTGGACTCCGGTGGCTATTTAAAGGGCCAGAGTGGTAGAAGCGACGAGAACCCCGGACTTTTTAAATAGCCCCCAGAGCCCCACCCCAGGGCTCCAGCAGTGGTGCTCTGGTGGCAATTTAAAGGGTCTGGGAGCCACAGGCCTTTTAAATTGCCCCCTGGGGAAGCTGGGACACCCTGCTACAGCGCACTGGCTTTTGCCGGTACACCGTACTGGGGCTTGGGCATGTGGCCCTCTTAAGGGCAGGCTGATTCAGGGGAATTGGTTGAATTGGCCTAAAGCCGGCCCTGGTGGCTGAGATTTAAAGGGCTCTGGGCTCTCTGCAGCTGCAGGCAGCCCAGAGCCCTTTGAATCCCAGCTGCAGCTGAGATTTAAAGAGCTCTGAGCTCCCGGCTGCCTGCAGCTCAGAGCCTTTTGAATTGCGGCTGTGGCTGGGATTTAAAGGGCTCTGGACTCCCCGCCGCTGCGGGCAGCCCAGAGCCTTTTGAATCCCTGCCACGGCTGAGATTTAAAGGGCTCTGGGCTCCCCGCCGCTGCAGGCAGCCCAGAGCCTTTTGAATCCCGCCGCGGGCCGCACAGTGAGCCTCTGCGGGCGCATGTGACCCGCGGGCCGTATGTTGTGCAGGCCTGCTTAAGGTTATATCTGGTTGGATAATTAATATGCTCAGTAGAGCATCTTAATTCCCATTTACTGCAATGTGTTATGTTTCATGGTATACAAACAGAGAGGTAGACAAAAAAAACCACAAGATTGCAACATAATGCTGCTTGTTTCTGAGAATTCAGACCAACACCACAGTGAGAAAAACAGACTGCTCCCTGAAACAGAGGCACAATCACCACACCTTGCTTTAAATTGGCAATCTGCTAACTGACTGTAATTGAATACTTTGTTACAAAAGCCACCTTGTCTGCAAGCAGGACCAGGGAACACCCCAACCTTCTTATAAAGTGATAGTTTGCAATTCCACATAGTCCTGACACACCACACAATGTTTGAGCCAAACCTCTCATCTGAGAATTTGACAACGCTGCAGTGAGGCACAGTTATTCCCATTTTACAGATGGGAACTGAGCCAGAGAGGATAAAGGACTTGCCGAAGTCTGTGGCAGTGAAGAAAATGGAAACCAGGTTTCCAGAATCCTAGGCTTGTGCTCTAACTAGCAGACCTTCCTCCCTAATATAATTTAAACATAAGCCTTGCTTGGCTGAGCCAGAATGAACCATGGTAAACTTGTTCAGTTGGAAGTTGTTTGTGACAAACTGTTCACTTGTGTTAGACATTAATTATACTTTTCCATATTATTTTTAATAAATGTCACTAGTTTAAAAGTGAGGATGAAAGTTGTAGTTAGGAAATAATAGTCCTGTTGTCTTCAAGCATATTTAAAGAAGTATGGTTGTACATGCTGCTATCCAGTGAAACTGTAAATTACAGCAGTTCTATGGCGATATGGATTTAGATCTTCCATTCAGATGAATGAAGCAGGACTTAGCCCTGAAGGAGGAATTATCCTATGCAAAATAACACAATCAGCCATAATTCCAAAATTCAGTGCTGGGAAGGGAGAACATGTGCTACTCTGACTGTACAGTGTGCTGCTTTGGTCTGCTGGAATACTAAGAGCAGCAAACAAAGTGTACAGCTGCAGTGTTCTGAACTCCTGCAGTTTTATGGAGTTTCTTAAATCCCTAGCTTCTGGAGTCATGTGATTAAAGACTCATTTTTCATTTAAACGAAATTTTCTAGAGCTTCTGATTATGAAGAAAAGTTCAAACTCTAAAGGCCCAGAAAGAAGGCAAGTAAAAACATTTAAAAAAGAGAATCTTATGATTTTTTTTAATGTTTGGGGATGGTAATACTGCTCTTGCGAGTCCAAAATACTCATCATCTATGAAAGTAACTTCATTTTAACCAAATAGTCTATGTGATTTTCTACAGTTATTTAAAGTCATTATACTACTCTTATGTTCTTGAAATCACTGGCAAAATTTACAGTAAAGATGCAATGCAAAAGCAAATGTTGATTATGTTATTCAAGAAAATAACCTACAGCAGAGAATGTGGATTCTGAGCCAACACTGTTCCATGGAAAGTCTATATACTACAAGCAGATAATTTTTTACCTCATGCTAGGTTAATATAATGGGATATGCAGTCATCAGCAGGAAGGCCCTCTAAAATTATTCACCATTTTCTGATCTAAGTTTGGCTAAAAATGTACTCTTAAGTCATTATCATCATCTGATCACTTATTTGTTTAATTCTGACAATATGCTTCACACTGCAAAAAACACACACACACCCCTGCCACAGTCCCAGTATTGACGAGTTTACAATCTAAATAAGATAGAATAGACAGGAATGAAAAGTCCAACAGAGAAAGCAGCAGCTTAAAATATATGCAGACAGTTGATCAGTAGATTATAGTTTTTTACAAAAGTGTGCAAGTTTTATCACTATAAAGTGTATATATATATAATATGCATGCATTATGACAAAGTTCCTCCTCTACCTTGGTGGGTCCTGCACTTATTGGCGGATTTGCTCGCCTCACAGATTCACCATGTGGGTCAGGAAACAGCCCAGAGACCTTCCTCTCTGATAGAAGCCGCAGTCCAGGTCAGCAGCAAAGACTCTGTGCTGCTTTTACAGATCCAGACTAACACAGCTACCCCTCTGATACTAGTCCAGGTCAATTCCTGATGTGTCTGATCAGGAGTTGGGAGGAACCAAGGCCCACCCTCTACTCCAGGTTCCAGCCCAGGGCCCTGTGTACTACAGCTGTCCAGAGTGTAGGGTGACCAGACAGCAAATATGAAAAATCAGGACAGGGGGTGAGGGGTAATAGGAGCCTATATAATAAAAAGACCCAAAAATCAGGACTGTCCCTATAAAGTTGGGACATCTGGTCACCCTATTAGGGTGCCTCCTGGTACAGCTGTGCAACAGCTACAACTCCCTGGGCTACTTCCCCATGGCCTGCTCCCAACACCTTCTTATCCTCACCCCAGGACCTTTCTCCTGGTGCCTGATAATGCTTATACTCCTCAGTCTTCCAGCAATATGTCTTCTCACTCTCAGCTCCTCTTGCTCCCAAATCCTCACATGCACACCACAAACTCAAGTGAGGTCCTTTTTAAACTCAGGTGCCCTGATTAGCTAGTCTGTCCTAATTGATTCTGGCAGTTTCTCAATTGACTCCAGGTGTCTTAATTATCCTGCCTGTCTTAATTGGTTCTAGCAGGTTCCTGATTATTCTAGTGCAGCCCCTGCTCTGGTCACTCAGAGAACAGAAGCCTGCTTCTCCTGGGGCCAGTACTGACTCTTCCTTCTACCACTCTGCTGTAGAAGAAGGAGGGAGAGGGCTGCTCCTGCTGCTGCTGCTGTTCCTGCTGGGCCCTCGCTGCTGCTGTTTCTGCTGCTGTTCGTGCTCCTGCTGCTTCCCTGGCTGGGCTAGACACCACCACCTACCCCTCTCTCTGCTGTCTGTTTGCTGGCTGGCTGGTGGTTCCCCCCCCCACCTCAGTTACTGCTGTTATTCCACCTACAGCCCTTTGGGGGGGGGCTGCTGGCCTGCTTCCCAGAGAAGAGGGGAGTAAGGGACCCCAGCTCTTGTTGCTGAGACCACCACCCTCTGAGCGGGGTCCCTCCTGCCTGGACGCCAGACCACCACCACCTGGAGCTGCTGGGCCTACTGTGGCTGTTGCTGGGGAGCTGTTGATGCCCGGAGGAGGAGAGGAAGGAGAAGAGGACCACCCGCTGCTGGAGACAGTATGAAGACCACTGTGGAGGGGGCTTTTCTGGACTGAGTCTTTTTCAAACTGTGCTCTTGTGGTGGGGGTTTGGACTGTGTCCGCTGGGGCACCGGGGGTGTGGCGTGGAGCCTGTCCCCAGTCCATCCGTGTCCCCCTTCGCCCCCACCACCATCGTTGCCCCCTCCACCACCCCCGCTGGCTGTTTTCCTTCTGCTTTGGACTCCTGCCTCTGGGACTGAGCTGCTCGCCTGGCTCACCACGCCCACTTCCACCATTTGGGCCTGCAGCAGCAGCAGCCAACCATTGACTTTTTGGCACAAGTGCCTGTGGGTGCACCACCTCCCCCCTCATACTGGACTGACCCCCTCCCCTTTGCCACATTTGTCCACCCCACCTATTTCCCTCTGCTGCCTGATAGTTCTGCCCAGGCCCTGTAGCTGTCCCCGTAGTCCCTCTACCCCAATCTCAGCTCGCCCTTTCCCCCCCACTCTGTGCTCCCCCAGCCCTGATCGGTTCCCCCCCATGCACCCACGCCCCCTCTCAGGCGCTTGTGCCTTCCCCATTTGGTTTCCCCTTGTTCACTGCACTCCCCCCTCTGCCGTTGCCCCCCTGCTCCCCTAGTGCAACTGGAGGAGCCGGAACCCCCCTCTGCGTTGGTGCCCTGCACCAATCCCACCCGTAGTCCTTGGTTGCTCCCTACGCCCCTTTAGCCTTCCCCTTCTGGCGCCCTCCTCCCCTGCCTGCAGCCTAGCGGGGAAGGGTGGCCGCCTCCTCTCCTTCCCCTCCCCTCGCTTTTTGTCCCCCTCCCTGCTCTCGTTATGGCAGGGGATGCAGCGGGGGAGACCCCTCGCGATGCTCCCACTACCCCTCCTCCACCTGCCCCCGTGTCCACTGCCCAAGCCTCTACCTCGACCGCCGCTGCTGATCCACCTACCACCGCCCCTGCTGGGGCACTGGCGGCAGCGAGTACTGGGGAGACCTCCGTTGCTGCCACGTCTCTCGCCCCTTCTGATTCGGGGGGAGCCCCCCCCAGCCGGTGGGAAGGGTCGGGGTGGGAAGAAGGGTAAGGGCCCCGCTAGAAAGGCCAGGCCCTCCATGGCGGAGACTGCCCCCGTTGCCGCAGCCCCGCTACTGGCTGCGGCGTCCCTCCCCGCTGTTCCCTCCACCAGCTCTGCAGGTGTCCCTCCCCCGGCCCCCAGGGCGTACGCCCAGGTGGCGGCGACCCCCCCGCCTGCCGCTGCTCCTCCGCCCACTGCTTCCGCCAACATCTACAGCGGCCGGGGCCCCTTTCCCACTTTGACCAGGAAGCACGGCATCCGTTGCCTCCTGGTGCCCGCCTCGCCCCACGTGGAGACCTACGTGCGGGCGTTGGCCAGGGTAGTGGGGCCCACGGCCATCGTGGCGGCCTCCAAAATGTATGGGAAGGTGGTCTTCTTCCTGGCATTGGAGGCTGCCGTCCAGGAGGCGGTAGAGACGGGCCTGGTGGTGGGGGGCGTGTTCGTCCCCCTGGAGCCATTAGAAGACCTGGGGGTCCGCTTGATCTTGACCTCCGTCCCTCCCTTCCTGCCCAATGCCGCCCTGCTGCCCGCCCTTTCTGCCCTGGGACGCCCCATCTCTGTCATCAGCCCTCTCCCCTTGGGCTGCAAGGACCCCGCCTTCCGTCATGTTCTCTCGTTCCGCCGGCAAGTGCAGCTTCAACTGCCGCCGGCGGCGCGTGGCGGAGAGGCGCTCGAGGGGTCCTTTCTGGTCCCTTACCAGGGAGCCCACTACCGGGTGCATTACTCAACGGGGGAGGCCCGGTGCTACCTCTGCCGGGCGATGGGGCACGTCCGGAGGGACTGTCCCTTGGCCCAGCACGGAGGAGCGTCCGGGACCCCCGAGCCCCGGCAAGGCGCCGGCCCTGTCATTGCCGGTCCTCCTAGCTGCCCGGCACCCGAAGCTGCCCCTCCTCCTCCTCCTTCTCGGTCCACCTCTGTGGAGGAGGGTGTGGCGGGGCTACCGCCGGCCGTGGGAGAGGGCTCGTCCCAGGTGGAATCCTCCCCGGTTTCTGCTGTCCCACCACTGCCTCCTCGAGTCCCTGAGCCATTGCCCTTGCCCCCCGAGCCGACCCCTGTTAGCCAGCCCCCGGATGATGCCATGGAGGGCTGGTCCTTAGTGCAGGGGAAGCGGGGCAAGCGGAAGGCTCGAGTTTCTTTACATACTTCGGATTCGGAGGCCCCCCGGAAGAGCAGGAAGGGGGGCGCCGATGTCGAGTCTTCCGCCTTGTCCCCTGATGACTCCCAGTTTGTGGTGCCGGCTGGGGATGCCGTGGCAGCACCGGAAGGTGACACCGCCCCTCCTCCGGGGTCCCTTCCCGTGGATGCCCCCGAGGGAGCCTCTCTCGCCCCCTGCCCACTTGGCGCCTCTGAGAGCGCCGTGGTGGGTATCGCCTCGGGTGCTGGCGGGGAGGGCCCTGGGGTGGTGGACTGTGATCTCCCTCCCATCTACGCAGAAATCGAGGCCCTGGGTTTGACCCCGGTCACGCAGGGGGAGGACGACCCTCTGCCGGCGGGCCTCGATCTGGGCGACCTCACTACATCCCCCCTGTCCCTGGGTTCCCTTCCCCTACCCGCTGTCTCTGCTCCCACCTCTGAGGGTCCCCTGGAATCTTCCCTCGACTCGGCTGCGGGTGGCACTCTGTTGGCTGCTGCCGAGCCCCTTGGGGCGACGGCCAGTGCCCCGCTGCCGAGACCCGCTTCCCAGGGGGTGTCCCTCTTGGGTGTGGAGGACCCGCCCTCCTTCCTCAGCGGGGACCCCATTGACCACCATCTCTCTCTGGGTGCCGAGGCTGCCGCACGTGCCACAGTGGCTGAGCCCGGCATCGTTAGGGGTCCCCTGCCCACTTCCCAGATCCTTGAGCCTGGCCAGGAGGAGCCATCTTCTGGCGTCTCACCTATGGAGGCTCCGGATCCTGCCTCTACCTCCTTCCCAGATTCTCTCCCTGATCCCCGCCCTACTCCTGTTGGCTCTGTCCTTGTCCCCCCCACTTCCTGTGATGCCAGTGCCGCCCCTGGCAATACCTCCCAGGGAGCGGGTTCACTAGTTCTTTCCTGTCCCGACCCCCCAAGGGCTGCTGTTCTCCTTCCACCGCCCTTTCTTGAATCCGAGAGCGGGGCGGGTCGTGTGGCGTCGGTCCATCTGCTGCCACGTTGGGGATCTGCCCCCTGCCTACCCGCCTTGGTGGGCCACGGGGCTGTGACGGGGGCCCCACTGGGGGCCAGTCATCGATCAGTGACCCCACCCCCCCATGCGCTGAGGGAGGAGCTGCGGGAGTTCCTTGAGGACGTCCGTGGCTCCCGGAACAAAGTCCATCTTGCGCTCCAGCGGTGGGGGGATTTCCATCAGGTCCTCCGGGCCGCGAGGGCCCTCATGGGGGAGGGTAAGAGGACCGGGAAGCAGGCCGCCGCGGCCTACCGGCGGGTCCGTGTTTTCCGTGACTCCTTACTCACCTTCGGGGGTTGGTCACGGATTGCTGCGTGGCCTGCCGGAGGCCGTGGGCGTGTCTGCCAGCGAGGATCCCCCCCAGCCCTCCTCATGGCGCCGATCATCCTTGCCACCTTAAACACCCGAGGCTGTAGGATGGGTCTCCGCAGGAGCCAGGTGCTCTCCTTCCTCCGGGAGGGGGGGTACTCTGTGGTTTTCCTGCAGGAGACCCATATGGATCCGGCCGCTGAAGCTAGCTGGCGGCTGGAGTGGGGGGATGGGGCCTACTTTAGCCACTTTTCTGTCTGCGCGGCTGGAGTGGCGACCCTGTTCTCCCCCGACCTACGGCACGAGGTGCTAGGGGTCGCCGAGGCTGTGCCGGGTCGCCTGCTGCACCTCCGGGTCCGCATGGAGGGGCTTGTGGTTCATCTCGTCAACGTTTACGCCCCGACATCGGCCCCGGAGAGGCTCCGTTTTTATCAGCAGGCATCCGCCTTCCTTGGCTCCCTGGACCCTCGTGAGTGCCTGGTCCTGGGAGGGGATTTTAACACCACCCTCGAGGAACGGGACCGCTCGGGGACCCGAGCAGTGCCCGGGCAGCTGCGGACGTCCTCCGGGAGATTGTCGACCGCCACTCCCTGGTGGACGTCTGGCGCGACCACCACCCAGACGACGTCTCGACGTTCACCTTCGTCCGGGTGGAGGCCCATCGGTCGTGCCACTCCCGGCTGGACCGTATTTACTTGTCACGTTTCCACCTTTCACGGGCCCACTCCTCCAGCGTTCGGCCGGCCCCCTTTTCGGATCACCACCTTGCCACCGTGACGGCCTCTCTCTGCGCGGAGAGGCCGGGGCCGGCCTATTGGCACTTTAATAATAGTTTGCTGGAGGATGCGGGCTTCGTGGCGTCCTTCCGGGAGTTCTGGCTGGCCTGGCGAGGGCAGAGGCATGCCTTTTCCTCGGTGCGGCGGTGGTGGGATCTGGGGAAGGTGCGCGCCCGGCTCTTCTGCCGTGACTACACTCGGGGTGCCAGCCGACGGAGGGATGCGGCGATAGGGCAGTTGGAGCGGGAGGTCTTGGAGCTGGAGAGGCGTCTGGCCGTCAACCCCGCGGATCCATCCCTCTGCGGAGCGTGCCGGGAGAAGCGGGAGGAGCTCCGGGCCCTCGAAGACCATCGGGCCCGGGGTGCTTTTGTTCGATCCCGCATCCACCTCCTTCGGGAGATGGATCGCGGCTCCCGCTTCTTCTACGCCCTGGAGAAAAGGAGGGGGGCCAAGAAGCACGTCACCTGCCTCCTGGCGGAGGACGGCACCCCCCCTCACGGATCCGGCGGAGATGTGCCAGAGGGCCAGGGCCTTCTACGCCACTCTTTTCTCCCCGGATCCGACCGATCCTAACGCTTGCAGAGTGCTCTGGGACGGGCTCCCGACGGTCAGCACGGGCGACCGGGACCGGCTAGAGCTGCCTCTCACTCTGGCCGAGTTCTCGGAGGCCCTCCGTCACATGCCCACCAATAAATCTCCGGGCTTGGACGGGCTGACCGTGGAGTTCTACCGCGTGTTCTGGGACGTCCTCGGCCCAGACCTGGTCACTGTCTGGGCTGAGGCTTTGCATAGCGGGGTCCTCCCTCTCTCGTGCAGGCGAGCCGTGCTGGCCTTATTGCCGAAGAGGGGGGACCTCCGCGACTTACGGAATTGGCGTCCCGTCTCGCTCCTCAGCACGGACTACAAAATTGTTGCGAAGGCCATCTCGATGCAGCTAGGGTCCGTGCTGGCGGACGTGGTCCATCCAGACCAGACCTACACCGTCCCGGGCCGCACCATCTTTGATAACTTGTATCTGGTCCGGGACCTTCTGGAATTGGGGTGTAGGGATGGTCTGTCGTTCGCCCTCCTGTCCCTGGATCAGGAGAAGGCGTTCGACCGGATGGATCACGGGTATCTCCTGGGCACTCTGCGAGCGTTCGGCTTCGGACCCCTGTTTGTGGGTTTTCTGCAGGTGCTGTACGCTTCTGCGGAGTGTCTGGTCAGGCTCAACTGGACCCTGACTGAGCCGGTCAGCTTCGGGCGGGGAGTGCGGCAGGGGTGCCCCCTCTCGGGCCAGCTGTACGCTCTGGCGATCGAGCCCTTCCTCTGTCTCCTCCGCAAGAGGTTGACGGGGTTGGTGCTTCAGGAGCTGGGGCTGCGGCTGGTCCTGTCGGCATACGCTGACGATGTGCTCCTCGTGGTCCAGGACCCGGGCGACTTGGCGCGGGTGGAGGCTTGCCAGGCTGTGTACTCGGCGGCCTCCTCCGCCCGGGTCAACTGGGTCAAGAGCTCTGGCCTGGTGGTCGGGGACGGGTGGCAGGCGAGCTCCCTCCCACCTGCGCTTCAGGCCATCCGGTGGAGCGCGGGTCCGCTGCTCTATCTCGGCGTTTACCTTTCTGCCACGCATCCGTCTCCGCCGGAGAACTGGCAGGATTTGCAGGGCAGGGTGACGGAGCGGCTCCAGAAATGGACAGGACTACTCCGGTGCCTCTCCCTTCGGGGGAGGGCACTGGTGCTTAATCAACTGGTCCTGTCCATGCTCTGGTACCGACTCAACACCCTGGTCCCGGCCCTGGGTTTCCTGGCCAATCTCCGGACGGTGATTCTGGAGTTCTTTTGGCCGGGGACGCACTGGGTCTCTGCAGGGGTCCTCCACCTGCCCCTGGAGGAGGGGGGGCAGGGCCTGAAGTGCTTACGCGCTCAGGTCCATGTCTTCCGCCTCCAGGCCCTGCAGAGGCTCCTGTTTGGTGCGGGTAGTCTGGCGTGGAGCGTATTGGCGCACGCCTTCCTCCGCCGCTTCCGAGGGCTCCGATACGACCGGCAGCTCTTTTACCTCCATCCGAGAGGTCTTCCGCGAGACCTCTCCGGGCTGCCGGTCTTCTACCAAGACCTCCTCCGGACCTGGAAGCTCTTTTCAATGACCAGGTCCGTGGCGGCCACCGTGGGGGTTGACCTCCTCGCGGAGCCCCTGCTACACAATCCCCAGCTTCGTGTGCAGGTGGCGGAGTCCCCCACGGTGTGCCAGAGGTTGGTCTCGGCAGGAGTCACCAGGGTCGGAGACCTCCTGGACTACGACCGGGGAGACTGGCTGGATCCCCTGACGCTCGCTCAGCGCATGGGGCTCTCCAGACCTCGTACTCCCCAGCGCGTACTTCAGGAGGTGAAGGCCGCTTTACTGCCCGCTGCTCGGGCTTACCTCGACCGGGTCCTGCGAGAGGGCACGCCCCGCCCACCCTCCACCCCAGGCCCCGTGGACATTTTTATCGGGCCCCTGCCCCGTGGACCCGATCGGCCCCCTCACCCTTTCACTGCCAGCCGGCTGCATGATCTGCAGCCGGTTTTGTTCCAGACCGCGCCACAGAAACATCTGTACTCGCTCGTGCTCCATACCCTTCACTACCTCACCCTCGCGTCCCGCCCCGATACCAAATGGCGGGACCTCCTGCCGCCTCTCGAGGGTGAGGAGCCCCGGTGGGCCAGCTTGTACTCTGCCCTGGTCCCGAGGCCCGCCGGGGATATCAGTTGGCGGCTCCTTCAGGGAGCCGTGAGCACGGGCGTGTACTTGGCGCGGTTCACATCTGTCCCTAGCACCTGCCCTTTCTGTGGTGAGAAGGAGACCTTGGCGCACGTTTATTTGGAGTGCGCCAGGTTGCAGCCCCTGTTCCAGCTCCTCCTGAATATTTTCCTGCGTTTTTGGTTGCACTTTTCCCCTCACCTTTTTATCTACACGCTCCCTATCCGTGGCCCCACGAAGTCGCGGGATCTCCTTCTCAACCTCCTCTTGGCCCTGGCCAAACTGACCATCTACAACACCAGGGAGAGGAGGTTGGCCGACGGGATTTCCTGCGACTGTGGGGCCTATTTCCGTTCCTCCGTCTGCTCTCGCATCCGGGCAGAGTTCCTCTGGGCGGCGTCCACTGGCTCCCTTGACGCCTTCGAGGAGCAGTGGGCGTTGTCCGGGGTTCTCTGCTCGGTGTCCCCATCGGGTTCCCTTCGTTTAGCCCTATGACCTCACTCCCGATCCTGTTTTTTTTCATTAGTTGTCCCCCGTAATTATTTGGTGTCCCAGACCTGTGGGTCCTCCCCTTAGGCTGGGGGAAGGCCCTTTAGAAGTGGGCGGGCTTCGCCCGCCCACCCCCGCTGGATGCCAATAGGACCAGTAAATTTGCCCTCTACCAGACTCCTGTACCCCACTGGTCTGGGTTTGTCACAGTATGTATATACAGTTAACAAAACCAACCAACCAAGCCCCCAAACTCCTACAAGGTTTTACTGAGGGGTCCTGAGGGGAAAAAATAGCATGTGACAGTGTAAACTGCATCATAATTAGGGTTGGCAGAATTTCATTTTTATTTTTTACAATTTTGATGGATAATAGCAATGTATATTTTTAAGCATTTTATTTGTATTGGTTTTAGCTTTCACAGTTGGGGGAAATTATGGTGGGTTGTTAGGGTATAGCAAATAAGGTAGAGATTCAAAAAGTTAAAGCTTAACTGTGAAAATATACATTATCAGCATCACATGTCCAAACATATAAAGTAAATATCCTTAAATCAAACTCTACTAAGTTGGTGAGAGAGAGAGAGAGAGAGAGAGAAGCTTTTGAGCTACACAGAGCTCTTCTTCGGGTCTGGGTCAGGTACTCCGAATGACACCGCTAAATTAGGGCCTGCAGCAGAGTTGGTCCTCAGAGTGCCTCTGCAGTACAGCTGGCCTGCTGCAGGGGGCCTGATTGGCCATACTCCTGAGTCCTCAACAAAATGGTTATAAGAATTTTATTAACGTGGGTGAAACAATGCATTTCCCCAGACCTCTTTTTCAGAAATAGCTGAACCATTTTTGCTGAAAATTTCCAAAAATATTCTGCCTGAGGCAGGAACCTGACATGGAAAATTAAAGCCAGACAATTAAAATGTAGCAAAGTCGTAAGACCCTGCTTTCAGTGGCTTATTAAACAGTAAGTGTCAGGTAATCTTAACTATAAGCAGTGCTACCAGCTCTGCCTATAATACATTGTGAATTTGTTTACCCTATTGAAGTCAATAGCAAAATTCCTGAAAACTTAAACGGGGCCAGAATTTCACTCACCATATTTAAAACAGAACAAGATCTAATTGGTACAAAACCTAATGCTGTATCTTAGATATTTATATGCCCTGTTCCCCCCATTATTGTAGTATTTGAGCTCCTCACAATCTTTATATCCCTGTGAGGTAGGGATGTATTGGTATCCCTATTTTACAGATAGGAAACTGAGGCACAAAGACTAAATTGATTTGCCCAAGGTATCAGAGGAAATATATATGGCAGAGCAGGAATTCAGGGTCACTGAATCCTGGGCTAGCTCCCTAATTAATGGACCCTTCTTCCTGTTCTGTAGCCTGTGAACATCCCTTTGGAAGCATGGCATCTCTCTCTCCAGTTAGCCAGATCCCAAACATGATAGTTTTAATTCCTGATGATGATCCAGGGTACTTACTGAGTATGCAGTTCTTCTGACCAATGTTGACAGCAGCAACTGGAACTCTTATTCTTTTGCTTTTTTTGTAGCAGACGGAACTTCCCCTTGAAGCTATCCGACTGCCACAGAAGCAGTATTCATGGCTCTTTCTAGCTTGTTCTGTTTCGGTGCCACGGAGCTGTTCTGTAGGGTCAGGCCTGCATCAAAAGACCAGCATGACCTGAATTTTATTCCAAGTGATGCTGGCTTTGTGGAGGCAGGGTTATGCACGTGGCAGATGTTGTGCTGCTCTTGTTCAGTGGCAAGGTTTCTCATACTGAAGACATTGTTGGAGATTCAAAAGGGATCCAGCCAGAGACAAAGAGTCCAACTGGCAAACAAAAGAGGATATAAATGACAGGAACACAATTTTTGTTTTCAACCTCTCATTTTCCAGAATAAACCACAAACATATGGCAATAAGTCAAATAAATACGATTAAATAAAAGTATCAGGATGTGGCTTACTAATGAGGTTCCAGAGAGATGTCTTGTCTTCCTGAAGAGTATTCTGTAATTTCTAAATCTGTTATACATTTGACTTCCGTGCTCCAGAAGGAATTTGACAGATGGCTGCATTCATGTCAGGGGAATAAGTTGGTATTAAATGTGTCTAAAAATAGTGCAATGGTTTGGGATTCCTCTAAAAGTTTAGAGCTGAACTGTAATTCATTTAAAATGAAGAATCTCTTAGGACAGCACAGATGCATATATAGGCTAGTACAGATGCATATAAATACTAAAGTTTATGGACTGTCTTAAACTGAGAAATATCAGTTGTTTGTTATGCAGGGATCACCAGATGACACTATTACGCATTGTCTTGCAATTTCTGTTTTTTATTGTGCAAGAGAGATTTTAGTCTTGGAAGAGATGCTGTGATCCTGATATACTGTTGCAGTCTCTTTGTGGGAGATGTGCCTAGCAACGAGCGAGTTTGCTGTCTACCTTATCTAACTAGAGCCAATTCTTGAGGCAGAGCTGCTGCCTGAGGGTCACACATGAATGTTTGGCTTAGACCCCTGAAAGAGGAATGACCTGCCTATTGTTGACCTTCTTTATTCCAGGAATGGTGTGTTTGGGTATATTCTTAGTGCAACTTTTTTATTGGCAGATTGCTCATCACTGATGTATCCTTCTACAAGAACCTGACCTGCAATGTCCCAACATTTGCTGTCATTTGACTGAGAGGTGACAGTATGTATCTATGGGTTTGTCTACACTGGAATAAAAGTCCCATAGCATTTCTGCGGCTGGCCCAGGTCAGCTGACTCAGACTTGCAGGGCTTGGGCAGCAGGGCTAAAAATTACTGTGCAGATGTTTGGGCTGGAACCCGGGCTCTGGGACCCTCCCACCTCATGGGGGCCTAGAGCTCGTGCTCCAGCCTGAGCCCAAATGTCTACATAGCAATTTTGCAGCACCACAGCTTGAGCCCTGCAAGCCTGAGCTAACTGACTTGGACCAGCTGCAGATGTTTAATTCTGTGTAGATGTGGTAACCTATAAGGTGTAGCCTGGAGTAAGCAGGGCTGGTAGTCACCAGTACGCTCCTTCTTTAGGGCCCCAGTTCAGCAAGGTACTTCAGCATGAGCCTACCTTTTAAGCCTGTGAAAAGTCCTACTCACTCAAATGGGACAAGTCCTGTGCTTAGTCTCATGCTTCAGTACTTTGCTAAAGCAGGGTCTAGGCTTGCAGAGACAGGAAAATCACACACATAAGACAGGGTGATAACAGTAGACTGAGTCACAATGGAAAGGCTTAAAAGCATGGGACCCAGTCCTAGAAAGTCTTATCCAAAGGCTTACATTTGAGCTTGTGAGTAGTCTTGTTGACTTCAGTGAAACTACTTGCAAGCTTACTGTTTACTGGTCTTTGCAGGATCAGGACCATTTTAAAGTGAAAGCTTAAGTTCTGAAGAATCTGGGAGTATCAGAAGGCTTAGAAGAAACAACTAATTTTATTCTTGCAAAAATGTTGAATTATATTGATTTCCTTTGTTCTTGTTTCCCTTCTTGAAGAAAATTGTGGATTAAAACAAATACAGGGAACCAATTTTCTAGTGCTAACCTTTGTTATTGAGCTACATGGACTATCCATCAGGTGTATTCCAGACCCATTACACAAAGTCTTTCACACTAATTGACAATGTTCCATTAATTTCTGCTGCTGAAAGGGATTGCAGCATTCCTTAATGGTGATATTTTTCTTTGCAACTCATCCATCGCTGCATCTGTCTCAGTGCTGGTTTTGGTTCATTCTCTTCCAATTTTAGGAAACATACATCACAGGGTAGTAATTTATCATTTATTAACTACCTGCCTGCATCAGGACATCTAGTTTTACTCTGATCAGAGCAATAGCTTGGGTTATTTCTTCCATTAGCGCTATAGCCCAAAGCCAATGTGTCGTCTTTTCATATTTCTGAAGCTGAAGGTTATGGCATGATTAGTTATATAATATCTACTTGGGTGATAACACTTGCCAACTTTGTGTGTGTGTGTGCAGAACACCCTCCATGCATGAATCTTCACTTGCTCTGTGGAACGGTGTCAACTACGTCTTTTTTCATTACTGTGATCCTGAAATTCCGTTCTGCCTAAGAATGGCTATTCCTGGGAACACTATACTGTAGAAAGTAAAGGCTAAAGGGAAACTACCTGGATGTTTGGAGCAGAGGGGTGCTAAGCTGGACAGAGGGAGGATAATCTGCCAAAAAGAGATGAGTATTCACAGAAATCATCTTTTTAAGTTCTCCGGTAACACTTCTTTCTTATGTAAAACCATGGGCAGGAAGCATCTCTTCCTGAAACATTGCTCTTTGTAAACAAAAATAGAAAATTGTTAAATAAGACTGAAGACAGACATTTGAATCCTGAGGTTTGATATGTAAGAAAGGTACAAGTACAGTCTAATAACTGTCACATGATTTATGAGTTCTCAGCTACGCTACCTAAAACTTGAACGTTAATTTAGCTTCTTGAACAGTTTGGAAAACTCCCAGATTTCAATCTGCCTTTGAGCTCTAAGGAAAGTTACAAGAAAAACTATTAATAGCTTCATTTGGAGTCTGCCAGGGCTTTGACTGATACCTTAGGATTACAGCATAAACATTTATAAAATGTCTCCCTGCCTTCACACACTTCATAGCCAGCCACCCAAAGGCATAGTGTGTCAGTTAGCAGTATCCACTAACCCCATAAAAAACAATGGCAGCTGGATGTACTGTAAATAGAATATTTGGTTATCAATAGAGAAAATACTTGTAATCTGGGGGTGGGGGAGAAGAAACCTCCACTCATGTATGGAAATTGAGTTTTGTTAGGCTCCAAAGTAATTTGGCTATCAAACTTAATTTGTAATCAATTGTTAGTGTTATTTAAAACTCATCACTAGAGAAGCCTGCCGGGGCAATAATCACAGTTGATCAGATAATTCATAATTTGTATTTTATGTGGCATATTTTCTTCCTCCCTGTTTGCAAATGTCTGTGGGCAGATGGCAATTTCATTTATTCACTAAACTTTATTTTTCTTAGAGTAACTGAAATTCAAGTCTAGCTATTTGATACTTAACATTAGAGCTGTGTGTCTTGTCATAGAACCATAGGGTTAGAAGGGATAGCAAGGATCATCTAGTCTAACTCCCTGCCAAGATACAGGATTTTCTACATCTAAACCAGTGGTTCTCAAACTGGGGTCCTGACCCTGTTTTAATGGGGTCGCCAGGGCTGGTTTTAGGCTTGAGGGAGCTTGGGGCCGAAGCTCGAGCTCAACTGCCCAGGGCCAGGGCTGAAGCCCTTGGGTTTTCACCCACCCTGTCCAGGGCAGTGGGGCTTGGTCTTGGTTTTGGTCTTGGTCTTTGGCTTTGGGATCCTCCTCCCCTCACACGGGTCAGTGGGGCTTGGACAGGCTCAGGCTTCATTTCCTTCCCTTCTCCCCTGGGGTCATGTAGTAATTTTTGTTGTCAGAAGGGGGTCATGGTACAATGAAGTTTGAGTATCCCATGTCTAAACCATCCAAGATGGATGGCTCTCCAGCCTCCTTCTGAAAACATCCAGTGAAGAAGCTTCCACAACCACCCTAGGCAGTCTGTTCCATTGTCCTACTGTTCGTACAGTTAGGAAGTTTTTCCTGAGATTCAATCTAAATCTGTTATGTATTACCTTTTGTCCTGCCCTCTGTGGCAAGAGAACAACTTTTCTCCATCTTTTTTTACGGCAGCCTTTCAAGTATTTAAAGACCACTATCATATCCCTCCTTCATCTCTTCTTTTCCAAACTAAACATACCCTATTCTTTCAGCCTTTGCTCATATGGCTTGCATTCCATCTCTTTGATCGTCTTTGTTGCTTGTCTCTGGATCTTTTCCAGTTTCTCCACATCCTTTCTCTACATTGGTGAACAAAATTGGACACAGTACTTCAGCTGAGGCCTAACCAGTGTCAGGTAGAGTGGTACTATCACCTCCCATAACTTGCATGCTATGCCTCTGTTAATGCAACCTAAAATTGCGTGTGTTTGTTTTTGTTTTTTTGCAACAGCATCACATTGCTGACTTATCTTGAGGCTGTGATCCACCATAACTCTTATATCCTTCTCAGCAGTGCTGCTGCCAAGCCACTTATCTCTCATTCTGTATTTGTGCATTTGTTTTTTTCCCTAAGTGTAACGCCTTATATTTGTCTTTGTTGAATTTCATTTTGTTGTCTATAGCCCAATTCTTCAATCTATCAAGAACCCTCTGAATTTTAGCTCTATTTTCACTTAGCTTTGTTTTTGTTCCATTTATTGGGTGAATGTAACTCTTTAATTATTTTTCTGACATGAATGGTTATGGAAAGGAAAACTTAAAATTCCCTTTTTGTATTAGGCTGAAAGCTTAATTTTTTTTTAGTACTGATCGCAAATAAATAAATAAACAAACAGCTAACACCTAGGGGTGTGAACATGGCTAATGAAAACTTGCATTTAAACTTATACTAATCATTGGATTGTGTTTTCCCACCTCTGCTAATTCAGGTACCAGAGCTGTTTTTAAGAATCAGAAATTAAGTCGATGATGTCTAGTGACAAGGGTAAAAGGAGTCTCTTAACATGACTGAAGGAACCCTGTTTCACTGTAGATTCTGCCTAGAACTTTCCCCAGCTGCCTGGCTTTGGACTGCAGATTTTAAGAAACACACACATTCCTCTCATCTCACTAGCCCCCAGTTCATACACCTGTAGGGTAACCAGACAGCAAATGTGAAAAATCGGGGCGGGAGTAGCAGGTAATAGGAGCCTATATAAGAAAAAGACCCAAAAATCGGGACTGTCTCTATAAAATCAGGACATCTGGTCACCCTATACACCTGTCTTCCATAGAAACAGCCTTTAACAAAATTTAATATTTAACCGCAAACCGTAGATTCAGATGAGTTACTGGCTTTCGTACATTTTAAAGAAAGAGATGGGGAATTTGATCCCTATTTCTGTCTATTTTAATCTCTATTTAAATGCTCCTATGGTGATCATCTCTGAGCACTGGTCAGTAGTTTGATATATATTTGCTAAGGTTAATAATGGGCATCTATTAGTGATGAGTTTTAAAAAGGTTTTGAGGGGCATAATTCCATTTTAAGTCTATTCTTTTTTTCTTTAAAATGTGAATTGAAACAAAACACCCCCTAAAAAGCTGTTGTTTTTTTTTTAAAAATACCCTTTCCTTCAAAAAATGATTCCCCCTCCCCCCCCACCCCAAACAACCTTTACACAGTTAGTGAAAGAATGAGGCAGAGGGGATCCTGTCACCTAGTGCTGAAGCACTAAGCCATTAAATGTGCCATGTTGCTATTGTTAATCCTATCCATCCAGCACAGGCAGAAACACACCCCATGGTAGCTTGCTCACTGCTAATATTAGACGGAAAGAGACGTATGTCCTAACAGAACTGGAAGAATG
Organism: Gopherus flavomarginatus; assembly: GCF_025201925.1. Taxonomy (NCBI): domain Eukaryota; kingdom Metazoa; phylum Chordata; order Testudines; family Testudinidae; genus Gopherus; species Gopherus flavomarginatus. Next base: position 64,589,954 of record NC_066621.1, read on the forward strand.
AATGCTGCCAAAACCACCATATTATATATATATATGAGGCCAACAGAGTTTCAGCTAGCTGATGGGTTTAATATGAAGCAGCTGCTATGGCTAAACAATTTGAGTGAGTTACCTGTGCCCTACAAAACAAAATGAATCTTTTGCCCCCTTAGTGACATAGTAGTAGGTATTTTGTCAAAGAGCGTGCTAGGTAGTGTTGTTTTTTAATGAGAGGCCACAGGCAGAAATTCTATGTAGTTTGTCCCATATGATCTTTCTCAATTATCACAGTCTGAAAAGCTGTCTCAAAATACTCATAGATGTCCAGGTATGATGCTACCTCAAATTAACTAAACACGGTGAGAGACACTGAATAAGACTGGATAACTAAGGGACTCTTCAGTGTAATTGATAGACATAAATCATAACAGACATGACCCTATTTCAGATGGCAGGGAATTTGGGTTAACAGAGGCTTGGATAATTGGGGTTATAGTTATTTATATTACAGCAGTGCAGCAGACTCCAGTTAAGTTGAAGCTTTGGGAACATTACAAAACAGTGTTACAATATTTAATCCTAGAGTAGTTTGTTCTCAGTCTATCAACTGTAGCCTCCCTGTTTGGTCTGAAAAACAGCACAAGATAAGCAACAACAGTCCTGATTCTTATACTTATCCATGTTGAGTACAGTAGTCCCATAGCTGCCAGATGAGACTACTTGCAGAATAAGGCACTACTCCACATGTGTAAACACAGTAGACTTGGAGCCAGAAAGTATAACTCAAAACTTTAGTTTATAATGAGTGGAACATGAATTTCTGAAATAATACTGAATGTTGCAAGATGTATGAACCAAATCCTGAACTCCCCCACTGAAGACTGATTAAGGACTTCAGGATTTAACCCTATACATGGCTAATGCTTTCTGTCATTTTACTTAAAATTATTTCTACAAAGCACAGTAACTCTATTTTTGTGTGAGAATTGGCAGGAAAATTTAACTGCTTTAATTTAGGGCTGCATTCTAACTCTTATGTTGACTGTAGGGTGACCAGAGAGCTAGTGTGAAAAATTGGGACGGGGGTGGAGGGGGTAACAGGAGCCTATATAAGAAAAAGACCCAAAAATCGGGACATCTGATCACCCCAGTTGACTAGTACCTTACTCCGCAAGTGGTCCTATTGACATCAGAGTAAGAGTATGTGAATAAAGATGTTGGAATCTGTTTTTTAAACTATTCAGCATGCAAGTAATCACATCTCTTAGTGTAAATTAGCTTTTAGAGGATGGGATTCTCCAGACTATTGATATCTTTTGTGAGAGTGGATTTCAATCCTTCCCCCCCCACACACCCCGCTTTACAAATAAATCTTCATAAGCTTAAACTTTCAAAAATGATTTAGGGATAGATTTAGGGGACTCCAGACAAGCAGATTAACATCTTTGCATTAAAGGGGCTAGCTGAGCAACTTAAAGCCACATTCAATGGTACAAAACCAAAATTTATTCTTGTTTTTGCTAAGGTACACAGATCCATTCCAGAGGTGCCTCAGCCTGCTTGCAGCTTGGAGGGCAGAATCAGACCCGTTAGTAGCTATCAACAGGGGAATGCTTCACCTCCTGAAGTTCCCTCTAATTTTCTTCTGCTTCCCCAGCAGCCAGTGGCTCAAGCAGCCCCCTCTCCTGCAAAGCTTCTTTGATGAAAATTCCAAACTTTAGTTCCTATTTTTATGTAGCCCTTCTGCCCCATGTTGTGGACTCCAACAACAGCTGGGTTCAAATGTCTAGGGCTTCCTCTTTAAATTCACCACCACCACCAGCTCCAGTCCCCACCCAGAAACCTGGGGAAATGAAATACCTTCCCTGGATGCCTTTATGTTCCATGTTCTCAAGCACTGAGTCTGCATAAAAAACAATGGAAAGGTCTTATTAGTGGACACAGCACCATCTTGGGAAAATGCAATAACTATATATATAATATAAGACGAATAATAAGTAAAACATGGTATTTTTGGTAACAGTCCTTTAACTTGGGACTATCCCCTCTCCCGCCCACAATTGACCCTCTGAAGGAGATGTCATTATATTTCCTGTTCATCAGAGTGGGCTGCCCAATAGCTACTATCTGCAATAGAATGGATTTTATTTGAAGTTAGGAGTTTTCTCTTATGAGACCCATATTACACATATAATGTCAGACAGCTAAAAGGAGACAAGTTTTTAAAGTGCTTATATACCAATGCTAGAGGTCTAAATAATAAGATGGGTGAACTAGAGTGCCTCGTATTAAATTAGGATACTGATATAATAGACATCACAGAAACTTGGTGAAATGAGAATAATCAATAGGATACAGTAATACCAGGGTACAAAATATATCAGAAGAACAGAACAGGTCGTCCTGGTGGGGGTTGGCATTATATGTGAAAGAAAGCATAGAATCAAATGAAGTAAAAATCCTAAATGAATCAAACTGTACCATAGTATTTCTATGGATGGTAATTCCGTGCTCTAATAACAATATAACAGTAGGGATGTATGACCAACCAGGAGGGTGATAGTGACTGTGAAATGCTCAGGGAGATTAGAGAGGCTATTAAAATAAAAACTCAATAATAATAATAATGGGGGAATTCAATTATCTCCATATTAACTGGGTACTTGTCACCTCAGGATGGGATCCAGAGATAAAGTTTCTTGACACCTTAAATGACAGCTTCTTGGAGCAGCTGATCCTGGAACCCACCAGAGGAGAAGCAATTCTTAATTTAGTCCTAAGTGGTGTCCCTAGCCTGTGTTTGCCAGAAGCTGGGAATGGGCGACAGGGGATGGATCACTTGATGATTATCTGTTCTGTTCATTCTGTCTGGGGCACCTGGCATTGGCCACCGTTGGAAGACAGGATACTGGGTTAGATGGACCTTTGATCTGACCCAGTATGGCCGTTCTTATGTTCTTATATTCAATATGGCATTTGAATGCTGAAACATTATGAAGTAAAGTTGTCTTGTCACAGAATTCTTATGTTCTTACTTTTAAGACAGACAGGTTGTCCTCACAACTGCCATAGCATCCATTCCCTAAGTAAATTCAAGAAATGTTCCTCGTTTGGTTAATGATCAAAGTCCAACCCTTAGGAACACTGACAACATCAGGGAAAAGCAGTCATATCTCCTGTATTGAGATCTGCTAGAAAGTCATTAGTTCACCAAATTCTTTGCATATTGGTCATCCAGGCTTAGATAATACTATTTCTTTTGGCAGAAGACTTTACCACCCCTTAGAGTATGTCTACACAGCAAAGAAAACCCCCTGGCTGGCCCGTGCCAGCTGACTCAGGCTCGTGGGGCTATTTAATTGCTGAGTAGACTTCTGGGCTTGGGCTGGAGTCTGGGCTGTAGGACCCTCCCACCTTGCAAGCCAGCTGTGAGTGTCTAGTTGCTGTGTAGACATTCCCTTAGTGCCCAAGTGAAGATGAAAGAGATATGTATACATCATCTACTTCATTTTGGATGTCTGTCCTTAAAAGATAATCCTGCTTCCTACATTGGAGGCACATTACTGTGAAAATCTCATTGTAACAGATCTATGGCCCTTAGCCTAAAGAATAAGAAAATTTACCTGTATTTTATCTAAAAAATTCCTTTCTTTGAGATAGAGGTCCACAGATCAGGCTCACTCTGGAAACAAATGGATCATCCAGAATAGAGACGTAAACTGACATCTAAGGATTTGGGTTTGTTGTAATTAGGTATAATCTGTCATGTTCTGCAGTAGGAAAAATTGTGCTTTTTCTCAAAGTATATTTAACACAATCTGTAATTTAAGAAAGCAGATTTGAATTATGCTGGTGATAGATGTTATCTCAACTGGAAAGAATTTTGGGAGGCAGTGCATTCTCATGCTTCCAGTGACATGACAAGTCTGGTTCTATCTCCAAGCTCAAGCAGACTGATGCATCGTGATGGATCTGGGGACCTTATTTCTTAAAGAAAGGAAATTTTCAGGTAAGCACAGATACCTTTTCCTATTCTTTATGAAGGCTTTTGTAAGCAGTGTATTTATGGAAGTTTGTAGGACTACATAAGAGAGAAATCGCCAAGTGAAATAGAGTGCTCTCAGAGAAGGTCATCGATGGCCTGTGAAGGTCCCATGCTTGTCATCGGTGCTTTCCTAGTTAGATAACACAGGAAGTTACATTTTTATGTTACATACTTTACCTTGCTGTCTTTATTTTCTTGTATGTACATATGGTACTGCTTTGATACACTTCTATCCCGATATAACATGACCCAATATAACATGAATTCGGATATAACGCGGTAAAGCAGTGCTCCGGGGGGATGGGGGCCTGACTATGCGCTCTGGCAGATCAAAGCAATATAATGTAGTTTCACCTATAACGCGGTAAGATTTTTTGGCTCCCAAGGATAACGATATGTCAGGGTAGAGGTTTATCATGGGAATTATTGTGTCAGAGTAAGTTAATGTAATGTTTCATTGAGTACCAATCAAAATGGGGGCATCTGCATTGGCCACTGTCAGAAGACAGGATACTGGGCTAGATGGACCTTTGGTCAGATCCAGTATGGCCGTTCTTAAGTTTTTTTATTCAATATGGCATTTGAATGCTGAAACATTATGAAGTGAAGTTGTCTTGTCACAGAATTATATAGCCGTAGTGGTGTAATAAAATGCAAGCATTAAAAGAGGGAACACATTTGGACAGTGGTAAAATCAAGGTATATATATTGAGCAAGCCACTTGTTGAGAATCCAGATGCTTTGAAATCCATGAAAAAACTCACATTGACATCAATGGTTTTTGGATCAGACCCAACATGTCTGTATATATACTTCTAGAGCTTTAAAATTCCACCTGATTTGTGGAATTTTTTTTTTAAAGGAACTGAGTGGAATTCATGCTGCAGAGCAGAAAATAAGGGATGACAGGAATTTAAGACTCCAGGACTGTACACACATTTCTGTTTTGAGTGCATTACTTTTCCAGTAAAAAGGGGTATATAATCTGCCACATGTTTTCATTGTCATCTGCTAAATTACTCTCACATATGCAAGCATCGCTTTAAAAATGTGGCAGACTCCTGGGCTCTGTGATGCAAGTTCCTGCAGCCGTTCCTTGCAGTTGCCATTTAGTGCTTGTACCCCTGAAGAGTAAACTCATTTCAGTGGTTTATTATAAAAGGATTTTTAGAGTAGTGTCTATGTGCAGAAAGCATCTGAAAACAACACAGAGCTTCAAAAACTACAGTTGCAGATTCCCTGTCAGAAGATGGTCCAAGCTAGCATGACCCCATGGGGCACTGTAAAATCCAGCAGTTTGCTTTGCAGATTTTTAAAATGAGCTCACACTGTTTAACAGACTAAGAAGAAAACTCAGGATCAGGTTGTGCAATGTATGATTATGTGGTGATAACACCCACTTTTCATGATATTATATATGGAGAAGGCACATGTACCCTTACACATTCCAAATAACTCCTTATTCCAATTCATAGATATTGCTTCAGATGCCTAAGAAATATTGGAACATGGAAGTATATTAATTCCAAGAGAAAACTATCTTTGGCATCAGGCTTATGTCAAAGCCCTACTTTTTATATGATGACTATTTTCCCCTTCCATTATCTTGTTTCTGTATGTACAAACACATGGTGCCACCACTGTATCAGCTTCAGTTTTCTCCCTTGCTTTGCAACCCTTGTCTATTGATTGGTATTCTTTGTGCCATGACTACCATGCCATACAACTATCTGTCCTCCTGATTCTTACCACATCCAGGACCAGTTCATCCAGAATACAGCTGCTAAAACAATTTATCTCTCCAATTACCCAGGCTAAGTTGCTCTCCTTTTCAAAATCCTTTATTAGCTGTGCAGTGCCTTCTGCATCAAATTCAGGTTTGTGGTCTGTGATGGGTGTATAAACTCTATCCTACCTCAGTCACTAAGGGGTTAAGATACAGAGTAGATACCTCCTCAGTTATGGCTAATTGGGCAAACCATGTACAGCTGGGTTAAAAGCCTGCAGAGCAGGCAGATGGGATCTTCTGACAGGCAACTCTGTATCAGCTACAAACTGGTAGAAAGTGGGTCAAAGGAGCTGGAACCAC